>NC_073692.1:398195370-398554370 GCF_029784155.1 Uranotaenia lowii | reverse complement strand
AGAGCTGCAATCTAGGCTAAAAAAGCCTTGCATAACATAGAGCTACGAGTTGGAAAGATCAATTGATTCTCTAACCAAGTTCGTTGACACCATTCATAATAATCGTTACTCAAGCGACTATTCTTTTTTTGCTATGCATTTGGTTTTATAATGTCACCCTAATTAATGAATGCCGGTTCAAATGAGAATTTTACGACTGTTATCCAAAATCTGTGGAAGTAAAAAAATCTCATCTTCGACAACTATCTGCAAGGCAATAAATATTTATAGTCTTCGTCACCATGCTTGTTTATTTAACAAGTGTGAATATGAAACCCATTTAAACCAAAAGACACAGACATACAGACGAAACGTGAAAGCTCACTGTTCTGCCATCTACCTTTCACGGTACGAAACATCAAAGCGAGGAACCTCAACGGCTTACTCTTATAACAGATTATGGCGTGAGTTTGTTTTCCGAAAACCCCCTCCGGTTGTCTGTGTGCTCAAGACTTGTTGTCTCACTCTGACCCAGGCCAGCACAGAACCATCGCGATGTTGCAAAACTTCGAACGGATTTCAGCGTTCAGGACAAACAAGCAATCACATAAATCATTTCTTCCAATAATGCAATGCTTGTCAAAGCCAAAAACATGTTGCTCTGTGGCGCGTTCCAAATTGATATCAGTTGGCTCCTCGTGTTGTTCCCGATTCTACTTTTGCTTGCTTGAACAGGGTCTTAAACTAAAACAGAAAAATCAATAACCACAAGCAACTCTGATGGGTGGAAGTTCACATTATTTCGAGCGACATTGTGCACCCATTGGGGAAAAGTCATCCTGGTTCAACTTGTTAGGCATTGCGCTTTGGGCAGACAGCGGGATGTGCCATAAAAATTATCGATACCAATATCCGTAACATTTCGGACAGAGACGACCATCATGAAGCTGAACATTCAACAGGAAATAATAAATCGTGAAAACGGGGTTTGCTTTGAAAGTTTTTGTCAAAGAGTATGAAAGTAGGTAAGTTTTAAATTTGTCTTCACAAACAAAAACGCCAAAAATGACAATCCTCTTCCTATCTCCTTACTAGGATCAGGAAGGGGTCTCGAACAACCATAGAGTCCATTTACTCCCAAACCAAATATAGTTCCATTTGATCGATTATTTATACAGTCCTTCGATTCTATTTCCCCTTAGGAAGGAGGGTAAGACCTCGAACTATCTTGCGAACATTTCGTTCACCCAAATACCCTCACATGCACAATTTTTAAATTCGGCTTGATGAGTAAATATGTTCCATAACTTGAAAGCATCCCCAGACAACCATTTGGTGGATATATCAAATTTGCAACACAAATATACGTGCAAATATATGTACGTGTAAACATTTATAAACGTATATAATGCAGCAAAACCAGTATATACGTTTAATTTTGGAGGCCATATAGGTACATTAGCACACATATTCTTGATTTGGATTGTATTATCGTAATAAAATCATGCAATGTATTGAAAAAAAGGAATATGAATGGGACGCACATTGCAGGTGCAGATATACGAACTGTCGTAATAAAAACATGCAATGCAATTAAATACGATAAAGAATATGCAGAGGCCGCACATTGTAGGTGCAGATATACGAAAATGAATTTAAATAACATTCATACGATATAACCTGTAAAATAATATACGACTTCTGGTTGTCTGGGTCAAAAAATAGTCAAAGTGTACTATTGAACTACTCTACTATTGCCAAAGCATACAAATTGAAAATTATAACTTTTTTGTTTCAATAGATGAAGCTTTACTTTGTACTACAAAGTTGTAGAACACGTGAACATATGAAAGTTTGTTCAAAACATCAACAATCTATATCTTTTTATAGCAGAGTTGTAGAGGATTTGTTTTGAAAGTTATTTAAAAGTTTCTTTAACGTAGTTTTTTTTAAACTTATCTATAGTAAGATGAGGATTTACATGAATAAAGTGTTCTAAACATTTGTTGGAGCATTCAAGTCACACGTTTTGCATAAGATTTCAACATTCAACGACGTTTCTCAGCAAACTTATTGCAACTTTAAGTTTTATTTTTTCTCCACTTCACGAGCGTTTATAGCAAAAACGTTCTAGTGGATTTTTAAAACTAATATATCACGTTGAAACTTGAACTAAGTGCATCAAATTGGTTGGCGCCATTTATCTCCATGCGCTCAAAAATATTTGAACACATCAAGCAAATATTTGATATGTTTTACGTGTTTCCATACAAAATTTATTTTCAACTGCCTTCTTCCTTTGTTCTGTGTAGCATGAAAATCAAATTTTGTATGAAAACACGCAAAAAGCGTCAAACATAAGCATGTCGTGTTCAAATAAGAGCGCGTGCAGACAAGTGGCGTCAATACCAATTTGTTGCACTTAGTTCAAGCTTCAACGTGATTTATTAGTTTTAAAAATCCACTAGAACGTTTTTGCAATAAACGCTCGTGAAGTTGAGAAAAAATAAACTTTTAAGTATCCATAAGTTTGCTAGGAAACGTCGTTGAATGTTGAAATCTTGTGCAAAACGTATGTTTTGAATGCTCCAACAAATGGGGAAATCCGACCAAAAAGGTTACATTCATTAAAAATAATCCTACATTCGTGAGAAAAGTATTTTAATCAATTAACTTTTTGAAAAGATAAATGACATTTCTTCTATGAAGATAAAGAGAGTCAAACAGATAGCGTCCTATTATCTAATTATGATCAAATCAACATGATTTGATGTTTAAAGTAATACACTTGGGACAAATAGTGTTCATCATATAAACTGAATTTGACACTGCTCTTATATGTATTTGAAGTGTTTTGTGGAAGTTGTTAAAGTCCTATACTGTTCAATCTATTAATTTTTTTTATGTGCAAATCATTTTTGAGTGCAAGTATGCAAAAAAATGGAGAAAATACTGGAATCTCTTTTAAACCATTGTTATGTACGTCCAAAAAAATTTAAAAATAAAGAAAAAGTAAAATGGCCAACTTGAACGTATATTGATCTTTTCCAACCAGAAATGATCAGGATGAAATCAATATGATTTGAATACGGTTGTTCCGGATTTTCCATAGTATCCATTCCAGTCCATGATTCAGTCGAATATCAACGTCCGCGTCAATTCACCAAACAATATTGGTCGGGAAGCGGGAATCTTTAGGATATGCTTATTTTCAGGTAAATCGTTAAAAAAAAGTTAAAACCAAATAAGGGAATTTTTTTTTCTCAAACTGAAGATTTTTATTTAAGAATCATATTACTCGAACTGCTGGTAATTCTAACCAATGCGAAAAATGATAAATGAGTTTCTATTGCTTCGTCCCCCGTGCTCGTTTAAAAAAGAATTGTGATGTAAGATATATAAACGAATCAAGAATCATAATTTTTCAGGCCGATATCTCTGGAACTACAAAACCTGAAACTAAATTTCAACTGCAGATAGTAAATTTATAAAAGAATGGTTTTTTTTTATTATTAAGAAATCATGAATATATTTACACATTTTTCTTAGGTGTAAGGAATTCTACGAGCAAAATTTAGTTAATTTGCTTTAACTAAATATGCAATTATTTTTTTTCTCAATTAGCTTTATTAGTTTTAAACCTTTATTATTAAAATTTCTAAAATAATTATTTTGCAGTATGTATGTATGTATGTATATGTTGGTTATCCACCATGGGTGCACGGATTCACCGCAGTTTCTGCCTAAGTATGTGTTCACATGCATTCTTTAGATTATTAGGTTCGACAAATCTCCAATGCACGCGTACTCCATACCCGGACCCCATAGCTTCGTATGAACTGTTATGTATGAATGTACTGTGTTGATGTAGGTATATTTTGGAAGAACGAGTCAATATGGTGGACTAGTTTATTTACAGGTATTCCGGCATCCGTGTATATACCTGGCCAGCTGGCAACTGATTGAACATTCTTATTATATAGTCAGTGATAATATGAGGAAACACATCTTACCTGTCGGCCACTTAAGGGATTCGAACCCAAAAATTTTTCTTGCCGATACCGGGAATCGAACCCAGTACGCCTGGCATACTAAAACCAGACTCGCGCCAGCCGATCCGCAAGACCACATCGGCGCTCTAAAATAATTATTTTGCAGTTTGCCAAAAAGTGCAACAAACTGATCAACCAAACACATAAATGCCCAGTCTAAAATAATCCATCCTAAAAATTCAGAGACCTGTAGTTTGCTAACCACTGATTCGATTTTCACAAACTTGTCCTTGTTGAATTACTTGATGTGTCTTTATAGGTTTTTTAACGAACACACACATATAGGATCTCAGTGAAACTTCATGTTTCTTTTAAGAGATCTAATTTACTTAACTCTAAAGCGTACATCTTTCCACGACATTATGGCTAGCATCTTACAAATGCTAAAACCACCAGACCACAGAAAGAGTACTATGTGTGCCGTGATCGGGATTCGATCTCATGGACTCTGGCTTAGAAGACTGGAACGCAATCCTCTAGGCCACGGCTGCCGGCCTTGTTTTAGATTAAAAAACTTAATTTTTCTCTAAGCTTTAAGAATTTAAAGATAGCATAGCGTAGCATAGCATAGGGTGACTACACACATCTTGCTTTGGCTGATACACGAGGTACAACTGTTAATCAAGAGCAACGCAAGATGGCAAAAATGAGTATCTGGATTCAATATTCATTCCATCCAAGTGCTGCTCTTGACCGTGACAAGTCAATGTAATCATAGAAGGGACTATCTGATACAACAAAAATAACTTTTAAGGTGCAGAGAACTCATACGACCCATAAAGCTGTTTCAGAAAGGTTTTGGAAGGGATGTTTAATTGGGAAATCCTACTTGGTAAATAGGATTGACGAAATATGTGTATAAATATAATTAAAATAAAATGAAACAATCTCACCAAAATCCATTGATAGGCGATGAGGGAAGGAGGCAGCATGGAATGATTTGTATTTAATGGTCATGTTGTACTAATGATGATCATCCTTGCACCTTCCAGTCACTGTTGCTTGATAATCCTGCAAGTGCTTTTGAATCACTTTTCTGTATTTGAGTGCTTTTTTTCTTCTGCAGATATTTTGTTTAACACAATCGTCACTCCTATCCTTATATATATTTCGATTTTTCCCGGTATTCCCGGTAAGCGCTGGCCATCCTGTTATTTTGCCCATGAAGGTATTCCGGGGAGAGAATTGGTGTTTGAGAAAACACCTTACAGGTTGTTCCGGCACTATTGCACCTCAGAAACCGTCAAACAATGCCGAAAACCCCACAACTCTGGACTCGCTGCAAACCTCAAACATGAATAATTCCTGTCGTCCACTGCATTTTAAGCCTCGCACTAAATTTCATATAAAAGCTCTAAATATATTTAAGTTTTTCAAATACAAAATTTTTCAGCTTCGAAAAAACGCGTCTGACACTTCCAACCGCCGCGCCGCCTACTCTCCTCTAAGCTTAAAGGATTTAAGATAAGAATAAAAATGTCGAAGTAAAAAACTGGTTTTAACTCCTTTTACCTTGTAATACTCAATAATGAATCCAGAATGCTAGTTTCAGATATACAGTGCTATCATTATCCAAACCCTACATTTTAATTAGAAAATTTAAAAGTATAACTGTTTGTGGTCTTTAGGATGTTTTGAGCTTCATTAACAGACTTTGTTGAAGACTGCAAACCGACTGCAAGACTGCAAGAAACAATGAATGCTTTAAAAATTCATATAATATTTCATTATTTCTTATCATCTTTTAAAGTTATTAATTAAAACTGAAAATATTGGTTCTAGATGAACGTAAAGCTGGTATGGAATATTTCAAAAAATATCCGGTGATTCCGTAGCAACCGTAGCATACATTTACATCCAGGGCCGTAAGAAAAACTGACTTATGGGGAGAGGGTGTTTGGTGACCTGTTTTTTTTTGACATTTTTGCTCAAATAGTACATGAATTAAATGAAATTAAAAACATTATTTTTAAAAACTACTTGACTATTTTTTTTTATTCTTTTACATAAATAGTTTTTTTGTGACAAACTTTGTGACAAACATCCTTCAAATGATGTTTAGAATTTGTATAAAGAATCCTTTTTATAATAAAATAGAAAGCTTACTTTCATCGATGGTTGAAATCTAAAATCTGCATCAAAATCTGAAGAACTTAGCTTAAGATTGCCAGAGGTTCTTCCGCGCGTATCGGGACCTGGCAAAGATAGGGCATAATATTTCTAAATTTTCATACAGAAATCCTCCCAATGTCCAGGAAAATGGGACAAAAATCCGGGAATTATTCAACAAAAATGAGGCAAAAAACATTGAAATCATTATTTTTTCATCGAAAAACATAAGCTGATTTATCATCGAATTTCAGATTCACAAAAAATAATTAATTTTTATTTTTATTAGTTTACCCTGAAAAATTCATTTCTGGGCGACCAAATTTCAATTAAAATAATGCAAGTTGAATTTTTCGTTGATTTTCCAAAAAAAAAATGTGAGTGAATCCTTCCAAATATCAAGATCAGGATATTTTCGTCGAAAAAAATTAAGATTCGATAAAATATTTGTTTCAATGTTCAATTATTTAAAGTACGCCACGAAAAATGTGCTATGAAGTTTAAGGCTCCATTTTGATTTTTTAACTCTTAAAATCCATGTCTCATAAATCCCAAAGTTTGAAGATTTTTAATATTTCTTATGAAAAATCCCTTGTTTTAGTCAAATATTTGCTATCATGGAGGAATTGGTTTGCTACCGAAATTATAACACATAGAAAATAACTGAATACAACAGTTTGCTTTTTAAGAATACATGGAATTCACAGGACTTTGGCCTGGTATGCTTTATCTTAGTTCAAAATATTTTAAAATTCAAATAACATTGCTTCATATTACTTTCTTAATGAGTTTTCAAATTCCCAATCATATTAAAAAAAAAATTATTTTTTAACGCATAAAAGTTCAAGTAGAAAAATCATCTTGATTTCGATTTTCGGTTTGTCACAGTGTTTCTTTTTCGAAAAAAAATTATTCCTGGGGTGTAAAAATCACTCTCCGTAAATTATTAATAACTCGGTTAGCGCAAAAAACGCCATTCAGCATGCATAGTGGGTGCTCAGGATGAAATTCCCTAGTATTTGAATATTAAATGGTAGTGACGTAAATTCGTTTTGACTAGCTGAAGTTGAGCAGTTTTTATTGATGAAACTTGCAAAAATTATGGTAACGTTAAAAAGAATAAATACAGAGACAGCTGTAAGGACCAAACACGAATTTTTATCGCTAATAAACGAAGCATTTTTTTTAGGTAACGCCAGATCTTCAAGTATTTCTAAGTCATTTTTCATCAAAACTAAAATTTCAATTTACTAAATTTCTTCGTTGATTGATTGGTGATCATTAAGGATAAAAAAAACCTAACTTTGAGGCACCCCCAAATCAAGTTCGTTTGGGCTGAAATTTTGAACAGGTTAGTTTTTTGGGCCAATAAAGTCTGTTTCACTTAGAGTTTGGTCGGATAAAATAGATGATTTCTCTTTTTTTTTTTTTTTTTTCAGGGATTTTCATCCTATTGGATGATTCATCCCATAAGCCCATAGATCATTTCTCCGCAAAGAAACAACGTACAACAAAAGTAAAAGTTTCATTTTGTAGGATTTTTATTGCACTTTAAGGAAAACAGTACAAAAAAATCATTCGTCAGCTTTTCGGATGAATTTTCTATCTTTTTTTTGTGATACCACCCATCATTTTCTGCACAGTACTGCGCTGGTAACCTCATTCGCCATCTTGTTCCACCACTTTTCCATTTGAGCGGGTTTTTTCATGGTTCTGCCACATTTCATCAGTTTGCCCTCAACTATTGCCCAATATTTCTCGATGGTACGAAAATCCGGACAGTTTGGTGGATTGATACTTTTTGCAACAAAATCGATCTTGTTCTCCTTATACCACTTAACGACATCCCGGCTGTAGTGGCAGCTTACCAGGTCCGGCCAGAACTTCACCAGACCTTTGTGGGACCGAATGAATGGCAAAACCCTCTTCTGGAGACATTTTCCTTTGTAAACATTTCCATTCATTGTGTCCCCAGTGATGAAAATCTTAGTCTTCTTCCCACAACTGCAGATCCCTTGCCAAATCACCAACTTACGAGCAAATTTATCTGCGAAAACAAACTTTAATCTACCCGCAACATTCCCTTAACGCTTCGCAAGGTAAAACTTGTTACCGGGTATTTGTCCAAAATCCATTTTGACGTAAGTTTCGTCGTCCATCAAAATGCATCCGTTGTACTTGGTCAACACTTTCTCGTACAACTTCCTTGCCCTGGTTTTGGCAACCAGGTTTGGTTTCAGCATCCTGTTGGGGTGTTTGCTTGCATGATACGACCGCAAGGCTTCTCGCAAACATTTTCGCAAAATCACGCATGGAGATTCCAGAATTATTGTTAACTGATCGAATTACCTTTGCTCGCAGCTTCCGGTCATATGTTCTACTTTTACGCCTGGTTTGTTTTGCTCGATCCACCGTAAGGGTCTCCCGGTAACGTTGCAGCACCGAATTTACAGTCGATTTTGGATATTCAGGAATTTCGCGATCTTTACCCCTGGCCACATTGGTTTCTCTACGTGAGTGTGCAGAATTTTCTCTCGCCTTTCGCGTTCCATCGTCGATAACTTTTGACTGACTGCTTCAATCTTGATGAAATTTTCACCACTAAGTAAACAAACCATCTGGATCAAAACACCACTGATCATACTGACATGACACTTACAACAAAAATTCAACCAATTTCTTTTGTCAGATTTTGTAGGTTCGCAATACCGACGGCAGGTGACGAACCAGAAAAATGAGACAAAAAATGCCCTGTAGGAAAAATGTACCTGTTTAGCCCGATTTTATCGTAGAAATTGCCTGTTTTTTCTTTAAAGTTGGGTGGCATTTCCTGACTGGGATAGCATTTCTTCAAATCGATCGATGCGCACTATGGAATCGTAATTGCGCACTGTTGGTCAATAGATTCGCGATGTGACAACTTGGGGCGCTGCAGTAAATGAAAAGATGAGACCAGATTCTATGTGAAACAAACTTTATATAAAAAGTAACTTTATGGTCGGTTTCTGAAATTCGATGATAATGTTTTTTCCATACATCCATTGCCACCCTTATGGTGATATTCCCTTCAAAATGTTGCATAATCAAGTATCAAACTTTTTTTTTGTTTCGATTATCGTTGTAATAACATATTTATGTCATTCGCGACTTACGATGCAGTTGACGGGCAGTCATTGAAAAACTTAAAGGGCGAACACAAAATTATTGCGATACCTAAAATGCCATGCCAATTTTCTTATAATATTTAGAAACCAACCAAAATTTCAGGGTAAATGTCTCAGTCACAGTAGAAAATATATAAAGTGAAATGAAAAGTGGACTTAACCTGTCAAATTATAGCATTTTAAGAATTTTGAAATACGAAAGACAAAATTTGTTTATGAATTTTTAACGGTAGCTGTACTTCGAACTTTGTATAAATCTTTATTTTCCGAGACAACTCATACATTTAAATTCAGCTTTGCACTGGATTTTGAATATGTTAACCTGAGGTTTAGGGTATAAACAAATATAGTATAAAACCAATATACCTCACTCTTTAGAAACAAGGCGACACATCAAGCACGCCATCCTATGGAGAAAGTTCCAACTATCACGTATAAACTTCGACGGTCTGAACTACTTCTGGCGGATATCTAACTTGTAGGTGGTGCTGTTGTCGCTTAGAGCGGCGATGGCGGTACGATCAATGGCTTTAGTAGGAACTTTCGTCAGTAGGTGGTGCTGACATGTGTGTCCTTGATGAGATGTATGGGGAAGGCTGACAGTGGGGTATATTTGTTTTAATATATTTGGTATGAAACTATACGCACAAGAAAGCCAATTTCATACCGGTCCTAGTGATGTAACTGCAGTGATTGACAAAAATTCACATACATACATATTTGGCTATCGCCATCAACTTAACTTAAAAAAATATCCTGCTGACTTACTAATGTTCACGATGAATATCAGTTTCTGATTAATCGACCGATCTTCTGAACCAGATCGTTATCGTACCCCGACTCAACCTGCTCCAATCGTTCATATCCGCCGGACTGAATGGGGTTTCCAACAGATGAATGGCCAGAGTGCACAAAACATTCAACGTATCACAAACATAAAAAGTGCGCAACCTGTTCACTCCTTTCACATTGGTTTCAAAATGTTTTTTGATGGGTTAAAAAAACATCCAAGATAAAAAAAAACTCTTTAACCTCATAAGCTATCTTCGGTCTGTTTTGCTGGTTCATTATCTCAAGAGAGTAAGTTTTCAGTTGCTAACTTTGGATCCAGTGTGATTCGAACCGGTAGCCGGCCAGAGGTGAGGATTTGTTTAAGTGTTTCCGTTGAATTTGCCACCGGTTGGCATAATCGGCGGCCCTAGTCTAGTCGGTTTCGAGTCTGAAACCGAGATCTCATAAATCTTGGTAGCTTTTCTTCAGCCGTGTCATATTACCTGCTTTTAAGTCATTCGCTATCTAGAATCTAACGCTGCGGTCCAGAGTTGTCCCTGCATGGTGCTGGAAGTTGCTCAATGGTCAAAAGTTACAGATTCCGGTATGAATTGAGTATTCCAATTTGCTGTAAAAATCACAGTGTTAACAAATTTTAGTTTTTTTTACAAAAAATTATAGGTAGTGTCTGATTTGTAGTGAAACAAATGTAAATTTTTCTTTTTTTTTTGTAAATTTTATTTTTTTTACAAAAAAAAGTTCACTTTTCACTGTTCAATCAAAGATGATGCACAATCATTTCTGACTACGCTTAAACTAGATGCACTAGACATACCTCACTTTAATTATGCATGACATTAACTAATTATTTGCGTTAGACCGCCGGACGGGTTCGGACTTTGGTATCAGTTTTCAGAAGTTATCGGAATTAATCATTTCTGTGATTCAGTTTCTCTGATGTTGGAACCAACCGCCTGACTTTATCCAGGATAGTTTCCACAGCCAATCTCATGATACCGGACAGGGTCCTACATTCTGAGGCCCCATAACAAGCATGTTCGGCTGCGGTACGACCCCGTTTTGCAATATCATCATCCAGTTGGGATGGCTTATGGGTACACCGAACACCGGTAGAGTTCCGCGCGAGTTGATTGAATACTTCATTTCATTCATCGATCGTTCGGCCAAATGGAAGCGGAGGCTGCCGATTATCGAGCGCAATAGTCACTATTTAACCACATTGTATCCAACTTCTTACCAACTATAGGGCGCACGTGTTCATTTGCGATAGAGAGACAGCCGATGAGAGAGATAGAAGAAGGAGGAGACCCGAGCGCATCCAATATGCCCTTTCTTTCTTCCTCGAGTCGAGATTATATCGTTGTTGTGCGAAGATGTACTACATTGGTAGCTGCACAAGGAATGTCTGAAATATATGTTTCCTTTTAATGCTTTATAGTCAGTCTTGTTTCAATTAGGCATTAGATCTTGATATAAACTTAGGCAGCAGCGGTGTGGAATGGCTATATCGTGAGCGAATGTGGTGGCCAGGAGTTCTTCCCCGGGTCTTCGTCCGGTTGTTGGGAGCAGCTTCCATTTCGCGGATGCACACTGCACCTGGTCTGGTAGCTCCCTACCGTTTTCTGGTTATGAACGCCCACGATACAGCAGCAGCCGCAGCCGTTTGGTAGCTTATGATTGATGTTATCAGAAAATACATCGAACCAGCTTCAGTGGAATCTTCAAATCGATTCTCCGGTATGGATCGGACACCTGATGTAAAGTTGTTTCATCATTTAATATTTGTTTTCATAAGGTTGATTGGATATTTTGATGCATTTTCTAAGTATGCATAGTGAGAATCATATTTTTCTTCAAATTCCTAGAAAATCTTTCTGATCGTCAAACGATTTAATAATATCAATAAATTTAATAATAATTTTCTAATGCACTTTTTTGAAAAAAAAAAAAAAATTTCAATCCTAACAATTTTTTCCATAATGATTTGATTTTTGAATCAAACGAAAACTATAAAGTTTAGCTGCTTGAATATAAGAAAAACAATGCTTATTAAAATGAAGCCCAAGTGTTCCAAAAGACATATTCAATTTACTTTTCTATGATTCTCCGTGATCATTGTTTAGCTCGATATTACTAATAATTGCTGAACTGCACTCGCGATGACCGATCGTTTCACCGCGACGATTGATCCGGCCGGACTAACAAACCGCGAGGCAAATGTAAACAATATCAGAGAGTCGCAAGTGAGAGAGAACGACAATTCGCTATTGTTCTAGAATCGACGAATCGTAGTGCTTACTGGAATTTTTGCCTGTTGAATAGATGGGAAATCATTAGGGAAATGTTACCAATATGACAGATGGATAATCCAACATATCAATCACTATTGTAACCGTACCTTTTCATATGACTTGACGAGAATAAAAGTGACTGTTTTATCAGTTTCCGATACAAATAATAGTCCGTTTTATTTGATATCACAATAAACATAACCCAATCTAATATATAAAGATGAGTTGGACTATATATGTTTGTATGCACCTTATACAAATCCACACCGCTTAACCGATCAGCCTGAAATTTGGTACAGTTATGTGTTTGGACCATGGAAAGGTTTTAGTAATAGTTTCGAGCCCCTCCCACCTGAGAAAAGGGACCCTCCCATAGAACTTTCGTTTTTTTTCCACAAACCAAAAGTCATGGCACCCATTTTTCAGAACCAATTTTTTCCCTTTGGCGGGATTGTTTTCACCATCACCATGGGCCGGGCATTAGAAACGACCATCAAGAGTTCACGTGGACTGGAAAGCAAATCAAAGCTTGCTGAGCATCCAAGATTTGAGGGTAAAATTTTGGCGGGTGTTTTTTTCTTCTACTGTTCAAAACACGTGGTACCGGTACGAGATATTTGGATGCAATAATGAGCCTACATTTTGTATTGAAAAATACAACTATCCTGTAAAGAATATATTGACTAAAATTGTAGTGATTTTCAATGTGCTGCCTACCGCCCCGCTGGGAGGCCTTGAGAGTTTACAAGGATATACAGTGAACTGAACATTCAACAGTGAATTGGCTTTTTCAGCTGAATAACTATTTGGACTGAATGCTGAAAAACTAATGAACCGATTTTCATAAACTCCAGCTTATAACCAACCATTATCAAATTTTTAGGATTCCTTATAGAGAAAGAAAAAATCATTAGATTCAGAGTTACATATATGTTGAAGGCTGCAATTTCAACGAATTGATAGCCGCCGGGGAATCTAAATGGGGGATTAGAAAAGATATTAGATAATACAATCTGAGGTTTTTAGTTTTATACCATCCTATTTCATTAGCCAATTTATTTATATTTTTGATTTATTTTTGGTCATCAATGTGTTCAAACAACTGATTTTAAAGAATTTAAACATTGATCACTCTTCAAAATAATTAATGGAACTCAAATAAGACCATTTCCATAACATTTAAATGGTTATTTCGGTTCAGAGATGATTTCTTTTCGATAAATCCAAGAAACTTTTAGTGCAACTTTCAACATTCAAGAAAAACAGTGTTAAATTAAAAAAAAGCGAAAAATGCAAACATACAATTGAAAACATGCCAAATGAGTCTAAAACAAGGTTCGGAAGTGTTTTTAGAAATTTTTAATTGAAAAAAACTTAAATATACCATTGTACAGGGAGATCATCCATCTAGAAAAGTGGGATAGTCTCCAAAAGAGATTAAAGTTTTTTGTGATAGAGAAGAAGGAATTTATTTTGAAATTCAATTCATAATCCTTAAAACTATAAGCTTCTTCTTAAAACAATGAAATCGATAAACACAGTGCATAATCTCACTAAAAACTTTTAAAAGACTTACAAAATTTACGTGGCCAAACATGGGCCCAATTTCTTAAAATGATGAATATAAAGCTTCCAATATTTCGAAAAATCAAACGACTCATTTTGATTGATATCTTTTGTGAACCCGAGCAAGGCCGGGTAAAATCAGCTAGTAACAGTATATTTTGCCTGATTTAAAAGTTTTACAACATTAATGAACTTAAGGAATCCTCTTTTAGGTCAATTTATAATTTTTCTCGATTTTATTCAAAAGTTAATGTCCCCTGAATATATATGATCAAGTCTCCTTTATCCCTACAGAGATCGATATTTTTGTCTTGCTTACTTACTTACTTAATGATCCTGCGTCGATTCTGTAGACTGTTGACTGTTGACGATCCGGAGCCAGCATCTTCACTTGGTCCCAGTCTAAATTTTTGTTACAGTTCGGATTTCGTCGGCTAGACATCGATGTCCCTCTGGATTCCATTCAAGCGCCCCTCTGCAAATCTCGTTCTCATCTCTTCGCAGCTTGTGCCCAATCCATCTCCAATTACGTTCCCGAATCCCGATTCACAAAAACTTGCAACAAAACGAATTTGACGTTTGGGTTGAAGATTCGGATTTTAGTTCGTAGAGAGATCTGGTGTGACCGCCAGATGTTTCGGAGATTCGCAAACGCTAATCGGGCCTTTCTGATCCGGGTTTCGATGTCTTTCTTGGTACCACCATCATGCGTTATTTGGCTACCAAGATACTGGAAGCATTCCACTTTCTTAGCTTGTTGTCCAGCTACCACGTAATTGGAAGGATTTTCTATGTCTATTTCCATTGACTTGGTCTTTCCGACATTGACTTTGAGACCTGCTGCCTTGGAACTTTCGGTGAGGTCGTCGAGTTTGCTCTGCATGTCCGGTTGTGTTTGGGCGAGCAAAACAATATCGTCAGCTAGGTCAAGGTCGTATAGCTGCTCCATTGTCGAACGATTCCACGGCAATCCTCGGTTTGGTTTACAGTCAATCGATCCACTCAAGATCTCATCCATTATGATGAGAAAAAGTAGTAAGATGGACAAGTTTCTCTGGGACGAAATCAACGAAAAAAGTTCTGGAATTCGTTGATTTGTTCAAGTATTATTTGTAGTGCTGTGATGTGGTCCGGATCGGAGTCCAGCTTGTTGCAGTCGGAGTGTAGCGTCAATCTTCTCCTAGATCCTGTTCAGGATCACTTTGCAGAGTACTTTGAGGGCTGTACATTAGACTGAGTCGATTTGGGGTCGTTTTTGAATTTCTCAAACCCTGGGGTCTTAAAAGCATCGTTATGGTCCAAAACTCATCCATGATTTTTTTTGCAGAATTTTTAAGTGACGTTTACATGAGTAAATTTGAACTTTTAAGTTTGTATGGGAAAATTGAATTTTTTGAACTGAAAAATCAACATCATTTTTTATTCTTCTGTGGAACCGAGCCTGCTTATGGATTTCGTGCCAATTTATAAATTTTTGAAAGGAAATTTTCCGCTGAACAACTTTGTCCAGTATCAAAACTTCGTATCTTTTACGACAAAAAAGTTATTAGCTGTTTAACAGGTGTATGTCTTTTGGCATTGATAAACAATAAATTCAATTGACACCACTGTTGGGTGCCTAGCGAGGTACTGCATGACCACTTTTCATGAAATACTTCGCGGGGCACAAGCAGTGGTGTAAATTGAATTTATTGTTTATCAATGCCCAAAGACATGCACCTGTTAATCAGCTAATAACTTTTATGTCTAAAAAGATACGAGGTAATGATATTGGACGAAGTTGTTCAGCAGAAAATTTTCTATATAGAATTTATAAATCGTCACGAAAACTATAAGCAGGCTCGGTTCCACAGAAGAATAAAAAATGATGTTGATTTTTCAGTTCAAAATATTCAATTTTCCCATAAAACCTAAAAATTCAAATTTACTCATGTAAACGTTACTTAAAAATTCTACAAAAAAGCATGGATGAGTTTTGGACCAAAACGAAGCTTTTAAGGCCTCAGGGTTTGAGAAATTCAAAAATGACCCCATAAATCGACTCAGTCTACTGTACATATCATCGTTATGCCTCACCAGTAACCGCACTTTGTCAGGTCTCCTTTCTTCGGGACCTTTACGAGGATACCCTGGATCCAGTCGGCTAAGAATGTTGCAGTATCCCAGATGTCAGCAAAAAGACAGTGCAGCATTTGTGCTGACAAGGCAGGGTCGGTTTGGAGCATCTCAGCAGGAATGCAATCGATTCCAGGTTCTTTTTGGGGATTCTATGTCTTCGATTGCCGCTTCTATTCCAGCCAGCGAGGGCGCTTCCAAATTGACGCCATTAATGCGACTCACTGTTGGCGCTTCGAGCCGTGGGTTCTGTTGGTCATCGCTATTCGTGATTAGGAAGAATGGTTCGAAGTGCTCAGTCCAACGTTTGAGCTGATCCGTTCGATCGGTCAATAACTGATCTGTCGGTCTTTCAGCAGCATTCTTGCATTAGTCCTTGCACCACTAAGGCGGAGAGATTTGTCATTTAGTCTCCCTCTCCGGCTAGAGAGTTTGTCTTTCTCTCTTGTCTTGTCTACAAGCTCTTTTAACTGCCTTTTCCAACTTTCAAGAGCATATCGTAAGCAGGCGGCTGCTTTGACTGACCCGTCCCTCCCCATCTCAATTCCGACTTTCGCCTTTCTCCGATCATCGACCATCCTCCAGGTTTTATCCGACATCCACTCTCTTTTTCTTCCACAAACTTTACTGGGAGTAACATGACTCGTCGTGATGAAGGCATTCTCGAATAGACACCACTGTTCTTCAACCGTTCCGTATGTCGGCAGTTCCTAGACTCTGGATTCTAGCTGTTCAACGTATACCCTTTTCACCTCTGGTTTCTATCTCCTCTCGTCGTTGGACACGCACAACTCTCAGTCGTACCTCACCAAGGACAAGGTGATGATCAGATGCAATGTCTGCGCTTCGTTTGTTGCGGACATCAAGAAGTCTCCTTCTCCATTTTCGGTTGATGCAGATTTTCTGTTCGGCCATCTCAGGATTCTACGAACAGCTCTCCGTTTTCACTCATCTGCCCTAGACCATGGTGCCCCATGATGCGCTCAAAGTCCTGATTATCGCAGCTGATCTTTGCGTTGAAGCCGCCTAAGTGGATTTGTCACCCTCCGGAATTTTCTCAACCACGCTGTTCAATTGACTGTAAAACTGCTCTTTCTCCTGCAAATCGGCAACGTCAGCTAGCGCCTAGCACTAGACCATTCATTGTATGTTTTCTCACACGTAATCTGAGTCTGTCCAAGATTATTCTTTCGTTTATCGGTTCCCAAATTTTGAGGGACGCATGGCCCTGGGGGTTTAATAGGAAACCAACTTCTCGTTCCCAAGTAGCGTTTTATCCTCGCATGCCTGAGTAAAGCAGTTCTCGCTCGGACTGTGTCTTGTGTACTCCAATGTTAGGCCAACGGATTTCGCTCAGTCCCAATATCTCTAGCTTACGAAGGCTAGCTACTCTAGCAAGTTGAGCCAGTTTACCAGGCTGGGCAAGGGTCAAAATATTCACAATTGTTGCCAAAGTTCCAATTCGGGTATTTATTGTCTCAGTTTTCGTAACGATTGATTTACCAGGAGCAGAGGGTTATTAGCCTAAGGTCCCGATACTGCGATGAGGCAGCTATTTTGGACTTAGTTGGCGGGAGTTTCATTCCATAAATTCGCCTTTTATCGGGTCTCGGGTTCGCTTTGTATCCATCATTTGCCAGCCAAAAACGCTAGCTGAACATTTTTGCCATTCTTTTCTTCGAAATAAAGCAACTTCTTCATTAGGTAGCTACATATGTACATAACTTTTTTCTCCCACGGTAGATTTTCTAGACCCCTTAGTAACTTTTTTTGTCTCGTCAAGATCTTTTGAACCGTAAATCGCTCATCCGAATACATCCGAAAACCAAATTGTTCATTCTCCTTTATCTAGCTACTCGAGATAAAAGTAGGGAAAATCGGATGAAATGAGGCTTTCGAAGTAATGTGATCTTAAAACGGTTTAGTCCAATCGATTCCACGCATGGTTTACAAGAATTTATCACGCTCGGGGTGCTTGAAAACGAAATAGGTACCTTTTTTGATTGAAAATGCTTAGTGTGCGTTGTGACATTTTACTGCAAAAATTCATCTTTCACTCTCTTTATACTGACTGACAGTAACATCAGATAAAAGGTCAGATAATGGTGTAATGTGACTAATTTGAGGTTCAAAACAATTAACTTCGTCTTTTCAAGTGACAACTCTTATTATAGCGACATGCACTCAATAAACTTACTGTTCAATGAATGGTTCGCTAATAATTTCGTCTAAAGGCTTTTTATTGTAATGTATCAGCTATCTGGCTGCGAGTGTTGTGATAAAAAGCAACATCGACGGCATTCTTTTCATCTGTTCCGTAGAAGGGTAAAAAGATATTGTGTTTTTTTTTTTTGGTTTTTGGATTCCGAACGTTAGACGAAGGGAAACCGACCGATTTCAGGAGATAAATCAGTGCATAGAAATTGTGACCAATTCATCACGCGTTTTATGTTGTGTAGAATTAGTAATATCTCTGTTAGATTAAACCTTCGCGTGAGAGTGGTGCGGCAAAAGCGCTTGTAATAATATCGACTAGGATATTAATCTGTGTATATATGCACGAGGCAAGGCTTCAAGTACAAGTCGGTACCAGAGTAAGGTATTCGATTCAGTGTTGGAGTGCGCAGCCAAACCTGTGCTATTCACTGGCTAGGCCACGGCAGACACCCAATTTATTCGTTAACTTAACGAGCATTTCAATGGGCCTACGGGTTCTATATAGAGATGCCTTAACCAGAGCCAGAGCCAGGCCGAGCCACTTTTAGCCTCAGATCTCTCTCTACAAGGAAAAACATAATCCATATTATTATGCTTTTATCGCCACGGATCTGTCGGAACGGATCTATGGCCGCCGAGGTTCAAGCCCGTGGATCTCTGGCGAGGCGCTTATCTCCCATGCCTTTGCCAATGTTCGCGGTATTGCTATTCAAGGATTGCAACAAGGGCCGACGCAGGTGTGATCACTTTATTACCGATCGAATCGAAAAATTATTATTACCATTTCTGAATCGCGAAAAGAGGGTGGATTCTGGTGCTTTCACCGATCCCGACCTTGTTCCCCAAGCCGCGATGCCACGCTTATTCCTCTTTCCCTGATACTTCCTCCTCACCAAGCCACGGATCACGAGAAATTCGCGAGGGAGTACAGTGAGCGCCATCTAATTAGTCGATGTTGCGCGCTTGTCGGCCAAAGGCAGAGCGATTCTGAGCTGATCCTATACCCTATCTCGGCTGGCACTTTAGAGGTAGGTATCATCTCTTGGAGGCCAGCAGCTGAGCAGTTAGTTTTCCATCCAAACCGCCGCGATAAACGGTTGATACGGTCCTGAAACGGAGCAACGATAAAGATCATACAACAGAATCGTGACCGGGCGAGCTCATAAATTGTGCCAAGCTACAAATTACCCGCGGACCCATTAAGAAGTCCTCCCTTTTTTGCTGATTAGTTGACTAGTGTTATTCGAAGGAATAGATGGAAAATTTCCAAAAGAATGGCTTTCCAATGTAATAAGAATTTAAAAAAAATCACATAACAATAACGACATTTTCAAACATACAAACTTCAATTTTTATTGATACTAATTCTGCTTCGGTAAAACGTTTTTCCAGATTCCGGATATTACTATCTGATATTGCAAATTTATCATGTAAATTTTTGTTTGCTTTTACTAATTAAAAATGCAAATATGAGTTACAGCTTGTGCTATATTCCTGGAATAATCTATGAATATATTACTGTAATGGTCACTTTTAATTACTTTCTGGTTAAATTTATGACACTCTTAGCCACTTTACTCAAATTGCAACACATCAAGTACAGCGGCAATTAATCTGCATAAAAATTAACTCCCGAGAGTGCCTACAAAAATATCATGAATCATGTAGCACTTGGAATAACTAAAACACATATGTTAGGTATGAGATTGTTCATTTCATGCATCCACTGCCTCGTCAAATGGCAATAAATTATGCTCGCTGTCACATAATTGAATTTGACATGTTAAAATTGTCGGAGCATAATTTATCGATTTTTTTCTGTTTTTTTTTTGTTTCGATTTCCCGGGAAGAAGCCAAAGTTCGAGAGCATTTCTCTATACCTACAGTTTTTGGTATGTTTTGCTACGTTCCATGCTTTGAAGCACACTTGTTGGTACGAACGCCTCCAAAAGCGGAGAGCTTTGTAAAGGTTAACCTTTGAGCTGCGAAACACCGCCAAAGGGTTGCGCTTCGGGCAATCGTGGATGGATTTTTATTTTTATAAGACATTTAAAGTGTGCCGGTTTGAAGCTTGAGCGCAAACAATTGATTGAGTGAGGTACATGTGCTTTTTGAGCCTCAACATCGAGAAAACATTTTGCATTAATCATCCATTTTTAAGCTAACATATTATTGGAAAACAAATCATTCTTAGCGAGATCTACACACGGGAGTAAAAATTAGAACAAAAAAAACATTATTTGATAAAGGGTAATACGATCAAAATTTGGTCAAGGGAAAACGCGTGTAAATCGATGAAATCGTTTATTTAAAAAACCAAATTAAATTTTTTTTTTCAAGTTTAATTAGTATAAAATTCAGGAATAATATTCAGTTAGGCTTCCGCTTTTCCAAATTCGAATTGCCGGGCCTTACGCTTAACCCCTGCCATCAGATTTTGTACAGCCACCTTATCCACCTTCTTCGCCGCAGAAAGCCAGTTTGCCTTGAACTGCTGCTCGTCCTTAGCAGTTTTTTTTGTTCTTCTTTAGGTTCCGTTTGACAATAGCCCAGTATTTCTCAATTGGGCGGAGCTCTGGCGTGTTGGGAGGGTTCTTGTCCATGGGAACCACCTGCACGTTGTTAGCGGCGTACCACTCCATGGCCTTTTTACCGTAAAGGCTAGATGCCAAATACGGTCAAAACAGTACGGAACAACCGTGTTTCTTCAGGAATTATTCAAACACTCTTACACATAAATTTCTTGGTTGACAGTCCCAGAAGCTATAAAAATGCTGCTTATCAAGCCACAGGTACAGATGGCTTGCCAAACCAGATATTTCTTCGCGAACTTTGACAGTTTCATGTGCTTTAAAATATCTGCTACCTTTCCCCTTCCTTTTGCCGTATAAAATTCCTGTCCCAAAAGCTGCTTGTAGTCGGCTTTGACTTAGGTTTCGTCGTCCATTACCACGCAGTCAAACTTCGTCAGCATCGTCGTGTACAGCCTCCGGGAACGCGCTTCGGCCGTCGTATTTTGTTTATCATCGCGATTTGGAGTCACTACCTTCTTGTAAGTCGATAGTCCGTCTCGTTATTTGGCTCGATTCACGGTTGTAGACGATACACCCAGCTTATTTGCGGCATCTCGGAGAGAGAGGTTAGGGTTTCGCTTGAAACTACCGGAAGCTCTCTTTGTCGTCTCAGCGGCTTCCGGTTTTCGATTTCTATCCGATCCACACTTCTTGGCTGTTGACAAACGTTCCCCAAACACTTTTAATATATTTGTAACGATTGATTTGGCAACTTTTAGCGATTTTGCCAGCTTTGCGGGCGAGTAGCTCGGATTTTCGCGATGCGCGAGCAAAATTTTGATACGCTGCTCTTCTTCCTTGGACGGCATTTTGACAACTGAAGAGTGAATTCCAAAATCAAAATAGGAGCAACATTCAATACACACACACACCTTTAAAATGAGAGGTGTTCAGGTTTTTTAAATGCAAAATTGAAAGAAATACGTCAAGTTGATATTGACCAAATTTTGACCGTATCACCCTTTAGTTGGGTTTGTGATATAGCTCAGTTGACAAGTCAGTTGCTTCATGAGCCGATGCCCGTAAGTTCGAACTCAAGAGTAAACATCGATCACATATGTACTGGATAAAAGGCGAACACGAAATGATTGCGACATATTCAACAGAGCATGATTTTTTTTACCATTTCCTACGTAAAAATCAATCAAATTTTGCTTACTTTCTCTTTGGTGTATATTGTGGCAGTCAAACTCAAAGTCGTGTTTTTTTATTCAACGAAATGGATGTGAACCAACGCGAGACGAGAGAACAAATTCTTTCCTAACAACTGGAATTTCCTAACCTGTCCTGCTGACAAAATATAGCTGCTGTGTGATGGATGACGAAACGTATTTAAAAACCTACTTTAAGCAAATTCTAGGGTTGGAGTTTTTTACTGGCAAGAGAAAGTTCGATGTGAACGACAAATTTAAGAAGAAAATGTCGAAGTTTGTCTCAAAATATCTCGTTTGGCAGCCCATCTGCTCTTGTGAACTGAGGAGTGAGCCTTTCGTCGTTTTTTTGTCGTTCTTGCAAAACTGAGACAGATAAAATCTAGAGTTTGTTTTGATTAGGTCGTATGAGCCACTCATCTAGTTTTGAGGAAATCGTGAGGAAAGTTTCAAAACACCTTTTAAATTCTAGTATTAAAACTATTGTTCAGAATTGTCTGAAAACTTGATTTCCAATCGTAAAATAGATAAAGAATATGCCTGTGTATTCGATACGGGCATTACTTTTGTTCTTACAAGTCAACATGTACTTATAACCTTTCGCATTGATGCTTTGGGGCAAACGTCGTTTTGCTAACTTTTGAATTCAATCCTGATAAATGATTGAATTTGCCAAAAACTTCGCTACTCCGTTTGAGTTGTGTGTGAAGTAAAGATAAGAACAATCGGAAGCACAAATACCTCTTAGAAGTGTCTGCTCATTGGTTCCTTGAATCGGTGCTGCGCTGGAATATCCTTCGGCGAAATGTTTCTATGAGACAGAACACTATTAGCTATCACCTGTTTCTCAGTTGATCCAGCAAGTACAGCGTAAACGTTTCCAGCGCTAACAAATTGTTCGGGAAGTACACTGTTGTAGTCAAAAAAATATATTAATGTCTCGGCTAGTAAAAATTTTCACATATCTCACTTACCCAGCTCACACACTCTTACAAGTCAGCTCACACACTCTTACAACCGATTTTAATCTGATTTATTCGCTTTTTTCACAAAATTTCAAGCACTTCCTTCAAAAATGCAAAAGGACCGAACAACCAAACAGCCGAACTGTTGTTTAGGTCCTTTTGCACGCACGGCAATTTAGCGCAACGCAAAAGGTCGTTGAAACCAAATTGCACTCAAAAATGAGAAAGTCATTATACGTCTAAATTTCAAATAGTTTTGTTAAAGTTAATAAATGAGTAAATGAACCCATGTTTTTAGTAAAAATAGAATACAGTTTTTACAATCATTTGCAGTCTTAACCTCAATTTTGTTTATAATGGTTCATACGACGTAATCAAAACAAACTCTAGAAATTGATTTTTCATATTCAAAACTCCTCATTTCGGAATATGAAAAGGAAAAATTGAAATTCAATTTGAGAATAAAAATTTCAAGAATTAGACTTGAAATTTTTATTCTCAATTCATATGCAAAATTGAAACATAAAAAAGTTTTATGAATTTTCAAATGCAATAAGAATCAGTTAAGAAACACAAACCTGTTGAAAATCACAAATATAGAAAAAAGATATGGTTGGAACAAATATCAATTTCTTCTTTTGTCACCCACCCCTTCGAAATTTTCGAAAAACTAGTTTGAAGTATTTTATGAAAATTTCGAAAAAATATTCAAGTATCCGAAAGAATACAAGACCAAAAAACAAATTTTTGGATGATAAGAGATTTTACCTTTTATATTCTTGACTTTATTGATTTTTTCGATAAAAAAATACTTGATTTGCAGGTTTTGTGCAATAATATAGTATGCAATATTGTTGCATACTATATTATTGCATTATTGCGTGCAATTTATTCCAATCTATTTCCTTACTAATGTTATGAAATCGTTTGGTACATCTCTGTACCTGAAAATAATCACATTTTCGTAGGTGATGGAAATAATAAGAGAAACATGAGCTATCAAAGAACGAAAGAACATAAGCCGTAAATATCATGAAATTTTCGAAAAAGATACAACGGCTCACCGGCAGGACTTGAACCTGCAATCTCCGCTTCAGTACAACGGCGCGTTAGCCAATTTCACCACGGTGAACATGATGAAACCGGCGAACACGAGCAATCGTGCTGTGCTCGCTCGGGATTTTTCCCGAGCTAGAAATCACAAATTTTAATGTCATTTGTTTGCCGATGATTTTGCTATTGTCAACAGTTTTCGAAACGGAAGTTCTTATTGATGAGTGTAGAAAAATAGAACATTGTTTGTTTTATACATTTTTTGTCGTTTTTCACTATTACACTTCGTTTTTGACCGAAAAAACTTTATCAAATTCAATGAATCAACTAAGTTATTAGAAAATAATAGATATCAATCTGAGCTATGTATCGAGGCAGAACTTTTTTCTTTGCTCAATGTCATCCGTTTTCCAATTTAGATCGTATAAATATTTAGATTTTTTGCATTTTTTATTGGTTTCGGAAATCTAATTCTTTTATTCCCAGGAATTTCAGGTCGGGAAATCCCGGGTAGGACATTCAATCTACTACATACTCAAGGCGTGTAAATATACGAGGTTTTACCGTGCATCTAATTCCCGGTTCAGCCATTTTGGTCATGGAGTTTGTTAACCAACAAACCAAAGAACACATGTCAAAACCAATGTATTACTCGACAATAATTAAGAAAAAAATAGAAATATTTTTTTTATCAAAACTCCATTGACAGATTTTAAATATTTTTTCAAAACTTGCTTTAAAAAAATTGTTATGGAGGCATAAATTTAAAAAATTACAAAACAATTTGTATTTTTTTTTTGTTTGATGTGAATAAACCCGGGAAAATCCGGGATTTTTTCAATGAAATCCTTGGAACCGGGCCACCAGTTTCGAGAGTAAAGTGCTTAGTGCATTTTTTTGTGCAGCTTTTTTATATTTATCGTTCATGAACATTTAAGAGCAATTTTAATACCTTCAGCATGGGGGTAGGCTTAAAAGCGGCACGCTTTCCAAATATACGGAAAAATTGTGGCGCTCACTCCTCGCTTACTTACTGTGAAAGTCGGAGAACCTTGTGTTTCTAAAAACCTTGTACGTACTGATGCTTGGCCGGTAGTTTTTTTTGCATAATCTTTTGTGTTGTGATGGGATGAATATTAGTTTTTTTTTTATTTTCAAAATCCTATGCCAATTTTCAAGTATTTGTAGGTGTTTTATCGTTATTTCGTTAAAATTAGTCTTTGACTCTCACAGATTAGCTCGCATGAAGCTTATGCATTCATGGTTCATAGTTTCAGCGATATAATCATAATATTTTACTCTACAATGCCCGTTTGGAACTGACGTGTCATTAATCTCATGAAGGAAAAACGCATTCATTAAGGAAACTTCATCTACAAAATATCTGACTTCTAAAATAAAAGAACCCTTTCTGAATTGTCAAACATCGAGCAGGCCACTTATTTGTACGATCTTCGACGACTTTTCGGCCAAAAACAATAGCGATTGTCAGTTTGCGCGGGATTGCGCAGAATCAAACAGCACGTGCGCCATCACAGAAGAAACCGAACCGAGCGTCCCAGAAAGGAGAGAAATAAAACAAGATAAACTACAAACCAAGTCCCATAAAGTGTCGTAATGCGATTTCCCCAACGGCACACGAGGATTATACGGTCTGATTTAGTTTAGTTCGGTTCCTCGGAAAGCGCCCCAGAGTGATTTGTTCGGCGTGACAAAAGGGCAATATTGTAAATGAGATTGAAGGGGGTGTGTGTGGTTTCTCCCATTCCTTCGTATCGAAATCCCAGCCCAACAGTGAGGAAGCTTCCCTCATTGCCTTCATTAATGGATTCAATTTGAGGCAGCCCAAGTACCACTCGAGGCTGTAGCGACACCCATCGAATGTTGAAATAAGATTCCCTGCAACTGAAACTGCCATCGAGCCTCAAAGACGACGAGGACGACGACGACGCCCATTAGCAACCGCAGCAGTAAGATGAATAATGAAGTGTAAAATGCAAATAATATCGTGAAATGTCCGATATTTATGGTTGGACGGTACCGAGTTTTGAGCTAGTTCCTTCATAGCCGGCAAGTTCCCTCCCTTGGTCCTACATGTAAGGTTAGATCGGAATGAAACGGGGATCGCGAACGTCCGCCGGGCCAAAAGTCAAATGGAATCACGTCCGTCCTGAGCGCGCGATGATTTGATGGAGAAGGGCGTTTTGCGATGGATATGCGAGCTTCCCACTTGAATTAATGCTGTGCCGTACTTGACTGGAATTCAGCTTCAGCGGATTGAAGCTGAGATGCTGGGAAGGGCAGGACGAATCTTAAAACAGCTTGAAGCATTTAATGTAAGAAATATGCTACTTTCGATTATGAATTGGTTTACAGCAGATTCGATTTGGAAAGAAATATGTTAATTGAAGCATTAAATGGCTCACATACATAAATATTAGTTGGGTGGAATAAAATATTGAAAATCAACACTGTCGATCCTCAACTTCCTAAGGACAGAAAAGGATATCGTTTATTGGACCAACAAAATATAATTCCCTTCCCAATGAATTCAAATAAATCATTTCTCGATCCATTTTCAAAGTCAAATTGCTTCAAATTTAAAGATAAATTAAGTCCGTAAAACGAGCCGAACAAAGCAAGCCTTTATTATTTTCGTCACATGTCAAAATCCAGAAATTACTCGACAAAAATTAAGAAAAAAAATTTTAATTTTTTTTTTAACTCATTGATAGATTTCAAACCGGCTCCCAAAAAAACCTTCCATGTATATTTTTATAAAACTTGCTTAAAAAATTTCGTGTTGAAAAGAAACAAGAGTAGAAGACAAATTTCGCTATCGCTCTAAAAAACTGCAAGCCGGACTTTCCCAAGAAAAAACACAACAATCACTCGATTCTCAAACATAAAAAGATGGCGGCTTTCGCTATTCTTTCAAAGCTGTAAATTACTGAAAATCTCATGATACATCTACAATACGGGGTATTGGGTGAAAGGGCTACACTATTAGAAGTCGAATTTCGCTGTCCGATGTCATCTTGAAAGCCAAAATGGCAGAGCTTAGTTTTTTCAATCAGTACCTAACTGTTACAGTTTAATGCTATTTTCAGTCATTTACAGCGTTTAAAGTTCAGCGAAAGCCGCCATCTTGGATTTCAAGATGGAGACAGATAGCGAAATTTGAATTGTACTCGTTTAGCCTTTTCACCACATACCCCGGTTTGTAGAAGTTTCATTACATTTTCAGTAATTTATAGCTTTGAAAAGAAAAGCGAAAGCCGCCATCTTGGATTAATGATGGCTTCAAGTAGCCAAATTCGACTTCTTCTAGTTATTCTATCCACCCAATATTCATATAGTGGGAATTTCACTTTTTTTCAGTAATTAAAATTATTTTAATATTCAGCGGAAGCCGTTATGTTTAATTTCGAGATGGCGACTGATAGCACAATTGGATTTCTATTCATTCGGTCCTTTCACCCAATACCCACATTGTGAGAGTTTTATGCGATTTTCACTGATAAACAGCACTTTAAAGTTCAGCAGCAGTCGCCATCTTAGATTTCTTTATGGCGTCTATTAGTTTAGTTCTTCCTCTCAATACGCATATTGTGGGGGCTTCATTTGATTTTCAGTGATAAACAGCATTTTAAAGTTCAGAGGAAGCTACCATCTTGTATTTTAAGATGGCGTCAGATAGTGAAATTCGATTTTTACTCGTTTAGCCATTTCACCCAATACCAATATTGTTGGGGTTTCATGCGATTTTAAATCGTTTAAAAGATTTTAAAGTTCAGCGGAAGCCGCCCTCTTGGATTTCAAGATGACGTCAGATAACGAAATTCGACTTCTACTGGTTGATCTTTTTCAACTTATACCCACATTGTAAGGGTTTTATGCGATTTTCAGTCATTTGAAGTATTTTCAAGTTGAGTTATAGCCATCACCTTGGAATTTAAGATGCCGACGGACAACGAAGGTTGACTTCTACTCGTTTATCAGTTTTACAATATATCCATATTGTGAAGGTTTCATGATATTTTCAGAAAATTACAGCTTTGCAAAAAAAGCGTCAGCCACCATCTTGGATTAATGATGGTGTCAAGCAAAAACAAATTTCTACTATTATGGCCCTTTCACTCAATACTCATATTGTAGAGATATTCACTCTATTTCCGGTAATTTGAAGTTTTCAATGATTTTTATATATTTTTTTTTATTTTTACTCAAAACCAACACACATAACTTATTAAAAATGTGTAAAATAGGAATTCCAATTCAAATATGTGCTACATAACCTAAGCGTGTCATGTTTTGACTTTTGGGATTATTGGACATGGATAAAAAAGCTTAAAGCAAACTTCGAAGTTTGTGTTTTATTATAGTTTAAACAGAGCATTAATAACTCTTTCAAATGAACTATATATGTTTAATTAAAGCTTTATTAGCATTATTTTAAATTATCTGTAAACATATGGTCGATTTATGAATATAAGCATTGTTCATGACCGTAATTAAAACGTCATAAAACGATCTGCACAAAAAAATGCCATAATCAAATAATAAAAAATTCTAAATTGAAAAAATTTCTCTTTTCAAAAACAATCCTTCGCGAGTTAGCTTTAAGTTTTTCTGAGTTGAAATTTTCATATAAACTATACATTTCAACAACTTCCTAGCTTCAGAAAAAGGTTTTTTTTTTATTATATGCCCTTTTGTGATGTTTGTTCACATTCATAGCATCAAAATTAAGATTTCGAAAAAAAAAGAAGTTCAATGAATGGTCTCGAAATCAATTTCTCTTATAACATTTAATTAAAAAAAATCGTCTCATTTTGATGTCTTAATATGATATTTGTGAAAATTACTAGAGACAGAAGTAACGAAAAGGGAAATGTCCAGATCTCGCTGATTAATTTCAGTTCTTTCAATAAACATTATCAACTATAATTTTAATGCAGATTATAACATGCAATGATGCAATCCCTTAGTTAATATTTATTGAGATAATTCCAAAAAGACCGTTGCGTCGTCAGACAGATCGTTGCTGAGGCTGTCTCTGTTTATTGGATTTGTGCCAAGTTTTCATCAAATCCTGGCCCCCAACTTTTCAGTTCCAGCAAGAGCTGCTAGCTGCGTACCCGAGCAAGGTGAGAATGATGAAAAATAATTGTGTTGGCTCGTTTTTAACGATAAATGCTCGTTTTATGGAGCCATTTTACCATCGACTATAAACATTACATTAACTGGATGATAAATTGATTCCGATCAGGTGATTTAGCTTTATTGGATGTTTCTGAAATGTTGAATCACATTGCGGTGCTGGGATTTGTTGTAAACTGCGGGTGGCATTCCTGAAGAAATCTCGGGGATACGTTTGATAGGGTTTTCTGCATGCTATTGCCATTGATTATACACCTTCGGTTTATTGATTTTCAGGCGGTCTGTATGAATCATTGAGAGTTGAAATGAAAATTAAAAACATTACGCTACCCTTTTGAGTATCAACGAATACCTGTAATAAACATTATTTTCAACTACTGTATCATTTTATGAAGTTGAACTAACTGATAAAATCTAATGAAAAATCTAGTGGTTAAACAACATAAATTGAATACCTGAGTCGAAAAAATCAAATTTAATCGGTGAAATATATCTTTATTTTATTACCCAACGCTAATTTGAACTGCATGCATGCCACTATTTTGAAGAAATACTTTGGCTTCAAGTAACTTGGTCCAGATCAGCAGCTGATTTCTGCACAACCCATTACCCAATCGGTTGATCTCGGTTATCTCGTAGCAATAATGGCAACGTTACAGATTCCAGTCACGATTCTGTTTCTCGAACCAACAGCTGCAGACTATCTGTCAGCAGCTCTGGAACGAATGACCCACAACCATCTTCAATATAGACAAGTTAAGATCTCATCAATGCACAAAGATCATCGATCGATCACCATTGATGGGATACACAGAGTTACGACGACAAGAACCGGCCTCAGAAGAGATCAACCGAGAAGGGGAAAGAAGGAGTGCAGTCTTCAGCCTTTTGGTGTCCATTGATCACGACGAATCGAAACCTCACTTGGGCGGGAGATTATAAACGCAAGATAACACCTTTCCTGCTCTGATGAAAGCTTTTCCCCTATATCTGATGTCTGGTTCAGGATCTAATGATGATGATGACCTGTCGAAGTACACGAACCTGCCTAAAGTGAGGGTACCTGAGCCTATTTGCAATATTCATCTCTCAGGCTGGCCGAGAACCAGTTTGGCATTTTTCGATTTGCACCGAGAAGATCCTATCTTCTCATCTCAGCCGGCCAGCAAGCGCATTCCATAGATCTCGGGGACCTCTGCGAGTTATGCGTTCACAGGTTTGAGCTGGAATTGGTGCAACCGAAAGGTGCAACGAAAAGCTAGGTCTGGGAAAACATGGCACGAAAACTGTGTCAATTTGTTTGCAAGATGACAGGACGTCGCTTAAAGCTGATGACAGACCAGTTGACGCATTTTTGTTGGCTAATGAAGAGAACAAGATCCAGCAAGCCAGCCATTACGAGCAAAAAAGCAAAAAAAACACGAATTTCAACTAAAAAAATGACAAATTTAGCAAAAGAGCCTTCTAATATTAAACCGTTTTATATAAAAATCTTAAATATGTAGAGTCATTTTTCCGAGTACACGGATTTCACGCCAACTCGACACAGTATCTGGCAGGACCCTCTCAACTTTGATTGAAACTTTGTATGAGTATAATCCTCACGTAATTAAGGCACTTCTCAAGCAACCAACAGTCATATATTTACTTGAATGAAGACATTGAAAGTTACATATTGGCTGAGAGAATCAACTGCCAAATTCCCTTTACTGAACTTTATGTACTAATTAATGAACTTGAAAATTGCAAAAGTGATTAATATGTACGTTGTATGTGACTTGTTTTGCCCAATTTCCATGAGTGAACTATATGTACTTATAAATGAACTTAAAAGTTGCAAAAGTGATATATACGTACGTTGTACGGGACTAAAGTTACATAAAGGGTATACAAGTGCTCAAAACATGATTTGGTAAGTCACACAAAGTGCATTGAGGTGCTTTCAAAATCAAATCACCACTTCGAGTTTAAGTTTAAGTTAGAACAACATCTAGGCGTGGTGTAGTGGTTGTGTGATCGATTCTCATCACGAAGGTCGGGGTTCGATCCCCAAGTCGGGCAAGTTTTTTTTATATAGTAGGAAATGAAGGAGAGAAGCAATTGAGCAATTTGTCGAGTTGGGAATCCAGCACGAGGCATTTTGGCGGCACCATTTACAGAACATAGTAAATAATCAAGAGAAGATGATAAAGGGTGATACGGTCAAAATTTGGTCAAGGGAAAACGCGTATAAATCGGTTAAATCGTTTATTTAAAAAATCAAATTAAATTTCTTTTTCAAGTTTAATTAGTATAAAATTCAGGAAAAATATTCAGTTAGGCTTCCGCTTTTCCAAATTCGAATTGCCGGGCCTTACGCTTAACCCCTGCCATCAGATTTTGTACAGCCACCTTGTCCACCTTCTTCGCCGCAGAAAGCCAGTTTGCCTTGAACTGCTGCTCGTCCTTAGCAGTTTTTTTTGTTCTTCTTTAGGTTCCGTTTGACAATAGCCCAGTATTTCTCAATTGGGCGGAGCTCTGGCGTGTTGGGAGGGTTCTTGTCCATGGGAACCACCTGCACGTTGTTAGCGGCGTACCACTCCATGGCCTTTTTACCGTAAAGGCTAGATGCCAAATACGGTCAAAACAGTACGGAACAACCGTGTTTCTTCAGGAAAGGCAGCAGACGTTTATTCAAACACTCTTTCTTTAAAACTCCTGTCCCGGAAGCTGCTTGTAGTCGGCTTTGACGTAGGTTTCGTCGTCCATAACTACGCAGTCAAACTTCGTCAGCATCGTCGTGTACAGCCTCTGGGATCGCGCTTTGGCCGTCGTATTTTGTTTATCATCGCGAATTGGAGTCACTACCTTCTTATTAGTCGATAGTCCGGCTCGTTTGTTGGCGCGATGCACGGTTGTAGACGATATACCCAGCTTATTTGCGGCATCTCGGAGAGAGAGGTTAGGGTTCCGCTACCGGCAACTCTCTTTGTCGTCTCAGCGGCTTCCGGTTTTCGATTTCCCCCCGATCCAGACTTCCTGGCTGTTGACAAACGTTTCTCAAACACTTAAATTACATTTGTAACGATTGATTTGGCAACTTTTAGCGATTTTGCCAGCTTTGCGTGCGAGTAGCTCGGATTTTCGCGATGTGCGAGCAAAATTTTGATACGCTGCTCTTCTTACTTGGACGGCATTTTGACAACTGAAGAATGAATTCCAAAATCAAAATAGGAGCAACATTCTACACACACACACCTTCAAAATGAAGGGTGTTCAGGTTTTTTAAATGCAAAATTGAAAGAAATACATCAAGTTGATATTGACCAAATTTTGACCGTATCACCCTTTATGAACCGATGCCAAGGGGGCAGTTGAGACCGAGAGGGATGTTTTGCTCATTTTACGACTTTTTGGAAGCTTAATTAAAAGGCCGCTTGAAGCTGAATCAAAAGGCCGCTTGAAACTGAATTAAAAGGCCGCTTGAAGCTGAATAGACGATCATTAAGACTTGTTTTGGAACTCGGAAGTATCAATAAGAACTTAAATGTTGAGCTGCATAAAACGTACTTCATATCAATTATGGGACTGAATAAGCGTGTTTGTATTTGTTTTATGGAGCTTTGGTTGCTTGGGTTAGCATACTTAGTTTTGCCAAAAAGATCTAATATTTGAAAAGGAATAAACTTTTCAGGCCATTTTCGTTCATAAATTACAATTCCTTTACAAATATGGTCTACGGGAGGGTTTTAGAAAAATAATTGAATTGTTGGAAAAAAAAATATTGACAAAAAATTTTTTTATGACATTTTGTTCAATAATCCTCAAAGCATTTGTTTTTCGTTTATGATAAAAAAAACATAAAGAACTTTTTTCCCTCAAGAGTGTTCACTTTTCTAAGTTCAGAAGAGTTGTAAATCACAATATTCCCCACCACCGAAACAAAACAATCGAATTCTGAGATATTTTTTGCATTTTTTCAGTGTAGGATTTCCACTTACTTTTACCATCAATTATACAATCGAAGCAGTTTTAAAATTTAAGGTTGGAAATTTACACTGAAAAAATAAACTACGTTATTTAAAAAAAACATGAAAAAGCTTTTGTTAGAAAAACTTTTTCTCCCTAAATATCCATTTAATAAACCGGCTTAGAAAAAAACCATCAAATTCTGAGATAGCATTTTTTTGGGAAATTGAGATTTAGTTTTTGAAATGCATTTTCCTCAGTGTAGGAAAAAAAATATTTTTATCTAAAAATTAAATCATTTTTTCATAATTCTCATGAATCGAATTTGTGTAAGAATTGAAATTTTTGAGATAAAAATATACGGAATAAAGACGACAATGGTTCCACTTATTTGAGCTGTTTATATCAATCATCAAAGTGCAGATGTTTTTTTCGAGTTAAATAATAAATAAAATAAATTCAACTCATTACTGCTGATTAATATTATGTAATCAACTATAAATATTATAGATTCATACCAGCATTCAACTATAAATATAGTAGATGCAAATACAAACTGCTGATTGACCTTCTTCAATCAATCATAAATATAATAGATTTAAATTTAATGGTATCATTGATTCAACTATGAATGTGATAGTTTCATCTAAAACTGCTGATTGACTTTCTGCAATCAGTTATAAATATAAAAGATTCAACTATAGTAGTATGATTGATTAAACTGTAAATATGATAAATTGAACTTCAATTGTGAGATTTATCCTACGCATTCAGCTATAAATATAAAAGATTCAACCAGAGGTTGATGTTTTCATCTTTAGAAATCTTTCTGCGAGGGATTTCTTATCTTTTTTTTACCCTTATGGTCTATCCCCGCCGGGTGTAACAGCTTTTTGATGTCCTGCTGCTAAGATTTGTGCAGCTCCCGGCATGTAAGCAGCAGAACGGTAAAAAATAATTTGTTGGATAAGGCCAGCAACAGCAGATAAGTAAAGGTAAGCAAAAGCTCCTATAGCACCGAGGTGATTATAAATTGTAATTTCCGATTTTTTTTTATCATGGTGGTGACAAAAAATTACTCAGGCAGAACCGAATCGATGGCCATCTTCTAGCTATTGACATGATCATCAACAAACTATTCGTATTGGTTGATGGAAGCGGCTGCCAAAACAATTAAATTTGTGAGAAGGTGGAAATGTGATTTAACAAGTTTAAAAATTGTGTGATAAAATAAAGTTCTTATTCTTAAAAAAAAATGCTGTAGCGTTAAACAGACGAGGCGAATCTAAAAAAATATAGTTGGCCCCACAAGCGAAGATCAATCATACGTTAATAGTTAAACCTATTTTGTTTATTGTTGATTGCATAATATCAACCGTATACATATAGTTGAATATATTATATGTATTATTGAATGTACGAAAACAAACAGATATTCAGTTATTTATATTGTTGAATGCTTATTATTTATAGTTGGTTGAGAATCTATCAGAAATATTATTAAATTTTAGTGGATTATTTTTGGAAATACTATACTTTTCTTCCCGTGTTTTTATGAAAACTATCCTGAAAAGTAAGGCCCTTTACAAATCTCAGTCTCGATATTTTTTAGGAAAACTAAGTATGCCAAGCTGCCTTACAAGGGAAGATCTTTATGCCCACATAGTTTCAATGAATTCTGTGAGAGTCGTGCCATCTTCGTGTCGATTTGGCGTGAAATCTATAAGTAATTCCATAATTCATGTGTAGGTGAAGTGTAAGAAGTAAGAAAAAGGAAGTAAGAAGTAAGAAGTAAGAAAAAGGAAGTAAGAATTAAGAAGTAAGAAGTAAGAAGTAAGAAGTAAGAAGTAAGAAGTAAGAAGTAAGAAGTAAGAAGTAAGAAGTAAGAAGTAAGAAGTAAGAAGTAAGAAGTAAGAAGTAAGAAGTAAGAAGTAAGAAGTAAGAAGTAAGAAGTAAGAAGTAAGAAGTAAGAAGTAAGAAGTAAGAAGTAAGAAGTAAGAAGTAAGAAGTAAGAAGTAAGAAGTAAGAAGTAAGAAGTAAGAAGTAAGAAGTAAGAAGTAAGAAGTAAGAAGTAAGAAGTAAGAAGTAAGAAGTAAGAAGTAAGAAGTAAGAAGTAAGAAGTAAGAAGTAAGAAGTAAGAAGTAAGAAGTAAGAAGTAAGAAGTAAGAAGTAAGAAGTAAGAAGTAAGAAGTAAGAAGTAAGAAGTAAGAAGTAAGAAGTAAGAAGTAAGAAGTAAGAAGTAAGAAGTAAGAAGTAAGAAGTAAGAAGTAAGAAGTAAGAAGTAAGAAGTAAGAAGTAAGAAGTAAGAAGTAAGAAGTAAGAAGTAAGAAGTAAGAAGTAAGAAGTAAGAAGTAAGAAGTAAGAAGTAAGAAGTAAGAAGTAAGAAGTAAGAAGTAAGAAGTAAGAAGTAAGAAGTAAGAAGTAAGAAGTAAGAAGTAAGAAGTAAGAAGTAAGAAGTAAGAAGTAAGAAGTAAGAAGTAAGAAGTAAGAAGTAAGAAGTAAGAAGTAAGAAGTAAGAAGTAAGAAGTAAGAAGTAAGAAGTAAGAAGTAAGAAGTAAGAAGTAAGAAGTAAGAAGTAAGAAGTAAGAAGTAAGAAGTAAGAAGTAAGAAGTAAGAAGTAAGAAGTAAGAAGTAAGAAGTAAGAAGTAAGAAGTAAGAAGTAAGAAGTAAGAAGTAAGAAGTAAGAAGTAAGAAGTAAGAAGTAAGAAGTAAGAAGTAAGAAGTAAGAAGTAAGAAGTAAGAAGTAAGAAGTAAGAAGTAAGAAGTAAGAAGTAAGAAGTAAGAAGTAAGAAGTAAGAAGTAAGAAGTAAGAAGTAAGAAGTAAGAAGTAAGAAGTAAGAAGTAAGAAGTAAGAAGTAAGAAGTAAGAAGTAAGAAGTAAGAAGTAAGAAGTAAGAAGTAAGAAGTAAGAAGTAAGAAGTAAGAAGTAAGAAGTAAGAAGTAAGAAGTAAGAAGTAAGAAGTAAGAAGTAAGAAGTAAGAAGTAAGAAGTAAGAAGTAAGAAGTAAGAAGTAAGAAGTAAGAAGTAAGAAGTAAGAAGTAAGAAGTAAGAAGTAAGAAGTAAGAAGTAAGAAGTAAGAAGTAAGAATTAAGAATTAAGAATTAAGAAGTAAGAAGTAAGAAGTAAGAAGTATAGATTATTATTAAGATATGTTCAAAAGTACGAAAGTGGTTAAAATGAAGCAACTGAGAGTTTTTTATTCAATTTACGTTTTTGTTTTGTTGGAGATTTTGGATGGAGCTGAATTTCTTCAATCACTTACATTTCAACCAAAACATAATTTTTCAATTCACGAAAATGACTCATTATGGAAGAATTTTCTTATTGTTAAAGATAAACCATTATTGACAAACAATCGGAGCCCTGCTTCTATGATTTCGCGTGACTTTTCCAATGCCACACACTAAGAATCGGCTTCCCATTTGGCCGGAGACATGCCGCCAGCTTGCTTTTCAACTTTTGAGTCCTCCCGGGGAGGTCTCCAAAAGTCATGTAGCCCTCCCGAAAGGAGGTAACGATTCTCGTGTAAATAATCTGACCGTGGACAAATATCTTTCGAGTTTGCGCGCCAAAGCCAACCCTCGAAGAATCGGAAAGCGTGCTGCATGCGCTTTGTTTTACAGTAGTGAGGTACTGACTTTTTTTTTTCGTATATTAAAATAATCTAGATTAGAATTTGAATACACACGGACGGGTCTTTTTCGTTGAGCTTCGCCGGAGGGACGATAAACTAATGAATTACTTTTAAAAGCCCTTTGAAAGTTCGATCTCGAGCGAGGATTGCAAGCAAAAAGTCTACTGCTACTGACTTTACTTCTGGGGGACTGCACTGCGCCGTTCGAGGACAATTAGATGGCTATCCATCGGTTGACCGAGTAAGAAAGCTCGAGGCGCTTTGCAAGTAAAATATTCCAAATTTGCATATCATAATTTTATGGTCAGTGGTTTTGTCGTTGGTGGTTTTTCGCCAAGGCATCGGTTTTGATACCAAGGTGGGTGCTATCTAGAGGCCATAGGGTCCCAAACAACATTGTTCTGCGCGGTTATGATACACTGAGGCGCTTGGGAAGCTTGGTAAATAAGTATCACGCGTTGCTTCAAACGAGTTAGGAATTCTTTGCTTCGGAGACAACAGATAAGTGATAATCCATGAATGGCAATAAGCGCGTTGCATGCCGTGAAACTGGCTCAACCAATTCTGGACAAATTTTAATTGTGCCATGCCGAAGGGCTTATCAGTTGGGGAGAAAAATCTAAAACAAAAGCTAAATAAATTCAATAAAAATATTCCATGACTTCATGTCTACCAGTTATTATTCATTCGTGCTTTCAAGCAAATCTGAGTTCATAGTTCCTCATACATTTTTGAGAGTTTGAAAGTTAAAATATCATCGATACCAAATTATAGAACTAGTTTATTAACCCTAAAAAAACATGTTTCAAGAGAAATGTAAAAACATATAAAGACAAAAACATGAAAATTTAAAACTTTTAAAATTATTTTTAAGAAAAAATAAAAAAAAATCATGGCATTAAGAGTATCTTAAAGTTCTAAAATTTTTAAATAATTGATTCTAAAATTTCAGTGCTTCGGGGTTTTGGTGCACCAAGTTTCAAAATTAAAATTGCCCTCGAATCCCTATTCCATACATGCAAATCATAATAAGGAAATCAAAGGCATAGTAGGCACCTTAAGGAGGACGCGGCAAAACAAGACTGAGTCATTCGGCCGAAGGTCATTCGACCGTCGGCGTTAGACCAAATGGGTTATCAGGCCGAAAAGGCCTCTTAGGCCGAATGTATGCCAGGCCGATTAAACATATTAACGCTAGTTTGCATGTTGGGGCGAATGGCTGTTATGCCGAATGGTCGTTAGGCCAAATAGTCATTAGGCCGAAAGATCGTAAAGAATGGTTGCTAGGCCGATAAGACATATATTACATTTGTCTGCATTAGAGTGCCTAAATGACCCGACTTTTGAAAAACTTATGCGCTTCAGCCTAAAATTAATCCTAGGCCTAGTAAAAGATCTCATGCCAAATTTGGGCCAGATCGGATCACGGGAAGGGGTCGCTCAAAGAGCTTGAAGTTTGTATGGGATTTTGAGAGATTTTTTTCGGGAGAAACATGAAAAGCCAGATTTTCATCAATAACTTTGGTTTCCCTCGATCGATTTCTTTTGAATATAGTTTTTCGATTCCTGCAACTGAATGGGAGTAGAGTTGTACATCCATCAACAGAAAATTTCTCAAATCCCATTTCCAGTCACTTCAATATAGAGGTTTCTTGTTGGCTGATACGTAAATGTTTTAAAATGGAACTATTTATACGTCCAACCTCACCATTCGTCTGTGTCAGATATGGTGTTGTTTGTTGATGAGAGATTCCAAACTCGTTAAAAAATGTATGAAACATTCAATGATAAACTGCGGGCCGTCACAATGCCTCTGATCTCAATGCCTACGGAAAACTAAATTTTGCGAACGTTTCTAAAAAGAATTTAAAAGTTGATTGAGTTGTGATCAGGGAAGCAAATCCAACTGATCTGATACTGATAACTGATTTATCCCTTGTGTTACACTTAGCGATAAATATGAGAAAGCGATTGCTTCTCATCTGTTTCCATTGACCATAAAGATAACTCGCTACACGTTATTTTGTCTCCGACGGTCCACCAACAGATGAAAAAATTTCAAAATGCTCACACTGAAGCAAACCGACTGAATCGATTATAACATCAGCAGAAAAGGCTAACTGAAATAGTTAAATAGATATGTGGTAAATTTTGAAATTCTCGGGCGTAACGTCTAAAGAAGGCGCTCGTCGCGGTGATTAATCAATGTTTGAGGGTTCTGGTAACTAGTAGGTAAAAGTTAAAACAAATTAGTGATGATAAACGGCACAAGTACCGCGAGAAATGAGTTTAGCTCCGATTTCAACTTGCGACCCCTCTAGTGAAAGGGTTTGACTTGTAGGTGATGAAAAATAGTATCGCGAGATCGCTAGTACAAGCTACTAGTGTAAGTACCGCGAGAAATCAGTTTAGCTCCGATTTCAACTTTCGACCGGTCAAGTGAAAGGGTTTGACTCATAGGCGATGAAAAAAAGTGTCGCAAGATCGCTAGTACAAGCTACTAGTGTTAGTACCGCGAGAAATTAGTTTAGCTCCGATTTCAACTTGCGACCCCTCTAGTGAAAGGGTTTGACTTGTAGGTGACGAAAAATAGTGTCGCGAGATCGCTAGTACAAGTTACTAGTGTTAGTACCGCGAGAAATCAGTTTAGCTCCGATTTCAACTTTCGAGCGGTCAAATGAAAGGGTTTGACTTGTAGGTGACGAAAAAAAAAGTGTCGCGAGATCGCTAGTACAAGCTACTAGTGTTAGTACCGCGAGAAATCAGTTTAGCTCCGATTTCAACTTTCGAGCGGTCAAATGAAAGGGTTTGACTTGTAGGTGACGAAAAAAAAAGTGTCGCGAGATCGCTAGTACAAGCTACTAGTGTTAGTACCGCGAGAAATCAGTTTAGCTCCGATTTCAACTTGCGACCTTTCTAGTGAAAAGGTTTGACTTGTAGATGACGAAAACAAAGTGTCGCGAGATCGCTAGTACAAGCTACTAGAGTTAGTACCGCGAGAAATTAGTTTAGCTCCGATTTCAATTTTCGACCGGTCAAGTGGAAGGGTTTGACTTGTAAATGACGAGAAATAGTTCTGCGAGTTCACTAGTACAAGCTACAAGAGTTAGTACCGCGAGAAGTTTCTCGTTTTAATCGGAGTTAGTTTAAACTAGTTAATTTAGCTTCGATTTCAACTTTCAACCGGTCAAGTGAAAGACTTTGACTTCTAGGTGACGAAAATTTGAAACATGAGTTCGCTTGACAATTCTCATCAATTTCTTCCCTTTTAATAATCGGGTCGCAAGTTGAAATCGAGCTAACCTATTTTCTGTCGGTTTTAACTCTAGTAGCTTGTACTAGTGGATTCACGACACTAGTTGTCTTCCCTACAAGTCAAATCCTATCACGAGAGGGGTCGCAAGTTGAAATCGAAGCTAAACTGATTTCTCGTGGTGCTAACTCTAGTAGCTTGTACTAGCGAATTTGCGAGTCTTGTTTTTGTCACCTACAAGTAAAACCTTTTCACTAGATGGGTCGCAAGTTGAATTCAGAGCTTATCTGATTGATCGCGGTACTGACACTAGTAGCTTGTACTAGCGATCTCGCGACACTTTTTTTCATCACCTACAAGTCAAACCCTTTCACTAGAGGGGTCGCAAGTTGAAATCGGAGTTAAACTGATTTCTCGCGGTACTAACACTAGTAGCTTGTATTAGCGATCTCGCGACACTTTTTTTCGTCGCCTATAAGTCAAGACCTTTCACTTGACCGGTCGAAAGTTGAAATCGGAGCTAAACTGATTTTTCGCGGTACTAACACTAGTAGCTTGTACTAGCGATCTCGCGATACTATTTTTCATCACCTACAAGTCAAAAGGCTGCCACACAATACAGCGTCGATCGTCGCGTCGCGTTGACATTTAATTTTGAGGATGCCATTTTCCGTTTGAGTCGCCACAACGGTGCGTCGCGTCAGCGAAGGCATTGTACTAAAACGCAAAACTTGTTCTAAACGGCAGCGTTTTCGAGCGTCGACGTTTTGGTTTTGAAAAATATCAAAATTTAAGCGCGTCAGCATGGGTTTGAACTAATCGTATTTGATATTTTTCATCAAAGATTGACACAAACAGATTCAAAAATCATATCATCGTCATTTTATCTCTTCGATGATACACATTTGTTGAAAAACGTCGTTGAAATTTATTTTTAACATTATAATGATAATGATGAAATGACATATAAAGCGTTTTTTAGAAATATTAACTTGGTTTGTATGTTCCCGTTTTTTTTTTAAATAAAAATAAATGAAACATTTTGCGTTGGAGTTTGCGAGTTTTCTCTCAATATTTCCCTGTCAGCCCTGTCAGTGGACGCTATATTGTGGTGCGAAAATTGTAGAGTGCGTCGCGTCAGCGTTTTAGTACACAACGACAGCGTTGACAGCTGACGTGACGCGACGGACGACGCGGTATTGTGTGGCTGCCTAAACCCTTTCACTAGAGGGGTCGCAAGTTGAAATCGGAGCTAAACTGATTTCTCGCGGTACTTACACTAGTAGCTTGTACTAGCGATCTCGCGACACTTTTTTTCGTCATCTACAAGTCAAACCCTTTCACTAAAGGGGTCACAAGTTGAAATCGGAGTTAAACTGATTTCTCGCGGTACTAACACTAGTAGCTTGTACTAACGATCTCGCGACACTATTTTTCGTTACCTCCAAGTCAAACCCTTTCACTAGACGGGTCGCAAATTACAATCGGAGGTTAAATAAACGAAACCATCTATTGAATTAAACAAATAAATCTGAATGCAAAAAATGACCCATCTTTTCTTGTTACTACTTGCGAGGAAGGAAGAACAGATCCTTAACGTTACACTTACCGATAAGTTTGAATCGGAATGCAGAACTAATCGAGAGCAAATTTGTTAATGATGAGTATGAGTACAGTACACTGGTGGATGAAAATCTCCTTCACGGGTGTTTTCATCGGCAAGTTCTAACGAAAGATAACGATTTTTTTATTCCCTGGTTGTGATTTGTTCCATAACAATAACTTTAGTAAATCGGCTGTAATAATCAATGATAACCAGAGGTTTCAAAACTACAATAGAAACTTGTACCTACGACCTTTATGGTATTTTGGAGCGCAACAATGGCTCAGATTGTCCCAATGCGGATACTAGGGAGCATGACTGGCATTTTCGAAAACAAATTTCGAGCTGTGCGCCCATATTAGATCACCAAACTTAATGACGAAGTCTCCGCTTCATCAAACTCATTTCCGGATGGCCATCATGAGCGCACGCCAGTATTTTCTCTTGAAGTCGTTGAAGAATAATTAAGCTATACCCTCGCAATAAAATAACGTTGAAAGTTTGGATTTCCGACTTCCGAAGGACTGTATGGTTTTAATCGTTCAGACCAATCCCCTCTCATTGGCTGGCGAACGGTAGAAAATGTGCAACTCGAGACCTCATACACCCACAATGCGGGTTGTGGTCATATCACCTCTTGTCTGCAACTCCGATTCTCTACCTCCCCGTGGTGGTAGCTGGGGTGCGAGAGCAACCTTAGCGGAGATTGCGTACCCAACCCCGATGGATGCTTTGGTCGCATGCAGACTGAGTCAGGGGGCTTCGTACGCGTCTGTTCTCCATGTTAGGGGAGGCGTGCGGAGTGCATCAGCGTCCTGGTGGTGTTCGGGACCCAAAACAGCAACATCACGACGGTCCTCTTGCGAGATAGTGGGGTTAGCTGCGGGCCTTGCAAGCCCGTGACTACAAAAAAAAAACATAAGCAACGAACAACGAACAACAAATTTCGGATGGAAATCGGCAAAGACCCACGCGACGAAAAGGGACTAGCGATTGGAAACTTGGAACATGGAGCTGCTGGTCTCTAAATTTCGTGGGCAGTACCCACGTGCTCTCCAACGAATTGAAGCAAATTCGACATCGTAGCCCTGCAGGAGGTATGCTGGAAGGGCTCCACGGTATGAACGTACGCAGATGGTAGTGCAATCTACCAGAGCTGCGGCATCACACACGATCTTGGAACAGCCTTTATAGTGATGGGAAAGATCCAAAAGCGAGTGATCGGGTGGTGGCCTATCAACCCACGAATGTGCCGGTTGAGGGTCAAGGGCCGGTTCTTCAACATCAGCATCACAGCCCTCACCTAGGAAGTACCGGGGACGACAAAGACGAATTCTACGCGCAGCAAGAGCGTGAATACGACTGCTGCCCAAAATCGTCATCGGGGATGTTAACGCTCAGGTCGGCCAGGGGGAAAAATTCAAACCGACAATTGGAAGGTTCAGTGTGCACCAGCTGACCAACGAAAACGACCTTAGACTAATAGATTTCGCCGTCTCCAAACGAATGGCCGTACGTAGTACATTTTTCCAGAACCGCCTCCCACATGAAGATCACCGTACCAAATGCAATCACAGATCGACCATGTTTTGAAAGACAGTCGGCACTTCTCGGACATTATCGACGTCAGATCCTGTCGAGGTGGCAATATCGAGTCAGACCATTATCTGGAAATGGTGAAGATGCGCCAAAAACTCTCCGTAGTGAAGCCCCTCTCGAAGACTGTTGGGATACCATCAAGTCAGCCATCAGCGGTGCTGCGGAGAACGTCATCGGGCATGTGGAACAAACTCGACGGAACGACTGTTTCGACGAGGAGTATAGGAGGGTGATGGACAAAGAGAATGCCGCGAAGGCGGCATTAATACAAAGAAACACACTTCGAAACTTGGAAAATCACCGACAGCGGAATAAACAACGATTCCGAATTTTGCAGTAGAAAAAAGTGCCGCATGGAGTAGAAGAGCTCGAGAAGCTGGAGCAGCTACATCGTTCCCAGGAAACACAAAAGTTCTATCAGAATCTCAACGTATCTCGCAAAGGCATCATGTCGAGAGCCGAAATATGGCGGGATAACTACGGAGGCACCTTGACGGACAATTTTGAGGTGATCAAAAAGTGGAAGCAGTACTTCGTTGAACATCAGAATAGCACACATACAGAAGATCAAGACGGTGAAGGAAGCTACATCGCCAACGATGAGTGAAGTTAAGGCAGCCATTCGCCAGCAGAATAGCAACAAGTCAACTGGGAAGGATGGCATCGCAGCTGAACTCATCAAAATGGGCCAGGAAAAGTTGACCGATTGGATTTGAAGAAGAGGGTAATATGCCCCATCTACTAGAAGGGCGACAAATTGGACTGTGAGAACTACCGAGCGATCGATGTCAAAAATGCCACTTACAACCTGTTGTCCCAAATCCTACTCCGGCGCCTAACGCCACAAGCAAACAGATTTGTGAGAAATGCTTAGGCCGGTTTCATGGAGGGACCATCTATGCCGGACCAGATTATCTGAACATCTGTAGACTCCAAAATCAATAGATTTCTCATGAAACAAGTTGAGCATCACTGACTTTCAATGTGTGCTGCACGGCTAACTACAGCCCAAAACACAAACACGCAAAACCCAAATCTGTAGCAATTATAATTATTTACTTACACACGACATTTTAAAAACTTAAGATAGCTTACATAATAACTACTCTCGGGCCCGTTTTTCTACTCTAGCATCAAACGCACAACAATCATATCACAGCTGCTTGGACGGCACAGGTATATCACAGCTTTCTTTTCCAATATCACAGTCATATCCGGTTTACTGGCAACCCTGCCTGGCTGCACTGCTCCACGGGCACGCACCACTGCCCGGAGCACCTCCGTTGTCTGCTTCTGGCTGATTCTGTTCCGGTTTGGCCAAAAGAATGAGCTGAGCTCCCGAACAACGACACTCGGCTCTCCAATAACGGCCCTGTAGAAAACCAAATGTTGTTCCTCTTTTTCTCAAAAGTTTCATAAGCGCTAATCGTCACTCACCCAGTTGGGGCCGTTGGAATTGTTACTACCAGCACAGTCTGCCATCTTCGACTCAGCATGGTTTAATGTGTTCATCGTCGGGGCTGGATGTTGTAGCGAGATGCCTGGGATTTGAAAAGAATAGATGTTTATCCAATCCGTTTGTTCCGAATTGTTTTGTTTTGTTGGATGCAACGGACTGCGCGACACAAACAGAAACGGTGAATTGTTTTTGCTGTTATATGTTGTTTTCTTCTCTTTTTGTTTATGTTTACACATGCACGCTCTTTTTTTTAACTCAAAATTAAGTTCGACCGAGGCTCAAAACATAGTTCGATTCTATGAATTTAAAGTTAAGTACCCTTTTTTCCTCCTTGCGATGGATCAAAACGGAGTTCGAACTGCGAACTCAAAATTGATCCCTTTTTTTCCTTCGGCGAGGGATCAAAGCTGAGTTCGACCTTATGAACTAAAAATTGAACTCTCTTTGTTGGACTGAAAACACTTAGCGAGTTCAGTCCGAAGCGGAACAGCAACCAACGAACACGTCGCAAAATTATGTCGTTCCGGAACAATTACCGGAAGACTATGAAGGAACTTCATAATGAAATGCATGTTCACCGTGTCAGCGTAAAGTTCTGTGTCATTGTCATCATATGGTGAGCGGCTTGGAATGTCTGGAAACTTCCGGATGTTGTTTGTTTCCCGTGGGAAGTAACATCCGGAAGTTTTCTTTGACCGGGAATGTCAAAACTTTCCACCGCTCTGTAATTGTAATGCAATGTACCGGAACAGCAACATCCGGGTACAACAAATTTTAATCATCCTTTAATTCCCTGAAAATCAGCTACCCTCGAAAAAAAAGGATAAATTCGAGTTCGGCTGCCGAACTTAGTATTGAGTATGCCTATCAGAACTTAGTTTTGCTATTGCCCAGTCAAACTCAAAGTTGAGGGAAGCCACCGAAGTGCTGTTTTGAACCAAAACTACTTAATTTTGAGTTTAAAAAAAAGAGCGTGTGTGTTTTCGTTTGACAGGTTACACTCTTAATTATAAACATTGAATCTTGGCTTGAATTAACACAATCACTACACACTCAGAACTAAATAGCCATCATAAATAAATTGCAATGCTACACTTATTATAACAATGTTCCTGATCTTTCCATGGATTTTCGACATTGTTGCTTGATCCTTTAAGTCAAAAATAGACTCCTCTATTTGGGTCGCAATAATTTTTATTACTCTTTCCCAATCGTTTTTCACAATAAGTTTAATTTATCGAAATTCCATTTGTATTCCGTTTAAAACAATCTGAGAAACGACTTTCTCCGAATAAAGTTTTGCATTTAGCATACTACAGGCAACAGGCGTTTGATAAAAGATTTAATTGTACATGTACTGTACTATTTTTTTGTATTTTAAAAAAAGGTACTAAATGAACCTTTGAAAATTGGCTTGAAAGGGTGGATACTAAATCCACATAACTTTGTAACAATTAGATTATTATTGATTACAATTTAAAAAAAAAAACTTTGAAAATTAAACATTACTGTTCGATCTAAATGTTGCATCATCTCCAGCTGTTACATGATACGATATTTGACATAATAACATTAAAAATAGGGCATACAGCTTCATGTATAATCAATTTATTCAATATAATTTGAGGCTACGCACAATCAAGGAACACCTTCTCCACGTTAGTTTGAAAAATCGGGATCCTGTTTAAAAAAATTACCTGGCAAATCCAAACTTCATTTGATATGATCCAGGGGTGACCCTCGAAAACCATCATGTGAAATTTAAAAATATTACTTTTAATTTTATAAAGGATTAATCACCGTAATTTTATATTTGTTGATATAGTTTATCGGCCTAGCGGTGAAAAGTGATGTCCATTTTAGTAGGGACATCTAAAGATCATGAAGTTTTCATATAGGTGGATAGAAGGTTAGATGAAAATGAAAGATGATGAAAATGAGCGGGTAGAATTTATTTAGAAGCATATCATCACATATCAAATTTGTGTTCCTTGTGGGGCGGACCACGCTTGGCCGACTAATGTGTGGTGGTAGATGCAAATCTATCTGTAACTACCGCTTCATAGTAGTAGGCCCGTGAGGAACAAAAATTTGATATGTGATGATATGCTTCTAAATAAATTCTACCCGCTCATTTTCAACATCTTTCATTTTCATCTAACCTTCTATCCACCTATATAAAAACTTCATGATCTTTAGATGTCCCTACTAAAAAGGACATCACTTTTCACCGCTAGGCCTATAAACTACATCTACATTATTTTTAATTTTGAGATGGAACACAAGCGTTTAAAATTTAAAATCATGACATTCTAATCGACTATTAAACTTCTTAGTATGAAAATGTAACATTTTAAATTTTTATTCAAGTTGCTTAAATTTATAACTCGCGATAAGTGTTACCTGTTTGACAATTAAGATATTTAAAGAAAAAAAAATCTTTGCAACATGAATTGTTCACTCTGTTCCACATTCCACCGCATTCACTGGCAATTACTTGTAAAAATCTAATCAAATCATTCGCCATTACAACATTATATGCTCACGCTTTGAACCCGCTCACCTACATCAGATATTCCAATTAAGCACTTGTCCGCGGCAGTTCAACCGATTTGCCAAGGGGTAAGTGGAGAGAGCGAAGGAAAAAAAAGAAGTATAATCGATTCCACTGATTCGGTCGTGTGCCAAATCCAACCGAAAAGAGCGATTTTTTTTTCAATAAACCTTAGAATCGTGCCTTCATCCTAGGGCGCGTTCCCCGTTTCGAAGCGTCGCGCAACGCTTCGTGCCACCGCGCTTTTGTAGGAACTGAGCCTCGGCTGAGTGAGGAAAGCGCTACAATTTTAATTTAATTGTACCATTTATCACCTCTGGATCAGTGTTTGGTTGAACGACCGCTCACCATCACATTATAAGGAAGGAAAATTATCCTCCCAGACAACGACGACGACAACGACTCAGGCGATATAACTACATTCAATGGCTGCCTCCTGTAATTGTTTCCACCTTCAAAGCCACCCCCTACACTCCCTTCTTCCAGTTCCAAAGGTCCAACTTTGGCAGAAATCCCAAATCGAAACGCGAGACGACGACGATGTAAATTGAAATCAGTTAAAATGCCAAACATTGACGGTATGCAAATTTGAATTGGAACGTGCGCCGTCTTCTCGGAGCAAAGTAAATAGTGGAGCAAAAGGGTGGCTTTGGGTGTAGATTAGGTCGGCTATCTATCTAACTACTAGCTAGGGCGTCCTACCTGCAGTTTTACCGAGGTCCAATGTTATGTTCGGGGTGATCTTTGAACTTCTTTTCTACTGGCACCTTTTACTACGGCTGACAATCGAATTCGAAACAACTCCGTTAGAAAAACAGTTCCAGGAATGTTGTACCCGCAGAGTTGAATGGATGTTCCCTTACACCTGCTACAGGCCTCTTCAGGGGTATTTCAACAAAACATGTTGAGCGTTTAAATGAACCAAATATCAAAATTTAAGGTTAAACTTAAATCCTTCTTACATATCGAATTGATTAAAAATAATGGTTGAAACTAACATAGTCAAAACTGTAGTTAAAGTTTGATCTTTTTTTTTTAAAATAATTTTATGAAGGATCGATCACCATAATTTATGTTTGATACTCTAATTTATCGGCCTTGGCGGTGAAAAGAGATGTCCTTTTAAGTAGGGACATCTAAAGATTACGAAATTTTTATAGATGGAAAGAAGTTAAGATGAAATGAAAGATGGTGAAAATGAGCGGTTAGAATTTTTTTAGATGCATTATCATCACTTATCAAATTTTTGTTCCGCACGGGCCAACTACAATGAATTGGATAGAGAGATTGTAGTTGGCCCGTTAGAGTTGCATCTACCCAGATAGAGTTGCATCTACCACCACACATTAGTAGGCCAAGCGTGGTTCGCCTCACAAGATGAAAACTTGCAGTGCGAACGAACATAAAGATGATATGTGATTGCTCAGATAAGCTCCCTTTAACTTAGAAACGCATCTATCGATGTATAGTCTCCTCAGTTTCTTATCATCGCGTTTGTTAAATCCAGGGTTTGGATGCAAAACAGTACGGTCGATAGTCTGATAGTGACCTACCACCGATGATTTTGATAATTTTCACCAAATAGTCCAACCTTTGAAGAAATGCATGAAAATTTGTTATTGCCATATTTTTGTCATGTTCAAACTTATTGCAGATCTGTGGGTTTTTGGAGTGTACGAATTTTAGCATAAATAAGGACATAACGAACACCCGGGCGAAGGGCACACCTCTCTTTTCTACGGAAGTACGTATTTTCGAAACAAAAGTTTTCATGAGTAGCATTTGTGTAGTTTTTATATTAAAAAGTTGTCTACTACCGGACACTTAAAGTTTATTAGTAATAACATTAAACATATAGTTTTGTAAATAAACGTTCCTCCGCTGATTTGAAGAGCATCAATATTATATTCACTATACTATGTATATTGTTTATTGTTTAATTGTTTATTGTTTAAAACATCAACGGATCACATGTTGATCCTAGTGATAACACTCTAACTAACAAATTAAAATTAATATCAACATAAAACTACACAATACTTGAAACACTTTAAATTTTTCTTTAAATCTTGCCAGTTTAGGTGTCGTAGAGCGTACCGCAAGAAACGCCGCTGGATATGCTCGATTCTTTCAGCTCCGATCTGGTAGAAAGGGCACCAAACAGCTGAAGCGTACTCGAGAAAAGAACGAACTATGCAAAAATAAAGACTTTTCAGGCAATATACTTCTTTGAAATCTTTAGCCATACCAAGCAAGAATCCAAGGCTTCGAGAAACTTTGTCGACAACATACATAGTTCGTATGAGTCTTGAACTCCAGCCGTCGGTCGAGAATAACGCCCAGATGATATGGTCCACCCGGATGATGATTTGGTCTCCGAGGATGTACTCTTCATGAAGAGAGTGCCGCTTACAGGAAAACGATATTACCGAGCATTTACTGCGGTTCAAGGGCAAGCAATTGATATCGCACCAGTGAACAAAAGCAGTGAATTGCTGTTGCAAGAATTTGATGTCGTCTTGGCCGTTTATGGTGTGGAAAAGTTTCAGGTCATCGGCATATGCGAGCTTTGTGCCGCCTAGGAGCGAGAGTACATTATTTAAATACATAGATCACGAAAATTATCTGTCCCGAATGACTTCCTTGGGGAACTCCTGAAGAGGCAACGAACTGCCTTGAAAAGGATTCACCAGTAAGAACGGATAACTTTCGTCCCATTAAGTAGCTTCGGAACCAATCCATTAGGGAACCACAGAAGCCTAAACGTTCGAGCTTTACGATTGCCTTATCGAACGCTGCAGAGAGATCTGTGTAAATGGCGTCTATTTGAGTTGTCTTGGCAAAGATGTCCTGCACGAACGAAGTAAAACTCAGTAGGTTTGTAGTCGTGAATCGAGTTAACATGAACCCGTGCTGGTCGTTGGAGAAGTGATGATTGCAAAATGAGAAAATTGGATCCAAAACAACCAGTTCAAACAGTTTGGCGATCGCGCATAGAGCAGAGATTCCGCGGTAGTTGCTCACATCTCTCTTATCTCCCTTTTTGAGGACAGGAAATATGTGAGCTTCTTTCCACAATGAGGGAAAGATTCCGCAGTCCAGCGATGATTGAAATATGTGCCTGATAGGTGACAGCAGTGATGTCATAAAACGCTTCAAAATAGTAGCTGGTATTCCGTCCGGGCCCGTAGAAGATGAATTTTTAGCTTAGCTGAACCTTCGAGGATGGCTGCATTGTCAACTAGAATACCATACAGAGATGATCCTAGGGGTGATATATTTCCAACAGCCCTGGCCAGTTGCTCCAAGGAAATTTCCCTAGTTGTGAAGATGCAAGAAAATTTCTCGGCAAAAAGTTCACAAATTTTTGGATTAGAATGCTGTGTCGCTGTCAAAAAACATGTAGGGCGGAAGCTCTGGTTCTTTCCGTTGATTTTATATGTGCTTCCAAAAAGTTTGGTCTTGAAATTCCTTTGTCACCGGTTTAGATAATTTAAGTAGGTAGGCTTACTGACTATTTTTATAAACAGAGTTTAGTTGCGTGTAAGGGGATTTGTGCTTGTTGAAGTTTTGGAGTGCACGTTTCTTGGCCGTCTTCATTCGCCGCTGTTCTTTAGTGACCCAGTATGTAGTTGATGTAGTTGAGAATGTTCGAAAATGTCTCAGCAGCTGCGTTTGGATCAAAAGGATCGAGCTGAACTTCCCATTCGATGGACTCAAGGACAAGGGATATAGCTTCAAAATCCACGTTCTTGAAATCTTGATAGAAGGACGCCCTTATCTTCACGGGAGCATTTTTCCTTGCGGCATCGAGAGAGACCACTAAGGGTGGTTGTGGAACAGCTTTGACAAGGGGAGCGGGAGCTAAGTCAATCGTCGGAATACAGAAACCTTCGTTAACGAAACAGAGGTGTATCATACGTCCGTTTTCATTTTCGATATAATTTATCTGACGTAAAGTCGCTCCACTCAGGGCGTCTGAGTATACGCTAGAAGATGACGAACGCACAGGTTCTGGAAACAGAAAGCCACTTCGAGAAGAGCCCTTTTTTAAGCCGGGCGTGTTGAAATCGTCAGTGACACGAAAATGTTATCCTCAGGAGAACAAAAAGAGCTTACTTTAGACAGGCAACGTACACTACGCGTAGATAGAGTTTCTGTTGATACTTACGGTTTTCGGAACAATCAGCAGAGGAAATCTGCCGACCCGTCGGCGACACCGAAACAGTTTGTTTTGGTTCCGCATGCTTTGAGTCAATTCGCATTTGAAACAATAGCGGTGATGATTGATGATGACAACTGATGATGGTAAACACGGTACAAATGTTTACATCATCACACTGTGAAGCCAAATAACTCAACTTAGGTTCGTGGTAAGTCACCAGTGTTGCCAGATATTCTGAGTGGTTAGCTCAGAAAGTCACACGAAAATGAGAAAACTAATAAGTGAGGATATCACTTCAGTGAATAATGTCAATAGCTATCGCTTATGTTATAAGTAATTATTTAAGGACTTGACGAACAAAACGAATAAAGATTAACTCTATTCCATCACTGAAACCTGCGTTTTCAACAGGCTATGGGCCCGGCCCAATATACGTCTGGATTGGAAAATAATGAGTTAGTGAGAGGGGTACTCTCAAGTATATTAGACTTGCGGTTAGCAAGTTCTGCAGCAGCCAGCGCAGAGAGACAAACCAGCCCTGAGACGAGCAAGAGGACCACCGGAGAGAGCCAACCAGCAGCCAGAGGATCGCCAGCGCAGAGACCAGCCAGCATGATGTCTCAGGCCAGCCAGAAGGTTCCACAAAAGGTCGAGTCCGGGGAGGTTCGCGAATTGAGAGGGTTACTCTCGATACCGTCACGAGCCTCGTTGCGGTTAGGAAGCGTGAGTTCAAGACCGATGGTCGGGAGGAGTCCCAGGATGCGCAATCGGGATGCGCAGAGATGGACATGTCCAGCTGCAGCAAGACCCCCGATTAATTTGGTGATGCTGATAGCCGAGAGGGTTACTCTCGTGCTTTTGTTGTGCGCTATGGTTAGCAGTTATGAGCTGACCCATGCGCAGAAGACCACCAGCGCAGAGGATCGTCAGCGCAGAGGCCACGAGATGCTCCAGGTCAGCCAGATGGTGTCACTGGACTTCGAGGCTGGGAAGTTGGGTTCCGAGAGGGTTACTCTCGATGCCGACACAAGCCGCGCCGTGATAAGCAGCGTGAGTTTATTTCTGACGGCAGGGAGGAGGACTCTCGGGATCTGTAACCAGGACTGGCCAGGTCCGAATGCTCCAGATGGAGGATTAGTCCGGATCAGAGATAGGAAGAAGCTGTTTGCCGAGAGGGTTACTCTCGTGATGTGGAGCTACGCTGTGATCAGTACGCGTGAACTCTTCCAAGCCTACAGTACGATTTTTCTGTGGCTTTCGAGGTGTTTTGGGCGACGGTTAGTTGCCGGCAACTTCAGCAACGCATCAGTGCCTGATGCTGCTGAACGTTGCTCTCCGGCTTTTCGGAGCGTTGAAGCAGCGGAACGAAAAGCCATGAAGCTGCAAATCGAGAGAATTATTCTCGTGCTTGGTAGCTGCGCTGCTGTTAGCATGCGCAAGCTTGTATTCGACGGTTGGAAGCTGTTCCAGGTACGTCGGAGGAGGTGGTTCGGGCGACTGTTAGTCGCCAGCGATTTCAGCCACTCCTTGATTTCTGAGGCCTTATGGACGGGTGCTGCCGTCCGAACTCTTGCTTATTCTCGGAGGCATCGAGAATTAGCACTATTAGCTACAAGAGGTTGCTTCTCTGGGGTTACCAGAAAGCAACATGCGAGAAACTCGCTGTTTGCAGTTTTCGAGGCCGATCATCAGTGCTGCGTTTAGCGCACTAAGCAACTGTCAAGCAGCCCCGGATGAGAGCGAGATTTGGGAAGCGGTTAGCTTAACCCAGGTTACAGGAAACCCATCCTGTTTCTGACACGAAAATTCGATGGCCGCAGCAGAACGATGGTGAAGTTATCACCGAGAAGCCATCCAACGATCTGATCGGTTGTTTGCATTCATCTTGGAGATTGAACATCAGTGCTGCGGTTAGCCACTTTGCAAATACCATGCCAGTCCAGCGGATAAGCATTGGTCAGGCCTGAAGCGTGTTCTGCGATACCTTCGATGTATGACCGATATGGCGTTGCTATACCGCAGAAACGCGACACCGGAAACACTAATCGGAAATGCAGATAAAGGTTATGCCGATGATTCCGATAACCAAAGATGTGTATCGGGCCACGCTTACATGATCTTTGTGAATCTTATTTCGTGGTCAACGGAACGTCAACAGACGGTCAGTCTATCATCGACTGGAGCTGAGATAGGAGCCTTTTGCCATGCAGTCAAGGAAGGTTTGTGGTTAAAAAACTTTCTAGGTGAATTGGGTGTGGTTAGCACTCCTTCCACTTTGATGGAGGACAACATTCCTTGCATCCAGTATCTGGAAGAGGCGCGAACCCATCAGCGGATGAAGCATCTGGACGTTAAGTATGCTTTCATCAGAGACATCATAAGAAGCGGTCAGCTATCTTTGCGACACATCTCCACTGAGGATCAGCCAGCTGATGCGTTCACGAAGGCGTTACCAAGGGCGAGGCACGCGAAGCTGTTCAGCATTCTCAATCTGCGAATTGAGAGGAGGTGTTGATATTTACGGTTTTCGGAACAATCAGCAGAGGAAATCTGCTGACCCATCGGCGAAACAAAAACAGTTTGTTTTGGTTCCGCATGCTTTGAGTCATTTCGCAATTGAAACAATAGCGGTGATGATTGATGATGACAGCTGATGATGGTAAACACGGTACAAATGTTTACATCATCACACTGTGAAGCCAAATAACTCACGGAAAATAAATAAAAGGTAAAATTTACCTGGGGTGAATTTTTTCCACCCCTCTTTCGAGGTAAATTTTACCTTTTTTTCATTCACCTAGCAAAAAGGTAAATTATACCTTTTTTCAATTCACCTAGCAAAAAGGTATATTTTACCTTTTTCGCATTCACCTAGCAAAATAGTAAATAATACCGTTTTCCCATTTACTGATTTAAAAGGTAAATGCTGGTTGGTTTGATTGGTTTCTTCAATAAGAATTAAAACAAATACAAAATTGTATCAAAAATTATATTTATTGGAGATAAATAGGGACTGGTAATTCGGCTTCGCGTTCTTCCGATCCACCATGGCCGCTGAATACTCCTGCGTTGCGTACATTCATGACCTCCTCTGTTCGGCTAATCCGGTCAGGTTTGGCTTTTCCGGCTTGAGGATGACGTGGAATACGCCTATAAGCTCTATGGGTCGATCTGAAACAAAAGTAATGTATTATGACGAGAACCAGCACAACAAAATGATATCTCAGAAAACACTTACCATTCTATTCCGATTTTCACGTATTATGCACAAAGCAAAACTTGTTCCTGAATGACAAAACAGCTTAACCTCAATAAACGGGTTCGGCGAATAGTCACTTTTTTTCGAGAAGAATTGTACCGTTTTGTTTAGCTCAATCCAGGTCAACTTCACCTCGCTACGAGGTAAGTTTTACCTTATTTGATTTAACCTTTTTTTCTAGGTGAATTATACTTTTTTATTCAGCTCAATTCAGGTGAACTTCACCTCGCTACGAGGTAAGATTCACCTTTTTCCTCGGTGAATTGTACCTTTTTTCCAACCTCGATTCAGGTAAATTTTACCTCGCTGTGAGGTGAGTTTCACCTCGAAGAGGTAGAAGCTACCTTTTTGGCTTTCACCATCGTTTACCTTGGCTATCTCGGTAAATTTTACCTTTTTATTATTTTCCGTGCTCAACTTAAGTTCGTGGTAAGACACCAGTGTTGCCAGATATTCTGAGTGGTTAGCTCAGAATACCACACGAAAATGAGAAAACTAATAAGTGAGGATATCACTTCAGTGAATAATGTAAATAGCTATTGCTTATGTTATAAGTAGTTATTTAACCTTCCAGAGCCGTTCGCTAAAAATCCGTTTCGGGGAAATTTGAACTGTAGTTTGATTTCGTTCTCCTGGCTGCAAATGTTAACCGATTTTGATGATATTATATTCATTGTCTAGGTAATTTATTCTAATTACTCAACATTTCAAAATAAAGTTGATAAGTATTACCAGATTATCAGAAACTGGTCCAGAAAGTAAAAAGTCCGAAAAATCAATTTTATTTTTAAAATACTCATAACTTCTGACACCTTTTCTGTATTTAACTGTTTTATTAATGTTTGAAATTGTCAAGAATCCATCTATCCGACAATGTATAGATACGTTGGGATCCAATGAAAGTGTTGACCGCTATGACTAATCTTCCGGTAGAAAAAAATCTTACTTTAAAAAAAACGACATCCAATGTTGGCTTTGCATAGCTGTATTTCATTTCCCAATGAACCGATTTTCAAAACTCAAATTTTAATTTTTTGGCGTTGATTTGATCATTATTTTCATAGAACATACTTGGTCTGTCAAAATTACCAGTTCATCAGTATATTGGAATGAAGATAAAGATGTTTGAAATGTGCGCTTCGGGTCATATTGACCCGAACGGCTTTGGAGGGTTAAGGACTTGACGAACAAAACGAATAAAGATTAACTCTATTCCACCACTGAAACCTGCGTTTTCAACAGTTTTCGATTACCGAGATCAAGGCGGGTCCAGAGAAGCTCCAGATCGTTCCAGGAAACGTCTTCGATAAGCAAAGCCGGTAGTTTAGATTCTGGAACGGATATATTGGGTAGGACATACTGCGAGAATGCGGGACGACTGTCCTGCAAAACAGGTGTTCGCTGTCAATCCGGTGGGAACGAGATGAGCAGGAGCGCAACGAGCGAGGTGGTTAGGCCAAGTGGAGCGTGATCTGGCGTATCTGGAATGCTCGAGAAGTTGGAGAACGGTTGCCATGGACCAAGTGAAATGGAGGAATATTGTTCATCAGGTTATGTCGTGAGACGGAACATCATGTAAATAAAATAAATAGAGAGTGAAAAGGACACCTAGGAGAGGATGGAAACTCAAGAGAACAGAATTTTTTTCGAAACAAGGAAAAAAGTTAAAGAGACAGTTTGAAATTTCAACTGAAGTGAATTGAGAGGACAGCTTGAAAACTTATAGGCGAGTTGGGAAGGCAACCTAAGCGTATTGATAAGAACATTAAGCGAGCATATAGAGCTATAGCGTACCACATATCAACTGTAAGTTGATGGAAATAGGATGAGAATGAGGATGAGAATGGGAATGGAATGGGAATGGGATAGAAATGGGATAGAAATGATTTGAATATGATTTATGGGTGTAGATACAGTATGAAACGTACTATAAAAATGTTTTATTTTCCATTAGCTTTTGTAAAAATATAATTAAATGAGCTTAGCTGCTGTAGTTGTTAGATTTGAGCTCACAAAAAATCGAATTCTTCTATCATTTAATCGAATGCATCATCCATCATCCACAAACCATGTCAATAAACACGTGCATCCGTACCAACAATAATAATTGATCCCAAGGATCAAGATCAATCATGTGTGCACCAAATGTCCAGCGCTTTCATCAAATATTCTCCCCCCGGGCGGCAGAATAACCCAGCCGGCAATAGGCCCAACCGCAAGGGGCAACTATTTTCGTCTAGTAGTAACTGGTACCTGGTTCCTAGTATTACTTAGTTCATATACGCACCACACCGGTAAATTTACAAAGTGGGTTGACACATGACACGCTTAATTGGTTATAATCACCCTGTGTTACAATGTTGCCGGTTTAGTTTCTTGTGAGCCAATGTGCGGCTGGCTGTCTGGCCCGGGTTCAACGTGCGCAATTTTGTAATGGAAGTATCATGTAGTTGAGCTAGGTATACGCATGGTATGTGTATGGTAGGGTATAATGTAAATACCTCGGCCGAAGGGAAGGTTTACATGTGTTATGGATTAATTATGGAGTTGTCTGGTTGTTGATTTGTATTAAAGCTGATTTTAAGATTTGTGGAATGGAGCTGTAAAACTGTTTTATGGGAAATGAAGTTTGCGGATCGTGTGAACAAGCGTCATAAAGATAGCACATTAAATTTGAAGGATTTGAGATTTATTAAATTATCGCAACACCTTCCGATTCAACAGCCAAACGACCTACTACTTAAAATTCAAATACTAATAATACGGCTCAGCTTGAATAGAAAAAAAAACTGCTCGTGCCACAATGTCTGCTGTGAGAAAGCCTTGTGATAATATGTTAATATTTAAAACTTTTAAGACCACCAGCGAACAGAGGAGGGCGTCAATTGAGAAAAATGTTGACTTCCAGTTGCAACTTTGTCGCTAGCGTAGTAGTGAAACATCAATTAGGTCTGCAACCCGTAGGGTTCCACGGATAACCGAACACGTACATATTTCGAGAATAAGTAATTGAGTAGTTACAAATCACCACACATGACACCACACGTTGAGTAGGTATAGATGGCTGTCATTGATTATAATTGTCGCAACTTTCAACAGTCGCTCAATCAACGGTCTCCACAATCCTGAACGTCACCAGACCAAGTTGAGTTGAGTGGATCAAGATGACTGTTGTTTTGTGTCGTATTTTTTCAAACTGTCCCGAAAAGAAAGGTAATGGATCGATGAAAAATTTATCTCTTCATTCAAATCATGCTTCCGAAAATCAATCATTTTCACTGAGCCATGCTTGACTACATTCAGAGCCAAAAAATCAAAGCAGTCAAATTTTCCTTCTTCAACCAAATCATACAAACAATCATGCATGACAACGACGCTTCTGTATTTGAAACACTTTTGCGATACATGATGAGGTAAAAAAGGACGCAGACTATCAGCAACGAACGTCTCGATGCTGATTTCCTTCCCCTAACGACTTTCAGCCTTTAGGATCATAACTGATATGTATCAGTTCTGAGCGATCTATGTAGGCTATCAGATGATTTTTTATTTTTCGTTTAGCCTAGAAGGACAAAATCAGGACTAGGTAACCGCAATGAACTGTCCAGCATGTGCTACAGCTTTTTTGAACATGTGGTCCTGGTATTTATTCAGATTTTTCCTTTTGAAACATTAATGATCGTCTATCAATAACGAGCATTATCAACAATGATGCGAGGATAGACGTTCGGGAATGGTTGAGGGAGCGACGTTCAAAATGTATCACCAAGTATGTCGATCACCGTCGATTAGCCACGTGACGAATAGCAACGGTAGCCTCCGGTGGGGCATGGTATATCTTCTTGTATCAAGTTAGTGTTGATTTTCGACATATATTCAATGGGTACTTTTACCACGTGTGTATCACAGCACTCGGAGGTAGCATCATTCTAGCTAGAAACCATTCCTGATTGCTTTTCTTGAGCGATTTTCCGACCACTGATTCAAATATATCACATTTGATCGAACTATGTGCTCTCCATGCGGTATCGTAGCGCGATGACAAATCAAGATTTATGATCGAACTTCGCGCTTTCAAAGAGTACCGCTCGGGATCGAAAGGCTGGATCGCGATGAAAAATAATCCAATTTTTAATCAACTTCGCTCAAGTGAATTTTCCCCCCGGTTTACCTTCATACCTACATAGATGTACCAACTGAGATCCTACAATGTTATTCGGCATCATCGCTGAGGCGTTAGCGCACGATTTAGCGATTCAACCTATTCCTGATAGCATCGCAACCGAACGACCCGAGGGCAGGGCAGTGCAGCAGAATAGATGCTAGTTTGGGTGTCTGAAATGGTTTTGGGTTTGATTGGAGTTTTGCAGTACCCCTAGGGATATTCCAGCGCCAACGTAGTGCAAAGATAGATCGCCAATATTTTTGTTTGAGTGTATGTGATAGAAAGGAAATGATAATGTATGATACTAACTGTTTGCTGGTAGGTATATAGAAACATTTGTAAATCTGCTGCAAATATGTTGATGAAAGCTTTTAAATTATGCCAAAGTAAAAAAAGAGCTTCGATGAACACAAAGGGACTCTTTTGACTTTATTCAATTTCAATTAAATAGCCAAAAATTTTAATCTTACACTTAAATCCACTCATTAGGCTCTGTACATCATTTAGGTATTCCTTTTATTTTTCACGAAATTGCATTTTATTCAAATTTTCCTCAGTTTTAACCTCCTTGACATTCGTCCTGCATCAAAATCACAACATAGGAAAACGATGCTTCTGCAAACATTTGAAATAGATATCCTCGTGAACAGCCCCGATAGTCACGACCACGGGCAGATCGTTTGCCAGATCATATGTGTTTCTTGGCAAGGATCCGAAGTTTCGACTTCTTTGCTTTCTCCAGAACATGTAACTTGTGCTGGGTGGAGAAAAACAATAGAAAAGTGCGCATGTTGTACGCACCCCACATCCCGCTTCTATTCTATGAACGAAATCTTTGGACAGATTCATCATTTTGGCAACAGAACTAATATCCCTCCATGAAGCATTTCTAACACGCTTATGGTCCTTAATCAGGATTCACAATAGTTCCAGACATGCGAGATCCCTTGGAGGGAGGGGGGAAATTGTTGCCCAAAGCGCTCTAGCTTTAATGTTTCTATATCCACAAATCAGACTTGACTCCGATAATGAACATCCTTGAAGGTGGGAATATCGATATAAGATTTTATGCCGGATCGGCATTAACAACCTAGCCAACATGAAATCTTAAAAGAAATCATCGTCAAACTCGTATATGAGTACAACGCGAATCAGATTCGTAAATGTGCACACATCTGACCATATCGTATATTCATCGTATAAGAGGTGAAAACCAAATAAATTGTGATTTAGTTACGATCTTTTGGATGAAGTTGTATTTGTACGACCGATGTGAAATGAAATGTAATAACAGTCACATAAGTCTTAAAACGCATTTTATTCATACATAAATTACTTCTGTAACAAAATCGAAATTGACTTCAGATAGATTCGTGAAGAATATCAGGTAAACATCATTTCTCGTATCACTTTACATATAGTGAAGAATGTGACATTAAGAAACAAATCAACACAAAGAATTTCCGATGTAGCAACAAAAATGATTTTAATCGATTAATCGGTCACATTACTTGATAACATAAATACATGTCATTTGATCGAATCAGGTTGGTAATTGTGTATACTTAGCTTAAGCCCACTTCATAAAAATTATATTGAGCGAACTACAAAAGGCAGGTGTTCGACGTGTTGCATCCTTATGCTGCCTAGTAGACTCAGTTAATTTGGGGTCATTTTTAAATTTCTCAAACCCTGGGGTCTTAAAAGCTTCATATTGATTAAAAACTCATCCGCGATTTTTTGTAGTATTTGTATGAGAAAATTTGATATTTTGTTCTGGAAAATCAACATCGTTTTTGTGCAAATTTTACAAATGTTTTTGGAAATTATCCGCTCAACAACTTTGTCCAGAACCGTAACTTTGTATCTTAATAGGCAGAAAAGTTATTTCCTGTTGAAAACGGGTATGCCTTTTGGCATTGAAAAACAATCCGTACAACTGACATCACTGCAGCTGCTCAGCAGGGTATTGCTTAAAATAGTTATGCAATACTTTGTAAGGCAGCAGTAGTGATATCAGTTCAATTGATTGTTTTTTTCAATGCCAAAAGACATATACCTATTCAACAGTAAATAACTTTTTTGCCTGATAAGATACGAAGTTATATTCTTGGACAAAGTTGTTCAGCGAAAAATTTTCATTATTAAATAATTTGGATTCATAAATAAATATAATTGTTATGCAGAATTCAAACATAACAACGCTACAAAATGGCGATCCAAAATTGAAAAATAATAAAAACTGTTTTATACTTTGAAATTCATATTTAAAACCAGTTTCGTAAACCGATTAAAAATAAATTGAAACCCTGAACATCTCAACATGTAATGAAAATTCATGGTTGAGGGCTCAGAAATAAATTTCGCTTCTTGATTCATATTTTAAATTCTGATCTTAAATATGAATTCGGAAATCGTTTTCTTTTGTTAATTTTAGAAATCTTATTGAAATTCGAAAACAGATTCAAAATAGAAATTTCATAATCAAGACTCAGAATAAATAAAATTCAGATTCAGCTCGTAAATGAATAGAGCAATCAGGGTAAAAATATCAAGATGGCCATATTTTAAATAGTAAGAATAAATTTTCAATTAAATTCCAAAATTTTAAAGATTAATCAAAGTCAGTTTGTATTAACAATCATGCTGAAAATACAAGTTTCAAGAAGAATTGGGGTTTATTTTATAAGTTTTATTTTATTGAAAAAAACTGATTTAAGAAAATTATCCACAGAATTTTTGTTATAGAACTGAATTTTTAATAAAAAAAAAATTGCATAAAAAACGTGTAATTTAAACGTAAGAAATCAGCAGTGAATTCCAAAATATTAGTGTATTGTTGTACATTTTTAATACTGCTGTTTTATCAAGAGGAAAATTTCAAACTAAAATTTTCCCATCTTTCGGTTCAGGTTAGCGAACATCTTTAGTGAATGTTTTGCTTCGGTGCCGTATTCGTGGTCAATTTGGGTGTAAAAGTTAGCCATCATTCTACTTATTTATTTTTCGACCGAAAATAATTTATATGTTATGTTCGGCTTTCGGTCTTTCGGTCTTTCGGTCAAGATTTTACAACACTTTTTATGTGTTCCTCATCCAACGTTTCGAATAATTATTTATTCTTTTTCAAAGAACTAAAAATAAAACATAGAGCATAAACATATTTCTTGTGAAACGAAAAAATGTTCACTTACTCGAACATTCGTGCTATAGTCCGAAACAGATGCGCTCCTAAAACGGCTATAAAATTTGAATTTGAATATTGTTCAGCTCAGAAGTGAGGAGGATAGCGTGTAACTTACGTGCCCAATACTATAATCTGGTCTGGGCTGCGGCGCCTAATCCGTATTCCGAATGACGTCCGAAGCACAACTTTATCCACTCGACTCACAGTTTGTTATTGTTGTTTGGGTTTCTTCTTCATAGCCAGAAACCGGCGCCGATGAGTGCTTGTGAGCTATCCGAGAGAGTGTGTGGAACACTCCGCCGTAGGAGATCGCTCTTCCGTCTGTGTCGTTCTGTATATTGACGGTATTCGGAGTGCTTTGGATATAGCCCATTTCGAGTACCTCTAGATGCCGGCGGTGCTTGTTGGAGCTGTCGAGAACGGTGGCTTTTTCAAAGTCGAATATGTGCCCCTGGTCGAAGCAATGTTCAACAACGGCCGATTATCGTAGCTCTCTGGTGGTTGGGTCTGATGCTGTGGACCCTGAGGCGATGATTCGGTTTAATTTGGTGACGTCATATGTATGCTTGGACATTCTAGTACGAAGTTTGTAGCTAGTTTGCCCAACATAAACTTTTGAGCATGTCTCGTTGCGGTCGGATGCGCCTGCGCACGGGATATTGTAGACCACATTGGAACGATCGATCGGTTGTATCGGGTCCTTAACCACAGGCAGTAGGCTGCGTATCGTATGTTGTTGCGTGGTGTCGATGCGTACTTGCCGATGCGTACTTGCCGATGCGTACTTGCCGATGCGTACACCACGCAACAACATACGATACGCAGCCTACTGCCTGTGGTTAAGGACCCGATACAACCGATCGATCGTTCCAATGTGGTCTACATCCGACCGCAACGAGAAATGCTCAAAAGTTTATGTTGGGCAAACTAGCTACAAACTTCTTACTAGAATGTCCAAGCATAAATGTGACGTCACCAAATTAAAACAAATCATCGCCTCAGGGTCCACAGCATCAGACCCAACCACCAGAGAGTTACGACAATCGGCCGTTGTTGAACATTGCTTCGACCAGGGGCATATGTTCCTCTTTTGAAAAAGCCACCGTTCTCGACAGCTCCATCAAGCACCGCCGACATCTAGAGGTACTCGAAATGGGCTATATCCAAAGCACTCCGAATAACGTCAATATACAGAACGACATAGACGAGAGAGCGATCTCCTACGGCGGAGTGTTCCACACACTCTCTCGGATAGCTCACAAGCACTCATCGGCGCCGGTTTCTGGCTATGAAGAAGAAATCCAAACAACAATAACAAACTGTGAGTCGAGTGGATAAAGTTGTGCTTTGGACGTCATTCGGAATACGGATTAGGCGCCGCCGCCCAGGCCACATTATAGTATTGGGCACGTAAGTTACACACTATCCTCCTCACTTCTGAGCTGAACAATATTAAAATTCAAATTTTATAGCCAGAAACCGACGATTGATGAACGCTTTAGGAGCGCATCTGTTTCGGACTATAGCATGAATGTTCGAGTAAGTGAACATTTTTTCGTTTCACAAGAAATATGTTTTATGCTCTATGTTTTATTTTTAGTTCCATGAAAAAGGGTAAATAATTATTCGAAACGTTGGATGAGGAACACATAAAAAGTGTTGTAAAATCTTGACCGAAAGACCGAAAGACCGAAAGCCGAACATAACATATAAATTATTTCCGGTCGAAAAATAAATAAGTAGAAAAATGGCTAACTTTTACACCCAGATTGACCACGAATACGGCACCGAAGCAAAACATTCACTAAAGATGTTCGCTGAACCGAAAGATGGAAAATATGACAACTAGGAAAGATTTCCAAATAAGATGCCGATAAACTTAAATTTTGAATTGGAAATAAGATTGCAAAAACCAGATATTAACGAAAAATTTTAATATCTTACAATTTTACTATCACTTTTGAAAAATTTATATGTTTTTTCCAATGCCCAGTAGAAATTTTTTTTATTTAATCAAATGAAAGCATTTTAAAAACACTTATTTTGTACTCCATTCAATTCGGGTAAAATACCTAGTTTTCGACAGTTTTTGCTTATTTTGTCAGAAAAACCATATCAATAAATCAATTTACTAAAGTTTTTTTTATCTCAAATATGATTGGTTCTATGAATCAGACTTTTTTATATTCTCTACCTTTTGTATTGATCAAAAGTCTCAAAACAAAGTTTTTATTATCCTTTTACTTAAACCTCCCGATGGTCTAGTTTTTAACATTCAATTTTAGTTTTCGACACCAAACCATTAGTTTTCGTTATGAACATTTCCACCTCCTTTGTTTGCAAAGAAATATGAACATTTGCATATTGAAATTGCTTGTCTACTTCACGGCGTTTTTACACTATGGAAACAGTTTAAACATTCACAGTAGTGGGATGTCGAAAAATAGATTTTAAGATGAATGTTCAGCGCTAGTTTTCGATAGCTTAAAAAACAGTTTGAGTTACATAAAATTTTAGCAAAAATTTGAATAAAATTAACAAAAACACCTTATTCAGATTCTTATCCATCCATTGATTCCTTTTATGTTGTCCCTGTTCGAATTAACGGTAAGTTTTTTCATGGTTCAAAATCATTATTAATGGTCGATGCCTTCGAAATTAACCGGTTATTTAGGATGTAACTTTTAAATAAATGATTTACTACTAATATACAGCTTATGAAGAATATTTTTTATATTCAGCATATGGCAAACTGAGAGAGCAAAAATAGAAAAATATTAATAGACACAGCTTGAGCAACCAAATGGACACATATGAAAGCTTTTAATAAAAAATCTGTCGAAAATTAGTTCTTTTCGAAATCTAGAGTATCTACCCTAAGGTAAATGTTTCTCTTCTTCTTCTCCTCTTCTTAATGGTAAATGTTTGATAATAAAAAATAAGTTAAATTTTTTTTGCGCACCCCTAGTGAAAAGTCAAAGCACAAGCGGAGTCACTCACGAACTCAACGCTCACCAATTCACCGTCTCTCTTAATGCTCAGTTTGGGAGAGACGTAAACAAAAAGTCCGTTTCCTACCAACCAAGAGCAGTGTCGATGCGTTTTTAATTGATCCGAAACACCAAGTCCGGGCAAAATAAAATCTTCCCCGCGGTCGGAAACCGATCCCGTCCCAGTGATAAGTGTTTTACAGTCCACAAAGTTTAATTTGTGGGATGATCGAGAACAGTAAATCTATCAGTTTCTTGAGCAAATCGAAAGATTTCGACCATCGATGGAAGTAAGTTAATTATGAGGGCTTAACAAATGCTTCCAACCATAACAAATATTTTGGGACGTATTTTCAAAAGTTATTATCTAATTTATTGAACTAATAACGTTAGAGAATATTTAGCAAGACACTGTAGATTGACTACCGGGAAAAAAGTGAAACCGGGGGGGGCAAACGGAATACCTGTGATGATGACTTCCCGTGACTTTGCCAGCAGCTCACTTGACTGAGATATCTCCGAACGTATAAGATGTAGGACCTCAGTAAAACTTCATTTTTCATTGAAGAGATCTAAATTATACTTAAGAATAAGAGCGTATATCTTTCAAGTATATAATGGCAAGCAGCTTACTAATGCTAACACCACCCAGCCTACAGAAAGAGTACTATGTATGCCGTGACCGAGACTCGATCTCATGACCTCTGGCTTAGAAGACTTGAACGCTTTCCTCTAGGCCACGGTCGGCGGCTCACCAACAGCTGCTTCCAGAAATTGAAATTGCGAACTGAGTGAAGATATTCGCTGCTTCACTGAATCGATCCGCTGACTAAGTTGGGTATAGAAGTTGTAAATTTTGGCTTCAATCTTCGGAAGCAATTCATTTATTTTCTCAAAAAAAGCTGCAAGCAATAGAGTCGAATTGGACAGGATCACTTTATAAAATTATGCTAGGCACATCTCTTCTTTTTTTTCTTTTTGATTGAATCCGAAACTTTGAAACATGAAAAACCGTTTGACTATCTATGGCTCCGAGGGTTTTACAAATAACAGTGAAATTCATCTAAAATTTTCAATTTGGTTTCAGATTTGGTTTTAGATGTCAGGTTTTCTTTGAGTTATTTAACCAAGTAGGCTCACAACACATTTTAGAGCGCTAAGCTCTTTGACGACCATACAGACTTTGAATAACGAAAACAAAAGATTATTATAGCCAGTTCATAAAAATGATTTACCCCAGTGATGTAACATACATCGCCAGTAAAGTAGTCTAACTTTCTGACCATAAATGGCGAAATCCACTCAACTCCCAGGGGCAAACCGCATGTGCCATGTTTAATGGTGCTTATCACGACATTTAAGTCCCCTAGAACATGTCTACCGTCAATTTCCAGTGTGTTCATCATTCGCACAGGATCTCATCTTCATTAATATAAACAAGTTGGTAGGTTCCTTCCTACTAGGTCGGTCTTCCAGCACCCTTCGAAGTGTCACTCCATTTTAACTCATCAGAACGGAGCCTGTGCCTTGTGGTGCCAATGAGAGGGACGTATAGCGTTATCATGGCCTCAGGAGTGCCAATTTACATTAGCCGATGATTATCTCCATCAGAGAGCGGGACAACCGTGATGAACGTCAAACTCCAGTTGCGATCCAACTTTTGATACATTGTAAAAGCACCGATCGGGGAGGTAAGGAAGAAGGCCTTCTGACCAAGTTTAGCGATGCGACTCCCCGGGTATGATCTGTGTTTCCACCATACTGACATTGCCAGACAGCACGCGCACCTTTTGGTCGGATCGGACTGACCGGGAACGTCCTGTAAATGAAATTATAATTTATCATACTTTATGTGCAATTTTGAAACGTTAAATGGTCATTTGTGCTTTCACGTACAAGCTTAGTCATCCAAACGCGCTCGGGGATCCAATCTCGGTTTGGTGCTGCTCAGCTGTTCGCCTGATGGGCTGAAGATCTGCAATGCGATATTTCCTCCGGATCACAAAAACAACTCCGAACGGTTGGAGATCTCTGTGTTTTTCTGAGATGATTGGATCTTCCTTCCCGCGGCCAAGTGTTTACCACCTCACTCGCAAAGAGCGATATTATTTTAAATATAAAGAATACCCTGCTGCTTCCCGGGGACCACTTCAAAGGAACGACCTCCGTGAGTTGGACCCATGAAGGATGAGGGCAGCGCGGCCAACAGCGAGCGGTAAATACTTCTCGGTTTGTTTGGATGTTGTGCCCGGATCCGTCGTAAATTGTGACAGCGTGACGTAACGGGAGGAAGTCACGCATCGTGGCCCGGTTTTTTCGAACTGACCAGCTGGTTTTGAATGGGCACCGATTGTTTAGAACTCCATCCTGATGTGGTTTTACGATGCTCTGCGGTTGTCATAAGGCTCGTTTTCAAATGGTTTTGTTGATGAATATGGAAATCTCCTTGATACAATGTAACGCCATTGAAAGTATACATGTTGACTCTGCCAAAGTAAGCACAAAAAATGCCAATTCGATAATAGTGAAAGATTTTATTAACAAAATCAAAATTTAAACAGCAATAAAAGATCCTCAATTATCCTTAGGATGACAATGAATGGAATAAAAAAAGGTCATTTTAAACTTTAAATCCAGCTATGTGCTTTGAAAATACATTGAGTTGAAACCCAACTAGAATAAGGATAGTTAGATCTTCAGGAAAAGATCGACCTCCAAATGAACGGTCGAAGGATCGATCGATCTAAAAAATCAATGCGTTTGATTGGCCATTTCCATTCATTACAATCTGGAACTTCTTTCTGTAAAAATAAAGACTGTAAGTTTCAAAGATGTACGATCATTGCACCTATGGATAAAACAATGCCTCCAGAGACATCGATATAGGTACTCAATATATCAAGATTTGCAAGCATGAATTCACGATAACATAATATTATACTAAGACCCCAAGAAGAAGCCACCATTTGGAATGAAATTTGCGCTCAAAATGGTAATCAAAATCTCCAGATTACCGAAAAAATAATCAAAAAGATCGAATCAAAAATAAATAAATCTTATCGATTTTTTCCAGGTGCTAGATCAGAAGATCGATACATTGTCAATTTTTGTCATTTTTGTCATTTTTGTCATTTTTGTCATTTTTGTCATTTTTGTCATTTTTGTCATTTTTGTCATTTTTGTCATTTTTGTCATTTTTGTCATTTTTGTCATTTTTGTCATTTTTGTCATTTTTGTCATTTTTGTCATTTTTGTCATTTTTGTCATTTTTGTCATTTTTGTCATTTTTGTCATTTTTGTCATTTTTCTCATTTTTCTCATTTTTGTCATTTTTGTCATTTTTGTCATTTTTGTCATTTTTGTCATTTTTGTCATTTTTGTCATTTTTGTCATTTTTGTCATTTTTGTCATTTTTGTCATTTTTGTCATTTTTGTCATTTTTGTCATTTTTGTCATTTTTGTCATTTTTGTCATTTTTGTCATTTTTGTCATTTCTGTCATTTTTGTCATTTTTGTCATTTTTGTCATTTTTGTCATTTTTGTCATTTTTGTCATTTTTGTCATTTTCGTCATTTTTGTCATTTTTGTCATTTTCGTCATTTTTGTCACTTTTGTCACTTTTGTCATTTTTGTCATTTTTGTCATTTTTGTCATTTTTGTCATTTTTGTCATTTTTGTCATTTTTGTTATTTTTGTCATTTTTGTCATTTTTGTCATTTTTGTCATTTTTGTCATTTTTGTCATTTTTGTCATTTTTGTCATTTTTGTCATTTTTGTCATTTTTGTCATTTTTGTCATTTTTGTCATTTTTGTCATTTTTGTCATTTTTGTCATTTTTGTCATTTTTGTCATTTTTGTCATTTTTGTCATTTTTGTCATTTTTGTCATTTTTGTCATTTTTGTCATTTTTGTCATTTTTGTCATTTTTGTCATTTTTGTCATTTTTGTCATTTTTGTCATTTTTGTCATTTTTGTCATTTTTGTCATTTTTGTCATTTTTGTCATTTTTGTCATTTTTGTCATTTTTGTCATTTTTGTCATTTTTGTCATTTTTGTCATTTTTGTCATTTTTGTCATTTTTGTCATTTTTGTCATTTTTGTCATTTTTGTCATTTTTGTCATTTTTGTCATTTTTGTCATTTTTGTCATTTTTGTCATTTTTGTCATTTTTGTCATTTTTGTCATTTTTGTCATTTTTGTCATTTTTGTCATTTTTGTCATTTTTGTCATTTTTGTCATTTTTGTCATTTTTGTCATTTTTGTCATTTTTGTCATTTTTGTCATTTTTGTCATTTTTGTCATTTTTGTCATTTTTGTCATTTTTGTCATTTTTGTCATTTTTGTCATTTTTGTCATTTTTGTCATTTTTGTCATTTTTGTCATTTTTGTCATTTTTGTCATTTTTGTTATTTTTGTCGTTTTTGTCTTTTGTGTCATTTTTGTCATTTTTGTCACTTTGGCATTTTTATCATTTTTGTCATTTTTGTCATTTTTGTCATTTTTGTCATTTTTGTCATTTTTGTCATTTTTGTCATTTTTGTCATTTTTGTCATTTTTGTCATTTTTGTCATTTTTGTCATTTTTGTCATTTTTGTCATTTTTGTCATTTTTGTCATTTTTGTCATTTTTGTCATTTTTGTCATTTTTGTCATTTTTGTCATTTTTGTCATTTTTGTCATTTTTGTCATTTTTGTCATTTTTGTCATTTTTGTCATTTTTGTCATTTTTGTCATTTTTGTCATTTTTGTCATTTTTGTCATTTTTGTCATTTTTGTCATTTTTGTCATTTTTGTCATTTTTGTCATTTTTGTCATTTTTGTCATTTTTGTCATTTTTGTCATTTTTGTCATTTTTGTCATTTTTGTCATTTTTGTCATTTTTGTCATTTTTGTCATTTTTGTCATTTTTGTCATTTTTGTCATTTTTGTCATTTTTGTCATTTTTGTCATTTTTGTCATTTTTGTCATTTTTGTCATTTTTGTCATTTTTGTCATTTTTGTCATTTTTGTCATTTTTGTCATTTTTGTCATTTTTGTCATTTTCGTCATTTTTGTCATTTTTGTCATTTTTGTCATTTTTTTCATTTTTGTCATTTTTGTCATTTTTGTCATTTTTGTCATTTTTGTCATTTTTGTTATTTGTGTCATTTTTGTCATTTTTGTCATTTTTGTCATTTTTGTCATTTTTGTCATTTTTTGTCATTTTTGTCATTTTTGTCATTTTTGTCATTTTTGTCATTTTTGTCATTTTTGTCATTTTTGTCATTTTTGTCATTTTTGTCATTTTTGTCATTTTTGTCATTTTTGTCATTTTTGTCATTTTTGTCATTTTTGTCATTTTTGTCATTTTTGTCATTTTTGTCATTTTTGTCATTTTTGTCATTTTTGTCATTTTTGTCATTTTTGTCATTTTTGTCATTTTTGTCATTTTTGTCATTTTTGTCATTTTTGTCATTTTTGTCATTTTTGTCATTTTTGTCATTTTTGTCATTTTTGTCGTTTTTGTCTTTTGTGTCATTTTTGTCACTTTTGTCATTTTTGTCATTTTTGTCATTTTTGTCATTTTTGTCATTTTTGTCATTTTTGTCATTTTTGTCATTTTTGTCATTTTTGTCATTTTTGTCATTTTTGTCATTTTTGTCATTTTTGTCATTTTTGTCATTTTTGTCATTTTTGTCATTTTTGTCATTTTTGTCATTTTTGTCATTTTTGTCATTTTTGTCATTTTTGTCATTTTTGTCATTTTTGTCATTTTTGTCATTTTTGTCATATTTGTCATTTTTGTCATTTTTGTCATTTTTGTCATTTTTGTCATTTTTGTCATTTTTGTCATTTTTGTCATTTTTGTCATTTTTGTCATTTTTGTCATTTTTGTCGTTTTTGTCTTTTGTGTCATTTTTGTCATTTTTGTCATTTTTGTCATTTTTGTCATTTTTGTCATTTTTGTCATTTTTGTCATTTTTGTCATTTTTGTCATTTTTGTCATTTTTGTCATTTTTGTCATTTTTGTCATTTTTGTCATTTTTGTCATTTTTGTCATTTTTGTCATTTTTGTCATTTTTGTCATTTTTGTCATTTTTGTCATATTTGTCATTTTTGTCATTATAAAGCGAGTTTTTAGACACGATTTCGTAAATTTTGAAAAAAAAATTGTTGGTTTATAACTGAAGCATTTTGAATGATTTTTTTTTGACTTATGAGAAATTTTTCATTTGATTATTACCGCACGAGCTAAAAAACTGATACGATTAACTTGTCAATTTTGGCTTAGGCCAGTCTAAATCAGGCTCCGTAAAGTAACGATACGAGATACAGGATACGAGAAATATCGCACCATCATCGGTTCTGGCCATTGCAGTTGGTCTTTTTTCGCAGTATACCAATTACACGACTTAACCACGAAAGTACTTCAAATTCATTAGATAGCTCGGACCTACCGCGAGTTGAACTATCCCTTCTTAAGTTCTCTGTTCCTGGAAATCAGGCAGAGGCCGCCAGGAAGGTGACTGCAAACAAGCTGCTTACAAGATTCGCGAGACACCAATCGACCAAAGGCTAAGCTATGCTGATGGAGCCTTGAGTATCGCGGTGCGTTACGTCCTATATATGCGAGCAGATTTGTCAATAAATTTTCTGGTAAATCTTTGACCACCGGAAAGCACTTGGATCCGTGTCAGTATGGTTCGGGCTCATTCGAGCCCTCCTGAAATCGAGGTTGAGAAAGTGCGAAATTAATGTTCGCATGCCGCCATTTATTACAACAATCGGGCGGTGTCGGATTAGCGACTGTCAGTTGCGCATATATGAGCCATACGCGAAGGATCAAAATTCAAACCTGTCATTTGCCTTTGAATCTTGGATAAGCGACCGTTTAGGAACATATCGGCTTGAACAAATGAGTAGAAACTGTCAAATTTTCACTTCCATCTGTACCGTTGAGCCGTCAACACGTACGCCGGAGCATCGTATCGTTGCTGTGTACCTGCAGGAACATTTTAAATTATTTATTTTTTCCTTACCTGTATTTCAATCAGCACTTTTCAGTGCTAAAATTATTTTCATTTTCTTTTATTCATATTTTCTCTTTTCTTTCCAGCATGGGGAAGTCATCGGCCGGTTCAAGGGCCGGCAGAAAACGGATTGCCGAACCTAATTCAGGTCCATCGCCCAAAAAAGTTGAAATTTCCAATTCATTCGATGTCCTTCATAACATCGGTGATGAGGAAATATTCATATTTAATTCTGATAAGAGTACTAAGAAACCTTCTTCTTCTTATACTCTTAAAAACGAAAAGATTCCACCAATAACGGTCACGATTCCTGACTTCAATGCCTTTCGAAAAGAAATCGTCACTTCCGTCAAGGATGTGAAGATTTCTTTTCAGATCGGTCGAAGGGGAACTGCTCGTATATTGGCGGAATCTTTTAATGATTTTCAAAAGGTTTTAAATTATTTGAATAATAAAAAACACCAATTTTTTACGTACGACGCTAGAAGTGATCGTCCATTTAAAGTTGTACTTCGTGGTCTCACTGGCGATCAGACACCGGATGAGATCACAACCGAATTAAATTCTTTGTTAGGTTTTTCTCCAATTCAAGTAATTCAAATGAGGAAAAGAACCAACACGAATAATACCAGTAGTGTTGGTTTTGCTCCTGAACTTTATTTGATCCATTTTAAAAAGGATCAGGTTAATAATTTGAAAATTTTGGAAAAGGCTCGTCTTATGTTTCATTGTCGAGTAAAATTTGAACCTTTTCGTAAATCTCATACCAATTTTTTACAAAATATTACGCAATGTCGTCGTTGTCAAGCTTTTTGTCATGGCACTAAAAATTGTAGAATGAATGCCAGATGCATGTTTTGCGGCTCATTCGATCATGAAAAATCTAAATGCCTTTTTGGTGGTGATAAGCCAAAAACAGAATTTTTTAAGTGTGCGAATTGCGCAGGTAATCATTCCTCGAATTCTCTAGATTGTCCCGTTAGGGCAAAAATTGTTGCTTCTAGGAAAAACCCCAAAGTTTCCAGAAAAGTTTCTTCTCCTCCTTCCTCTTTTTCGTCTACACACGTCAGACCGGCAAACAACCTGCCTGTTCGCAGTCAGCCTCGGCCTACATTGGAATCACGGCTGGGTAATACCCGAAGTGATTTTAATGTTACCTGGGCTGATTCGCCGCCACAGACTCGTTGTTTATCGTTCTCAGAAGTGGTTGAAATGGGTTGCCCTCTTCAGGTTTAACTAATAAAAATGGGAAAAAACCAAGTCTCAACGTTCATGCGAAGGCTTGGGAAAATCCCCGAAATTTAAATACTTTTTCTTCTCCTTCCTCTTCTGATTCTAACAATTTTGTGGATTTGGGTGAGATTACTGAGGAAAAATTAAAATTTTTGCATCAAAATTTAATGGAAATGATGCAACTTATGTTGAAAGCAAATTCAATGTTTGAAGCTTTCCAAACTTCTTTTAATTATGCTAACAAAATTATTATGACTTTACGATTCCCTCATGGATCCAAATAGATGTTTAAATATTATGAATTGGAACGCTAGATCTTTGCTGGCTAACCAAGACGAGTTCTTTTTATTTTTGAAAACTCAAAACATACATATTGCTGCCATCACTGAAACTTTTTTAAAGCCAGACAATAACTTGAAAAGCAATGCTTTCTTTAAAATTTTACGAAATGATCGACTTGATCGACAAGGTGGGGGTGTAGCTATTGTCATCAATAGTCGTCTCAAATTTAGACTTCTTCCTTCTTTCAATACAAAAGTCTTAGAAACAATTGGAATTGAATTAGAAACTTCTATGGGGAAAATTATAATTGTTGCCGCATATTTGCCTTTTCAATGTAGCGGTGAACAGAAAAATTTTTTGAAGGGAGATTTACAAAAACTCACCAGAAATAAATCTAAATTTTTTATTATTGGTGACTTTAATGCAAAACACCGATCTTGGAATAATATTTCATCAAATTCAAATGGGAATATTTTGTTTAATGACTGCTCTGCAGGTTATTATACCGTTGAATATCCTAATGGGCATACTTGTTTCTCTTCAATTAGAAATCCTTCCACAATTGATTTGGTTCTAACGGATTTAGGCGAGCATTGTAGTCAATTAGTTACTCATGCGGACCTCGATTCAGACCACCTTCCAGTAACATTTTCTTTATCCCAAAGTCCCATTGAAAACCCTTTAAAATCAACTTTTAATTTTCAAAAGGCTAACTGGGAGCGATATATAAATTTTATTGAACGTAATTTAGATGTAAACGTTCCATTGAATTCAATAGAAGATATTGATTTGGCTGTAGAAAATTTGACAACTTCAATAGTCAATGCTAGAGCCGCATCAATACCTAAAGTTAAACATAAATTTAATCAACCTTTAATTGATGATGATCTTCAGTTTTTGATACGACTGAAAAACATTCGTCGACGCCAATTTCAACGAACTAGGGATCCTTATTTGAAATTAATTTATTGCGACCTTCAAAAAGAGATCAAACGTCGTTTAAATTTCATTCGTAATGAAAATTTTGCTAAAGCAGTAGAGGACATAAAACCCTACTCAAAGCCATTTTGGAAATTAACTAAAATTTTGAAAAAGCCCCAGAAGCCAATTCCTACTTTGAAAGATGGGGATAAACTTCTTTTAACTAATTCAGAAAAGGCTCAAAAATTAGCCCAACAATTTGAGTCTGCTCATGATTTTAATTTAAACGTTGTAAGTCCAATTGATGCTCAAATTTCGCTTGAATTTGATGATATTCTTTCCAAGCAAAATGTGTTTGAAAGTTCTTGTGAGACAAATATTGATGAACTTAAATTGATTTTCAAAAAATTTAAAAATATGAAAGCTCCAGGGGAAGATGGGATTTTCTATATTCTTATTAAAAAATTGCCTGAAAGCACTTTAAATTTTTTAGTTAAAATCTTCAACAAATGTTTTCATTTGGCTTATTTTCCCAATAAATGGAAAAATGCCAAAATAACTCCAATTTTGAAACCTGGAAAAAGTGCTTCAGAGCCTTCAAGTTATCGACCAATTAGTTTGCTTCCTTCTTTAAGTAAACTATTTGAGAGAGTTATTTTGAATAGAATGATGATTCACATTAATCAGAATTCTATTTTCCCTGATGAACAATTTGGTTTTCGTCATGGACATTCTACTACACATCAACTTTTGAGTGTAACTAATATGATTAACGCTTGCAAATCTGAAGGTTATTCAACTGGTGTTGCTCTTCTTGATATTGAAAAAGCTTTTGACAGTGTTTGGCACAAAGGTTTAGTAGCTAAATTAGCTCGATTTGATTTTCCTGTATATCTCACCAAAATTATTCAAAATTATTTGACTAGCCGAACCTTACAAGTAAGCTATCAAAATTCATGCTCTGAAAGGACACCCATTAGAGCTGGTGTCCCTCAGGGTAGTATACTTGGGCCAATTTTATATAATATTTTTACTTCTGATCTTCCTGATGTACCAGAAGGAAAAGGTAGAAGATTATTTGCTGATGACACTTTGCTTTCAGCCAAAGGTCGAAATTTACGGGTGGTACGCAGTAGATTGCAACAAAATTTAAATTCCTTTTTGAATTACTTGAAAAAGTGGAAAATTTCTCCTAACGCTTCCAAAACTCAACTTATTTTATTCCCCCATAAGCCAAGAGCAAATTTTTTAAAACCTAATGAAAATCATTCCATAACTTTTAATGGGGTTTCATTAGAATGGTCTGATCACGTGAAGTACTTAGGACTTACACTTGATCGGAATCTTACTTTTAAAAATCACATTGAAGATATTCAATCTAAATGTAATAAATACACTAAATCTCTTTATTCTCTCATCAACAGGAAATCCCGGTTGTGTCTGCGAAATAAGATGCTCATCTACAAACAAGTTTTCCGACCAGCGATCATGTATGCAGTTCCGATTTGGTCTAGCTGCTGCGCGACGAGGAAGAAAGTCATCCAGAGGATTCAGAACAAAGTTCTGAAAATGATTTTGCGGCTTCCACCTTGGCACAGCACCGAAGATCTTCATCGGATTGCAGGCATTGAATCTATCGAAGTGATGGCCAACAACATCATCTCCAACTTCAGAGGCAAATCGATGCAGTCTTCCATCGCAGAGATCCGTTCTCTTTATGTTTAGTTTAATTTTAAGATAGTGTTTAGTTTTAAGTATAAAATATTTTTGCTCTTACAGGATGTTCTCCTACATTAAAAACTTGATTGCGCTCAGCAAATTTAAATCTTATAAATAAATTTTTATAATCTAGTTACTTATAGGGCTATGAACAGTTCATTATTGAGCTGAACACCTAGTTTAATGCAATAATGTAATATAAGTGTAATGATGATTTGATACAAATAAAGACATATTTAAAAAAAAAAAAAAAAAAAAAAAAAAAAAAAAAAAAAAAAAAAAAAAAAATAAAAAATAAAAAAAAAAAAAAACTGTCAAATTTGATTTTCCCCCTTGGAAATAGGACTTAAAAACGTTCCTAAAAATTAAATTTTAGAATTCGAGTGAAATGAATTTTTCAGCAATGAAATTCAGACAAATTAAACAAAATTTAGCATCTGTAGAAAAGAAATCAATTTGACATCAGGCTTTCCTAAGAAGTGGTCTGATGTTCCTCTTATATTTCAGAAACGTCCACTTTCCTTTCGTTAATGAACGAATTACTCTTCAACAATTTACAACAAATATTATTTCTGTACCTTTCCCTGATACATATTGATCAATGCAGGGCAAGTGAACGGCATCGGCCACCGTTTCTGATTTCATTCGAGAAGAGATAAAACGTTTCCAATAGGTTGTTGATTATTTTCCCTTCGCGAAACATTGTAACAACATAAACAAACTCTTGAGGCGTAGCATAAGTCATGCGGTAAAAAATTGATATCACTTTACGGTGGCTGGCTGCTCGACTTCGGTTAGAGTCCAGTGCGCCAGGATCAGGCAGCTGTCAAAACATACAATCGTTCAGGTGAAGGCTGGTAAGTACCTAGTAGCCGGTCCAGTCATATTTGCCACGGTTCGTCGGTTTGGATCAGCTACTCCCACGCAACGGGCTGGAAATCCGATGTTAGTTGGATCAGTTCAGAAACAGAAATTTAAGTGAGTTCTTTGGATTATCAAACTAGTCCTTGTCTATGATGGACTTTTAAATGGCTCTTTTTCGTGTATAAGTTATTTCCGTTTTATAATTCTAATAGTTATTATTATTAACGAATTATTAGTCTCACGCCATTCACAAGAAGTTGGGTCATTCTGCCGGAAGTCTTTAGGCAGAAGGCCATTTGAGCAAAGGTCATTTGGCCGCTGGAGGTTAAACCGAATGAGTTATCAGGCCGAATAGTCCACTTGGCAGAATAGGATAAACGGTTGAAGATTATCCAGCCGAAGAATTGGCAATAGGCTGACTTAGGTCCTATGGTCATTAGGCTGAATGATCACTTGGCAGAATGGTCGTTGGACCTGATGTTCGTTATGCTGAATGCAGGGTTTGACCGGAAAGTAATAGGATTTATTGATTTCCGCCGCGACTGTACTTCGGAGCGTGCACGCGCCGGCTGGATTAGGTAGAGGGCGTTTCTAGCTATCGCACGAGCGGCTGTTCGGTTATCTCCTAGCAACGGAAGAATCAGGAGAACAAATTTCACGCAACGTGTCTCTGTGAGTGGTGCAGGCCGAAAATGCAGCGTTCGTTAGACTAGGGTACGCGAAATTCTGTGTGAAACTCGGTAAATCTGCAACAGAGACGTTTGAAATGATCATGCAGGCTTACCAAGATGTTGATTTAGCAAGAAGTGGTGAGTTTCGCTGGCACACACCAATTTTGGAGGGCCGTGAAGAGGTCTGCGCTGAAGACCGTGCTGGAAGACCTTCGACACATTGTCGGTGTTTGTCAAAGTCGAAGGTCTTCCAGCACGGTCTTCATCGCAGACCTCTTCCCGGCCCTCCAAAATGGCTTGGTGCCAGCGAAACTCACCGTTGTTTGTAAAAAACTACGCAGCCGCCATAGCGATTCCACTAACAAAATTTTTTAACCTCTGGAATGTTCGCACAAGTGTGGAAAACTGCGTCGATAACACCGGTTTATAAGAACGGAAGCACTCATAGTGTCGAAAATTATCGTCCTATTTCTATTCCTAACTGTTTGGCGAAAGTGTTCCAGACCTTATTATACGATGCTGTTTACCCGTCCGTGAAACAATTAATAAGTGACGTCCAGCACGGTTTCATGAAAAAAAGATCAACTACCTCGAACCTGATGACATTTACTAATTTTTTATGCCAAAATTCGAGAAACGTCACCAGGTAGATGTTGTTTACATTGATTTCTCTAAAGCCTTTGATCGAGTACCTCACAGATTACTAATAGAGAAACTCCGACGCTTGGGACTACCTGAATGGATTACAACTTGGTTTGCGTCGTACTTGAATTCCCGCACAGCATACGTCAGAGTGAACTCCTACTGCTCTTCGAATTTTGAAATACCGTCTGGCGTACCACAAGGTAGTTATCTTGGACCGTTAGTATTCATTCTTTTTGTGAACGATTTTTGCGATCAAATGACTTCACATAAGCTATTTTATGCAGATGATCTGAAGCTTTTTCGGCCAATTACGTCACTGCTAGACTATATTTTACTACAGAATGATCTGAACGCTGTTACGAGATGGTGCATGACAAACGGTATGCTGGTGAATGTTGAAAAATGTAAAATAGTGAGTTTCCCAAGATCACACAACTTACTTCGTTACATTCCCTCGAAAGGATCGAAACAATCAAGGACCTAGGAGTTACATTTGATAGTCGGTTGAGTTTCCACACGCACATTACTGCCACCCATACTACCATAACTGCAAAGGCTTATGCAATGCTTGGTTTCCTTCAGCGACATACAGTTCATTTCAACGATGAATCCACGATACATCCACAAAACACTTTATTGCTCGATTGTCAGAAGTATTCTTAAGTACGCAGCTCCTGTTTGGGCCCCGTAACAATCGACACTAAGTCAATCCATTGAAGTCAACGAGCCTTTATCCGCTTTGCTCTTCGGGAACTTAGATGAAATCCTGAAATCGCTACTCCACATCGCTGCAACCTTATACATTTAGATACGCATGCCCGGAGATGAAATTTTTCAACAACCCTTTGGACACGTGCAACTGCTATAACAATCAATGTGCTAGCATCTTCGATTTTGGAATCTAAAAACAGTTGAACAAAAAAAATTAAGGCAACTATTATTATAATAAGTCTGTGCGAAACATTTGATCTCAAAGACAATTAATAAATGAAAAAATGACAAAAATGACAAAAATGACAAAACTGACAAAAATGACAAAAATGACAAAAATGACAAAAATGACAAAAATGACAAAAATGACAAAAATGACAAAAATGACAAAAATGACAAAAATGACAAAAATGACAAAAATGACAAAAATGACAAAAATGACAAAAATGACAAAAATGACAAAAATGACAAAAATGACAAAAATGACAAAAATGACAAAAATGACAAAAATGACAAAAATGACAAAAATGACAAAAATGACAAAAATGACAAAAATGACAAAAATGACAAAAATGACAAAAATGACAAAAATGACAAAAATGACAAAAATGACAAAAATGACAAAAATGACAAAAATGACAAAAATGACAAAAATGACAAAAATGACAAAAATGACAAAAATGACAAAAATGACAAAAATGACAAAAATGACAAAAATGACAAAAATGACAAAAATGACAAAAATGACAAAAATGACAAAAATGACAAAAATGACAAAAATGACAAAAATGACAAAAATGACAAAAATGACAAAAATGACAAAAATGACAAAAATGACAAAAATGACAAAAATGACAAAAATGACAAAAATGACAAAAATGACAAAAATGACAAAAATGACAAAAATGACAAAAATGACAAAAATGACAAAAATGACAAAAATAACAAAAATGACAAAAATGACAAAAATGACAAAAATGACAAAGATGACAAAAATGACAAAAATGACAAAAATGACAAAAATGACAAAAATGACAAAAATGACAAAAATGACAAAAATGACAAAAATGACAAAAATGACAAAAATGACAAAAATGACAAAAATGACAAAAATGACAAAAATGACAAAAATGACAAAAATGACAAAAATGACAAAAATGACAAAAATGACAAAAATGACGAAATTCACACATTAATGTCCAATATGTAAATTTTTTCAATTTTATCAATTTTGAAAGTTGTTGTCACAATTTAAAATATATTCCAAAACAGAAAAAGCTGATTTTCTCGTTTTCTTGTTGTTGCATATGGGACTGTTTTGAAATTAGGGGCAGTATAAATGTGGTCAGGTTAGTCACGATTTTTTTTTATTTTGTAAATCTTGACATTTTTTTTTAATTAACTTTTTTGCATTTTCTCAATTTGGTCTTTTGATTTAATTTTTGTCAATTTTGTCAACATTATCATTTATTGGATTTTGGTCGCTTTGGTAAATGTCGTCTTTTTGCCATTTTCGTCTGTTTTGTCATTCATGTTAACTTTGTCAAGTTGATCAATTCTATCATTTGTGTTAATTTTGGAATTTTTCTTATCTCAATTGACAGTTTTATGATTTTTTCGAAATCTAGTAACTCCTGCTAATTTTGACAATTGTTATTGTTTGGTTTTAAATTTTTTCAAATCGGTGAATTTTAACAAAAATTTCAGGCAATTTACAAAAGAGATCAAATTGAAACATAAATATAAAATTAACAAAATGAATTGCTAGTTCGACCGATTATTTGACCCTACCTTATCGTATTTCACTCCAGTCATTGTAATTTTACTCAATTTCATTTTCAATATTCTTCACTTCGGAGGTCGAACCGAACACACTTAAAGTTACTTGAAACCCATTGTTGAGCATCTTTTTCTCAATTGCATTCCAAATTTATATTTTTAAGTTACCATCTGCTGTAACTCCAAAATGAGTACAAAAAAATCATTCTTATTTCAAATAAAATCATAGAAACGGGATCAATTAGGAGATTCCAGGATCCAGTTATTTAAAAATCACCAATTAGATGCATACAACAATTATGATTAATTTCAAATACTTTTATCCAATTAACAACTTTGAATTTTTATATTTTCAAATAATTTTGGTTTAACTGCGTGAGAAATTCTTTAATCACAATTTGATGATTCAGAATTAAGAAAACTTTCATTTTTATGAATTTGCATAATATGTATCCACATATAATTAACAGACTGTTAGAAAAGTTACAATCCACCGTCGAGTGAATTAAATCGGGGTTTTCTTTTTGCTTCTATCGATAACTCAAATTACTAATATTGCTTATCACTTGAAGTGCGTTTTTGATGATCTTGAGGATTTGGTTTGTGCTCGTTGAAAATCCTAGCATTTGGCTGTTTACAGTTTAAATAATGGCCGTTTTTAACACATTTAGAAAAATTTGGAAAAAAATTATCATGAAGATTGAAAATATAAAATCAAAAATTCCTTTCCTTAAACGTGCAAGTATTATATGTTTTTCGTGATAAAAGTATAATTTCTGTTACCGTAAAACGGGATAACATTGATTGGGAGAATAGTTGAGTATCAAATTGGGAAAAATATTGATTGTTTTTGAAAATTTCAAATGTAAGTAAAAATGGAATTTTAAAATCTTGAAATATATATTTTTTCGAAGGCTCGCGAACACCCTTTCTGATTAAATCAAAGCGTTTAGAAGCAAACAAGTTGATTTATGTGAGAGTTCAACTTCTTTAGTAAATGTATAGTTTTATTGTAGTATTTTTTTGCATTTTGGCTAGAAACCCTATCAAATAGTAAAGTTTGAAGGAAAAAATTAAAGAAGAACAATGCGAGGGCATAGGGAATTGAATGAAGGCATAATTTCATGTTGTAGTTAAAATTTCATAAGTAATGTTAAAAAATTTAGCCCCTTAATTTATGCGGCATCATTTTCCATCTTTCAATTTTCATTGTTGTTTGGCCTTAACAGATTGGACCGCGAAGAAATCTGAACCAAGAAATACCGAAATTTGGCATTGTATATCTCAGAATTCACTGGACCAAAACTTACAAATTTAGTATCTTTGAGCCACCGGAAGTGTTGTGTTCAATTTTGTAGGGTTTTGTTATTAATTTTATATCATTTGAGTTTGTTCCGAACTGCCTTAGCAATTGATAAACTAGCATTTGTAAATATTATGAAAGTGTTTTGTATCCATAATGATCAAGAAATCTTACCTCGGATTACGGTACTTTATTTTATATTATTCTATTTTGAAATCACATATCTATCAGTTATTTAATTGTATGAGAATGATAAACTTCATTAACAATCCCACTTAAAATTCACAAAGGACTGTTCACGTATTGTTGAAATATTCTGCCTAAATTGACAAGCTAAATGTCGTGACCGAAATTTGAAAACTTCAAGAATTTTCAGAACTCAATCGATAATTTTCGACTCGTGTTCTATTCTAACCTGACCAAGGCCAGGTACAAAATAAAATTACAATACATAATGCGTGTCAGTTTGCCAAGTTCCCATGAATTGAGGGTGTATCTGAATAATTGTTCTACATTTCGGTTTTTTGAACTAAGCCTTGACGGCTTTATTTGAAGCTAAGTCTAAAATAACTACCAATAGTCGTATTCTCAAATATGCTCATAAGTTCACCATGAAAAAACGGAATGTTTGTTATCACCAGACATTTTTGAGGTTTCATTCACGGTTAGAGCAAACTGAGGGAATAATACCTACATGATCTGGTCAGCTGCTATGGCGACCGTTGCATTAGTTGGTGAAACCAGAACAGGTACCCACAATATAAAGATCTTATCGGGCATCGGCTCTATCTAATTTCTTGACGGCATCTTAATTCTGTGCACCGGTAACAATTATGCAAAAGTGCCGCTTGTAGATCACTTATCGCAGTTCCTTTGCCTCCAACTTGACTGACTGACTGACTGGCTGGATCGGAATAACGATGATGATGATGATGACGGTGATACGGGTACGTGTACTACACGACACGATCCCGTCTTCAATCAGACCTTCTCGAAGGGCTGAAGAGGTCTTTGTGTTTTGGATTCATTCAGATTTTTTTCCTCTGCTCATTCAGGGAGCAGCCTTTACCCAGTAGCCAGTCAATACACGAGGACCTGACTCTTTGTTTCTAATCATGCTACTAAAACACATTCACGAGATCATTGAGTCCGGTTGGAAGTCAACACCCTGAACAAAGTAGGTAACGGGATGATTTGGAAGCAGACTTAAAGGAAAACACGGGATTACGAGATAGCCTGATCGCGATAACGAAGGAATCACTACTGATCCGGAAGGCATTTAGCATGTGCTTTGTTTAATTCAGTGACACACCTCTCTTCTTAGGCATGAGGGCTAAATATGCTGGGCCCTTTCGTTCAGCTTTCGTTTCACGCCTTCGGCCAACTTCAGTATGATATGTTTGCATGAATGGACGACGAACACCCGAACATGAATCGAGCTGGCCAACGCCAATGTGTTGGCATTCGTTGAGAAAACGGTAACAGGCAGTGACAGTTTTCATTAGTGGAATTATTACAATTGGACGCTGAATCGATTTGAATTTGCAATTTGATTAGCTGCGGTGTGGTGTTAAGGAAAGGTGTTGAACAAAATGACTGTACTAATTAACTTGAGTCGTTATCCACCTAATGACAAGTGGAATTTAAATCACCCTGTACTTAATCACTGGACATGATAGCTGAACAATGCCCAATTACTAAGAACTTGAAGCAGCAGCAACACCACCAGGATACAAGCTCAAAACCAGTAATCAGTATTTGACAGGTTCAATTTAAAATACGCCATGATCCGACGGCAATTGATCCGGCAAATCCAACAAAACGGCAAGCAGTCACAAGAAACTCAAAACAAATATATTTTAGTTTAATTGAGAAATAAATCTATGTGCACCTGAATCCGTTAGGGCTTTCCAGAGAGCGGGTTGGGACCCTCTAGGCACCTGTCAAGTTTGAGCATTGGGAAAAATACGCACATACACGGGGTTTGATCATGATTGCGCACCACACCAGTCAGATACCTAGTAGGAACTTACCCAAAGCCTATCTGAAGATATATCTGAATCTAGATGGGAAACGCGCGTGCGCTCTGTCCAAAAGCCTAGCTTAGCCTCTCATCTCAGTCAGCATCTTAGGCAGCAGCCGGCAGTGCATTTAATCTAACTGCAGATATCGATCTAGTAATAAATCTTTCCGGTCGCTGAATCGGCGAAATAAATCCTGCCGCCGTTTTTTTTATCAATTCAAAGGCGAATCTTTGATGGACGATTGACGGGGCACGATAAAGCCATAGCATAGTTATGAGCGAACATATTTTAGATTTCAGTGAATGTAATACGTTACCCGGTGTGTTTATATGTTTGGAAAATAGCTCTATTGTATTGAGTACTAGGAAATGATGTATCAATCAACTGGATTCATGAATTCCGATGGATACGAATCCTGAAAACCATATTTTTTTTAAGAGCAACAAAAGCAAACGTTTTATGAACCGGAAGTTTCAAGTAGGCGTTCATTATGTGAATTTTAGATTGATTTACTTAAGTTAAGCATGGATCATCCTAAATCTGGACGCACTGGTTATTATACCATAGAGCTCCTAGTTGCCGGATGTGCAATATTTTGGCAGTACTTTGTTCGGGAATGTTTCCTCTATCAGTGCTGAAAATTTCATTACGATTCGATTTGTTTAAAAAAGTTACACGTCATGGAAGCCGCGAGACGATAATTAAATTTGGACACCCTCGTCAAAACACGAAGTGGTCAGGTTCAAAAATCGTGAAATCGTTAAAAATGGTCCAATCTATCGTGTGCAAACGTTCTCAAACGTTTCCGTTAGATGCATACTAGCGATCGCAGTTTCATACCAAGCGTCATATTGGAACTAAGGATCGGAAATTGCATTTGAAGGTGTTGAGAACGATGAAGGCTAACCCAGGGCAGTCGGACTATGACATCGCCAAGAAATCCAAAGCCGACCGGTGCACCGTCAGAAGGATTCGTCTGCGCGAAGAAATACGATCTTATCGGGCCAGCAAGCAACCAAACCGGACATTATAGCAAAATATAGTTGCCAAAGGACGTGCCCAGAATTTTACAAAGTCACTGATCGGGGTGATGTCTTCGGCAAGTTCAAATCCGTTTTTGCCGATAAATTTGCAAGAAAGAGTTTGATCTGACAAGATATTTGCAGCTGCGGACGAAAAACATCGGTTTCTGTGACAAACAAGACCATGGACTCCAAGATGTATGAGGAGTAGTGCCTGAAAACCATTTTTTTTCTTCGAACATTAGATCTCACAAAGGACCAGTAAAGTTTTGGTCAGATTTGGCAAGCTGCCACTACAGTAAAACCTTTTGCTACAGTTGTAACGGAACAACGGGGTGGATTTTGTCGAATCAACCCACCCAGCTGCCCTCAATTCCGCCCTATCGAAAAATATTGGGCAACTAGATGACCCGCTGTGCTTTGCTACGCCTTTCAAAAACAAATGATATTTTCAGAAATTATTCACTATTTTATTGTTTTATTGGCATTATTTTGAATCAAATTATAACATAATTCAAAGCAACCGCTATGAAATGAGAGCTGCTGCTGTAGTTTCGAATTGCAATACAAAGATGACTTAAACCAATTTTCTGAATCTTGATCTAAAAGTTCTGATAATTTTTATTTGTTTCTTTTAGCAACGTCCTGAAAAAGGAGGGTCTCAAATCAATCCTACGCAAACAATCTAACTTATATATAAAATATGGTTGTTTTTGCTTGATATGTTCTGGATTTATGATAAAAACTAATAAGAGAGCCTCCCTGTCCTTCCCATCATCCCCTGCTGAATGGAGGTCGTGTTCTTTAATAACCATACCCTTTTTTTTTTCGAGCCCAAAAATCCTCTTAAATAAAATATCAAATTTATATCTATTCGTTGATAAGTTTTTAGAGCCCCCTCCTTTCTTCCCCTCTCTACACTGTAAAGCGTAAGTGTCTATAACAATCGTAGAAACATTTCTCGTAATCAAGTACCTTTCCATGCCGTATTTGTTTCCATTTGTTGGCTTCGTTAGCATAAATTGAGAATTTATGCTAAAAAAAATTTATTGGGCTCACCTCCCTCCTCCCATGTACCTACTCACTGAAAGCAGGATGGTGTGTCAGATAATCATAAAATCATACAAACATGATTTTCCATGTTAGGTTTTGTCCATTTCTCGGTTTTTGTAAAAATATAGTTAAATATAAGCTTTCCTCTTTCCTTCCTTTATTCCTAATTCCATCCTCCTACTGCAAGAAAGGAATTATTTCATATAGAGTAATTTCTTGTATTGAAATACCATCCCATGCCAAATTTGGTTTAATTTGCGTAGTAAATTCTTGAGTTATGCTTAAACTTGAAAGGAAGTAACATCGCCCCTTCCGTTCTCCCCATTGAATGGAGGGAGGAGAACTTGATATTCATAAAAGTATTTTTCGTACTCAAATAATTTATGAAACCAAAGTTGGTCTCATTTGCTCGATTAATTCTCGAGTTATGCAAAAATTGTATGGAAACCTCCCTTTCCCCCTTTATGTCTTTCAGCTAAAAAAAAAAAGGTGGGGCTTCCATTTATAATAGAAACATTTCACGTATCCATGCCAAATATGTTTCCATTTGATCGATCAGCTCTTTAGTCATACTGAAAATTGTAAGGGAGACCTCTCTTCCCCGTTTTCATCATCCTCTTTGAAGGAGTGAGAGATACCAAAATTCTTAGAAGCATTTCTCGTACCAAAATATCGTTACGTGCCAAATTTGGTTCCATTTTCTGTAGTAGTTCTCGAGTTATGCAGTTAAAATTGTATGAAACTCCCCTCCCTCTTTCTTTTCTCCCCGCTGAAAGAAGGAACGGGTCTCAAACCATTATTGCCAAATGCCAAATGCCAAATTTGATTCCATTTGCTTAAATAGATGTTGATTATATTTTTAATGGCATGTTCGGCGGAATGAAAAACTAGAGAGAATTTTATTTTTATAAAAATTTGAAAGAAAGGTGGATAGACAGGCATTAGTGCGCCTAGAAGAAAGCTTGATAGGTGTTGAAATTTTAGGCTAGAGGGCATGTTGATGAAAAGCTCCCATGAATTGTCCCGCCTTTGCTCTATACATGAGCTAACTATACATGAGAAACTCAGAAAGAGAATTCCCATGTATAGCGAGCCCAGTGGTATGAGAGTGTGTGTTTTACGCACACTTCAAACGAGCAAAAACGTAACAACCCAGACAACCAGAAGTTGTATTTTATTTTATTTATTATATCGTATAGAATGTTATTTAAACTCATTTTCGTATATATGCACCTACAATGTGCGGCCCATGCATATTCTTCATCGTATTTGAATACATTGCATGATTTCATTACGACAATACAATCCAAATCGAGAAAATGTGTGCAAATGTACCTATATGGACTCCAAAATAATACGTTTATACTGATTTTGCTGCATAATAAACTATATGTTTACACGTAAATTTGCACGCTTATTGTGTTGCAAATTCGAAATACCCACCAAATGGTTGTCTGGGACGATGATCAGCCATGGTTGACAGATTTTGTTGTGCTATGCATGAAATTATTCGAAATTAATATATTTTTTAACATGAAATACGATTTATATTATTACTAGCTGACCCGGTGTGCTTTGCTACCCCTTTCAAAATCGAATCATATTTTCAGATTTTTTTCAAATTTTCATAGTTTTGTTGGCATCATTTTAAGTCAAACTATAACATAATTCATAAGCAACCGCTAAATAATGAGAGCTGCAGCAGAAGTTTCGGATTGCAATACAAAAATAACTTAAACTAATATTCTGAATCCTGATCTATAAATTTGGGTTAAGGATCTGATAATTTTCATCTGTTTCTTTAAGCTTCGTCCTAAAAAAGGAGGATCACAAATTAATCGAACTCAAACAATCTAACTTATAAAAAATGTTTGTTTTTGCTTGATATGTTCTGGATTTATGCTAAAAAACTGATTAAACCCCCCCCCCCCCCCCTGTCCTTCCCTTCACCGCCTGTTGAATGGAGATCGTGATCTTTATAATACCAATTTTTTTTCGTTCCCAAAAATCCTATTTTATCAAATATAGTTTCAGTGGTTGATAAATTTTAAAGCTTTACAACAAAATTTCTATGGAACCCCCTACTTTCTTCCCTCCCCTCTCTACACTGTAAAGCGTAAGGGTCTATAACAATCTTAGAAACATATCTTGTAACCAAGTACCTTTCCATGCCATATATATTCCATTTGTTGGCTTCGTTAGCATTAATTGAGAACTTATGCTAACAAAATTGTATTGGGCTCACCTCCCTCCTCCTATGTACCTACTCACTGAAAGGAAGATGGTGTGTCAGATAATCATAGAATCATACCAAAATAATTTTCCAAGTTCAATTTTGTCAATTTCAAGGATTTTGTAAGAAAAAAAAGTTAAATGTAAGCTTTCCTCTTCCCTTCCTTTATTCCCAATTCTATCATCCCACTGCAAGAAAGGAATTGTTTGACATAGAAAAATTTTCCGTATTGAAATACCATCCCATGCCAAATTAGGTTTTAATTGCTTTGTAAATTCTTGAGTTATGCATAGACTTGAAAGGAAGTAACATCCCCCTTCCGTTCTCCCCATTGAATGGAGGGGTGAGAACTTAATATTCATAAAAGTATTTCTTGTAGTCAAATTCTTCTTGATACCAAATTTTATTTCATTTGCACTATTAATTCTCGAGTTATGCAAAAAAAAATTGTATGGAAGCCCCCCTTTCCCCCTTTATATCTTTCCGCTGAAAAAAGTTGGGGCTTCAATTTATAACAGAAACATTTCTCGTATCCCAATACCCTCACATGCGAAATATGGTTCAATTTGCTCGATCAGCTCTCCATTTATACTGATAATTGTAAGGGAGACCTCTTTTCCCCCTTTTCATCCACCTTTTTGAAGGAGTAAGGGATTCATAGAAATTTTTCTCGTACCCATATATCGTTCCATGTCAAATTTGGTTCCATTTGCTGTTGTAGTTCTTGAGTTATGCAATAAAAATTGTATGAAACTTCCCTCCCTCTTTCCTTTCTCCCCGCTGGAGGAAGTAAGGGGTCTCAAACAATCATTAGAACATGTCACGTTCCCAAATATCCGCCCATGCCAAATTTAATTCCATTTGCATGATTAGTTTTTGAGTTATGTAAAAAATTGTAAGGTAGCCCCCCTCCCCCCATCCTATCACCCCACTGAGAAGAATGAAGGGTACCTAATATTCATTGAAATATTCCCCGTTCCCAAATACAACCCCATGCCAAATTTCATACCATTTGCTTGATTATTTCTCGAGTTATGCGAAAAATTGTCTTTTGTTTGGAAGGCCCCTCCCCCCCTTCCTGTTAGGGCAAGGGGTCTCAAACCATAATAGGAACCTTCCCTGGCCTCCAATACCCCCACCTGTCAAGTTTAACGTAAATCGGTTCAGTAGTTTCTGAGTCTATAGGGAACAGACAGAAAGACAGACAAACAGACAGACAGACAGACAGACAGAAATTCATCTAATATATAAAGATGAGTTGGACTATATATGTTTGTATACACCTTATACAAATCGACACCGCTTAACCGATAAGCCTGAAATTTGGTACAGAGATGTATTTGGACCAGGGTAAGGTTTTAGTGAAAGTTCTGATCCCCTCCCGCCGAAGAAAAGGGACCCTCCCATACAACTTTCGTTTTTATTTCCACAAATCAAAAGTCATGGCACCCATTTGGCAGCCGATTTTCGTTTCCTTTGGCGGGTTGTTTTCACCATCACCATGGGCCGGGCATTAGAAACGATCGTCCTGAGTTCACGTGTGCTGGAAAGCAAATCGAAGCTTGCTAAGCTTTAAAGATTTGAATTGAGAAATTTTGGAGGGTGTTTTTTTACATTCTACTGCTGAAAGCACGTGGTACTGGTACGAGATTTTTTGATGCAATAATGAGCTTTCATTTTGGATTGAAAATTACAACAAGCCTGTTAAGTATTTATTGACTAGAATTGAAATGGTTTTCAAAATGCTGGGGGGCTTCGAGAGTCTCATTTCTTTTGGCGGGTTTGTTTTCACCATAACCATGGGCCATGCATAAGAATCGACCATGCAGAGTTCACGTGTACTGGACAACAAATTAAAGCCTGCTAATGATTAAAAATTTGATAGCGAAGTTTTTGGTGGGCTTTTTTCGTCTACTGATGTTCGTAGCACAGGGCACAAGCACGTGGTTCTTGGATGAAATAATAACTCAACTTTTGGAATAAAAAAAATACTATTCGCCTGTTAGGAACATATTGATCAGAATAGTGGTTCTCAAAGTGGTCCCAATCGCCGCTGGGAGGCGTTGAGAGTCAACAAGAATATGCGGTGTTTGATGAATGGATACAATGATTTACCTTCATTATGAATTGACTTCTACAGTTGAATAACTTTTTGGAATAAAAACTAATGTTCCAGCTTTTAGGAACCAACCATTTTCATATTTTAGGAATTCCTCACAGGGAAAGAAACTAAATTAAGGGTAGTGACACAGATAAACAGACGGGACACTCGGTTTTCATTTTTCGCAAAGCGTTTTTAGCTCTTAGGGAGCTAGGCAATGTCGCCACCAGAGGAACTGCAATCGATTTAAAGATTTTCGATCATAGTAGCTTTCCGTTTCTATGGTCTTCAATTTCGTTTCAATTCAATAATAAACAAAATAAGTTTTCAGGCAGCAACAAATGAAAAAGTTCCGTTAGATTGTTATTTTTGAAATATCCAGAAATGCTACACCAGACGATGACCATCTATTATGTTTCGGAGATTGAGACAATCGAGCTGGTGAAAAGAGCCAACAGTTGAATGAAAAGTACTGAGGATTCCGCCTATCGAGAGGGTATCAGTCTTATTTCAAACATTGGTTCAGGTCCGTATGTTATTTTCAAAGACTTGATTAATATTTTACAGCAACGGGACCAATAATCTTTGAGCTATGAATTTTCTTTTTAGGAATTAGAAATATTGAACAATCTGGATTTGAGAGATCTTGTAAGTAGTGTTTGAAGGAGCTGCCTTACCCAGAAAGTTACAACATAGGCTGTTCGAATGTCGAAGTGGATGTCGGACCACTCCGAGAAACCTTTCGAAGAAGAAAATATCTGAAAAAGTGACCGGCTTTTCAGGAGAGAGGCTGTTGAGGATTTACGTTGCGTGAAATTGTGTGAAGAATCTTTGATAACAAATCTGAAATAAATTACGTGATTCTAGTTATTTTAACTACAACTTTTGTAATAATAATGTGAATTTCATGTTTTTAATAGAAAAGGTTTTTCATATTTGGTAATAAAAAATGTTGTTCTTTTTTTGAAATCCGTGATTTGACAAGATATCAAATTTTCAAATTATCAATACATTTTTCAGAAGAAAATCATGTACGAAAAAGAATAACTAACTAATGTGGTTATAAAAATAAATGTATGAAACGGACACGACTAGATTACATTCTCTGTGATTATATATTCAGGTTATAGCCAAATCGAGACAAATCAAAATAGTTCGACGATATAACATTTATTTATTTTCAAAACGAAATACATTTAAGCTGACGTTAAAAACAATTGCGTGCTGCAGCCTTATCTCCAAGAAGCGGTAGTCGCTGTATCAACAAATTCCGTTTCTTGAACCCAAATAGAATAAAAAGATAGTTCGATTTTGTCTTCAACTTTGCACGCTTGATGACAATGAACAGGAAGTCCTAACCGGAACCGGTACCGAATGCGTTAATTGAAATTTCCTCTTCAAACGAACGTTTCCGCAGTCTACGGGTGTTTGTTTATTATAATATTTTGATCGAAGTTAACACCATGGAGATGATAACCCAACAAACATTTTGGCTTATTAAAAACGCCAATTCTCTGATCGTATGCTGTGTTAAGATGCTGATTGCTGTTTCAGCTTTCTGGCTGAAGAATGAAATACTTCAGCGCTGTTTCAGCGTGTAAGGAAGTTTTATTTCAGCCAATAGAAAGTAGGGGAAAATTGGTTGAAGAATAACTCGTTCAGCCTTTGTCCAACCATTTTTGACATTATTCAAATTTGACAGCCGTCAGCTGTACAAGGGTAGCTTCGAAAGCACCTTTCAGCAATAACAAACTTTCTGTTATTCATGTCATGATAGCGAATGGATAAAAATAATTATCGATTAAAAAGTCTAATGATTCGAAATTTCTCACTTTGCTTGGTAAAATGGCCTAGCCGGGAAATTTATATTTTATTCTCGAAGCAATTTCAATTTCTTCATATGAAATTGAACTTGATTGAGTGATATTTCGGTCGCTTAAGAGCGACACTTTTCTGATCTTTCGCAGAATGCATGGTTGGTTCTGCTTTCTGCGGCATGAGACCAACAAGTCGTAGGTTCAAAGTTCGAGACAAGTTCGAATGAAAAAAAAAACACGGGAGGGGAAAAGTAGCTGGCAAACATCGGACGTACATCGGTCAACATTATTTTTGTTTTTTTTTTCTGTTGATCCGTCAATTGACGTTTCATGTCATCTTTGCTGATTAATTTCTCCATATCTCGATGTTTAAGGGCTGAACAGCAGCTTCTCCCTTAATTTTGGTTGCCTTCTTTCAGCGAGATAGCTGATTTAAAATTAGAACTAAATAATGTTTCAGCGGTTGTTCAGCAAAAAATGTTTGTTGGGAAGCCATAAAAGTGGCTACCTTGATTTCTTTCATATTTCATGCATTGCCATCTGGTGGCGACATTGCCTAGCTCTTTCAAAGCTTTGCGAAGAATCGATGAAAATTTGTCCAGAGTGTCATGTCTGTTTATCTGTGGTAGTGAGTTGAATGCTGCAATCTCAATTCTTTGATTGCTGTTTAGGAATTTATTCAACAGGCAGTTAGACAATTAAACGTGCATATTCTGGAATAAGTTGAAACCAAATCCAACGCATTAAAATTTTTAGTACTTAAATCCAAAGTTGTTATTTCATACAATTTAATTTCATCGGTCAATTTATAAATTTTAAGTTATTGTTGGTCATTAATGTGTTCAGTTCTACCATCTTATTATGAGAAAACTAGAGCCTTTAGAAGTGCAAATTCAAACGAATGAGTTCTAAGGATTTTTAGGATTTTTACATTGATCACTCTTCAAGATAATTAATGTAAAAGTTGTGTCAAAGAATAAAAAAATTGAAATGTAACTCAAATAAAATTTTCATTATGCTATAAAATGGGTGATTTCGGTTCCGAGGTGATGTGTTTTTTGATAACTTAAAAACTATTAATAAAACTTTTAACATCTGAAAAAACTTCTCATTCTCATCATAAGTATGAATTAAACTTGAATATACTATTCTACGACAGATCATTTATTTCAAAAAGTGGGATAATCTTCAAAAGTGGTCGTGTACATATGTTTACAAGCCTAAAATATTGGATTTTCATTAGAAAACACATGGACAAGATAAAAAATACATTGTTAAAAAGTCTAAATCTATTCAGGCTTCCCAAAAAATTACGGGATGATAAGGTTGCCAGAATTTTTCCGTACGTATCCGGACCGAAAAAATCTGAGCAAACAATCCGCGTAGTTGTTTTCAAAATGTTTAACCCAAAATCCGGGCAATATCCGAGCAAATTTGGTCAAATCCACGGCATTATTCAGAAAAAAATCAAGAAGAAAACACTTTTAATATTTTTTTTCACCAAACCACATCATCGAATGTATTTTAGACTTTCAAAACAAGTCAGAATAAAATTTTCCATAACAAATTTCCTTTTTGAATGTTAAAATGGAAAATTAAAATGGATAATCGGAGCATTTTAGAAACCTTAGTTTAAAATTTTGTTCGTGATTCGATGAATAGGCTTTCAAGGGAAATTATTTTAGCTAATAACTAATAACCTAAAAACTATAAGTTTTTCAATAATATGAAAACGATAAACTTTGTTAAAAATCCAATCAAAACTATAAATAGGCTTACAAAGCCATATGGCCAGACAAACATGGCCAAATTTGTTAAAATGATGAATTAAAAGCTTTCAAAATTTCGAAAAGTCAAATCAATTTTGATTTATATTTAATGTAAACCCGAGCAAGGCCGGGTAAATCAGCTAGTTTATATATATATATATACTAGCTGACCCGATGTGCTTTGCTACACTTTTCAAAAACAAATGTTATTTTCAGAAACTTTTTAAATATTTATTGTTTTGTTGGCATTATTTTAAATCAAATAACAACATAATTCATAAGCAACCATTTTAAAAAGAGAACTACAGCTGGAGTTTCGAATTGCAATACAAAGATCACTTAAACAAATTTTCTGAATCTTGATCTGTGAATTTGTGTTAAAAATATGATATGTTCTAAAAACTGATAAGAGAGCCCCCCTGTCCTCCCTTTCACCCCCTGCTTAATGGAGGACGGGATCTTCAATAATCATACCCATTTTATTCGTTCCCCAAAATCCTCTTATATCATATATAGTTCCATTGGTTGATAAGTTTTTGAGCTTTAAAGGAATCGTATCACATAGGAAAATTTCTAGTATTTAAATTATTTGCGTTGTAATTTATTGGGTTATGCATAAACTTGAAAGGAAGTACCATCCCCCCTTCCGTTCTCCCCATTGAATGGAGGGGTGAAAGCTTAATATTCCTAAAAATATTTTTCGTATTCAAATACTTCCCCTTCTACCTCCCCCCTAAATATCTCCCTACTGGAAAGAGAGAGGGGTCTCAAATAATCATTGAATTATTTTTCGTATCCAAATACCTTCCCATGCCAAATTTGGTTCCAATATCTTGATTAGTTTTCGAGTTGTATGATAAATTGTAAGGTAGCCCCCCTCCCCCCTTCCTATCACCCCATTGAGAGGAGGGAGGGGTACCTTATATTCATAGAAATATTCCTTGTTCCTAAATACCACCCCATGCCAAATACCACCATTTACTTGATGCGTTCTCGATTTATGCGAAAAATTGACTTTTGTTTGGGAGGCCCCTCCCCCCTTCATGAGAAAGGGAGGGGTCTCAAACCATAATAGGAACCTTCACCTTCCTCCAATACCCCTACCTACCAAGTTTCACGCAAATCGGTTCAGTAGTTTCCGAGTCTATAGGGAAAAGACTGACAGACAGACAGACAGACAGACAGACAGAAATTCATTTTTATATATATAGATAGATAACAACCAGGTGTTAGATCTTAGCAGAAAGAAAATAAGCTCGCAACTTTGCTTGCCACTTGGACATTTATGCTATAAAATCGTATATAACTGCATTGATTCGTAATAATGTGCATGCAATCGTATACCTATGCAAATTAATTCGCATGTCTGATTTTCGTAAAACGTATTTGCTGGCAATCGTAAAAGAATACAAATAAATTCAATAAAATCGTTTATGATAATACGACATCGATGATTAGACTCGTATTTAAGGAGGCTTCAAAATGCTGATCTATTTTTAGATCATCGATGACGTGTTCTACGATTTAAAAGATTTTAGTTATAGAAATATACGATTTGCTTTTGGTTTAATGCCTTTGAAGCAAATCCTCTTGAATTTATATATTCCAGATAGCGTCGAGGAACAATCATGAGCTGCAGATCGTATCATCAGGGGATCAAGTCCAGGTACTAACAATAACTTCATGAACGTTGAAAAAAATCAGCAATCAGGCAAATAATAAATTTGTACGATATAAACTTGAATTTGACAGCAAAAAACGCATTTCTTTGAAATAATCTTATTTATCTTATTTTTGAGGATGAATAAACCATAATTGGTTTAATGTACAAAAAAAAAATAATAATCTTCAATACTGATGTTATGAAATCGTTTGGTACATCTTTGTACCTGAAAATAATCACATTTTCGTAGATGACGGAAAGAATTAAAGAAACATAAGCTATCAAAGAACGAAAGAACATAAGCCGTAAATATCATGAATTTTTCGAAAAAGATACAACGGCTCACCGACAGGACTTGAACCTGCAATCTCCGCTTCAGTACAACGGCGCGTTAGCCAATTCCACCACGGTGAACGTGATGAAACCGGCGAACCCGAGCAATCGAGCTCTGCCGATCAACTGCTGGACCTTCTATCGAAAACACAATGTATATCCCGCATGTGATCTTTCCCGCTATTGATATCTCTTGTTTCTCTAACCCCACTACCCCACCCATCGACTCGGGATTTAAGCCGAGCGAGCACATGGTCGATTGCTTCGGGTTTGCCGCAACTTACGGTCAGATGTAGAAGCGAATCAGTGCTGCTCAAGGTTCCGAGCAGACCAGTTACACAGGGAGGTGTTGCTCTGTTGAAATCAATACTGATGTTATGAAATCGTTTGGTACATCTTTGTACCTGAAAATAATCACATTTTCGTAGATGACGGAAAGAATTAAAGAACCTCCCACCTCCCTGTGTAACTGGTCTGCTCGGAACCTTGAGCAGCACTGATTCGCTTCTACATCTGACCGTAAGTTGCGGCAAACCCGAAGCAATCGACCATGTGCTCGCTCGGCTTAAATCCCGAGTCGATGGGTGGGGTTAGAGAAACAAGAGATATCAATAGCGGGAAAGATCACATGCGGGATATACATTGTGTTTTCGATAGAAGGTCCAGCAGTTGATCGGCAGAGCTCGATTGCTCGGGTTCGCCGGTTTCATCACGTTCACCGTGGTGGAAATGGCTAACGCGCCGTTGTACTGAAGCGGAGATTGCAGGTTCAAGTCCTGTCGGTGAGCCGTTGTATCTTTTTCGAAAAATTCATGATATTTACGGCTTATGTTCTTTCGTTCTTTGATAGCTTATGTTTCTTTAATTCTTTCCGTCATCTACGAAAATGTGATAATAATCTTATTTTTATTCATCTGACGGAAAATGAGAGCCCTGCACTCAAGTCGCAAAAGACGACCAAATAAGTCGTCAAACTTTCCATATTGTTACGAAAAATGTCGTATATTACAACCTCAATCATCTATATGATGATGTAAATTGTCATAGGATGTTCCAAAACGAATCAGGGTAGTCGTAAATGATGCGCGTGACAAGTCGTGCAAATCGTAATTTAATACAATCCAAATCAAGAATATGTTTGCTAATGTACCTATATGGCCTCCAAAATGATACGTATATACTGGTTTTGCTACATTATATACGATATGTTTACACGTATATTAGCACGTATATTTGCGTTGCAAATTCGAAATACCCACCAAATGGTTGTCTGGGAACCCATGGGCCTACTGAGCTTTCCATATGCGAGAACAGTTCTAGCGACGTTGCCATTTTTCAGATTCTCGCTGGGAATAGTTGCTACTTGTCGATTTTTTCGCTTTTCACATTTTATCTATACCGCGTTCGTACTTTTTGAAATTATGTAAAAGTATGTTTTTGAGTTATGTAAAAAATATATTTAAGAGAGGCTCCTCCCCCTTTAGTATCTCCACACTGAAAAGAGGGAGGGGTCTCAAATAATCAAATACCAAATATTGTAGAAATATTCCTCCTATCCAAATACCACCACATGCACCACAAAAAAAAGATATAAAGGATACATTTTGATAGATTCTTCAAACAAAGTGCAATAACTCAAAAAATCAAATATTTAATTTTTTTAGATACAGTAGTTTTTCGATTTTATCACGGTCAAAAAAAAATTCACCGTGAATATGGCGAAACCGTGAATTTGGCGAAACTAAAAATTAAAGTTCAAAAAAGTTTTTTTGTTGTCTTTAATCAATAATTTATAATGTTTTCAGTAGTGGAAACGTTTTGTATCAACAAACTTTGATGATAATATGTAATCATCAAAGATTACTAAACACAAAGGATCGATTTTAGTTCAAGTTATTCTCCTTTATAGCAATTATAAGATTTTTTCTTGAAATAAACCATGTAGAATATCCATTTGATAGTCTACATCTAATTAAAGTGAATTATTAAGTTTTTCGGGAAATTTATCAGTCGTTATCTCTTAAGCCGATTTTGAAAAAAGAGTTCAAAGAAAAATGCATCAAAAAATATTCTTCTGCAAATTTAAAATTTCAATATTTTCATCTTCGCACCTTTGACTAACTAAAAAGTTAATCTTTTCGAAAAATATTTTGAAATTTGCTCAAAATGGATTTTAAGGCAACGCTAGCAGAATTTCATTTTGATCTTCTAAAATTATCCATTCAGACAATACTAAAGGCTATCCAATCAGAATTGCACACACCACCCTTTCAAATAAACAAATCAAACAAAGAAATCAGAGACATTTATCTTTTTAAAAAATGCTAAAATTCAACCACATCTCTATAGGATTTGCATAACCAAAAAAGTTTACTTTTTTAGAGCACAATTAACAACACTAGTATTAGCGTGACGTTAAAATACTTATGGCGATTATTACAAATGTTTTTAAAATTCAAATGACGATTTAAACACTAAACAGCTAAAATATGTCATTTTCATATTATTGAATACCTATTTACCATAACATTAACTATAACAAATTCCATGAACAAAGACGCTCTACGCTTTTGAACGAAAATTAAGGTCCTGGAAATGGATTCGGAATCATTTCTAAAAAGCGTGATGAAATCGAAACAATAACCGTGATAAAATCGAGCGTGAATTTGGCGAGTATTGATAAAATCGAACAGTGATAAAATCGAAAAACTACTGTAATGGATTTGTTGTTTTGTTCTATTTGGAATTTTTTTCTAAAACATTTGATCTTTGTAAGACAATCCAGTTCCGAGATATAGCGGAAGAATCAAAAGTAGCAGAAATTAAAAGAGGAGGGCGCAGCCACCTAAAATACACATTAGACAAAGTATATGTGGTAAAAACTGATAAAAATCATGAATTATCATAAGATTACCTTCATTTTCTCCATAGAAAGTATTTCGATCAAACGAATGGTTTTTGAGATACATGCTTTCGTAACTGTCCCATTTCTAAAAGAACTAAGCTTTATTTTGTCTTCGAAATTGAAATATTAATTACTTATACTATAAATAAATTAACCGAATTTCAAAGTATAAATAACAAAAAAATATGAAATATTTTTCATAAGTGAATATTAAAATTCTATCGACTAGATGGGTAATGAATAAATTGGTTTTCGGCAATTTCAGTCACGTGACTGAAATCGACGAAAACCAATTTATTTATTTTTCATAAGTTTTCCTTTTTTTATACTCCGAAAAAAAAAATAATTTTTTTTTGTAGAGAAATGAATCCAACTTAGATGAAATTTCAGGGACTAGATAAGAGAAAATCGATGTTGAAAAACATGCGAAAAAAATTCGCCTTGTCTCCCGGTGAGACTTGAACCCACATCTTGCGCCTCTCCGGGGCCCATGTATTAACATTCTACTACAGGAGACCAACCTGGCGTATGAATATTATACTGGTTGAGTGTCGAAGTCTATCGGAATGAAGGGAATAGTTCTCCCATGTGATCATAATCATTTTTTTTTTTGTCTATTTCTATTCCCATCATTCCAACTACCGTAAGATGAAATGATGGGAATAGAAATAGAAATAGAATTTTCTCTTATCTAGTCCCTGAAATTTCATCTAAGTTGGATTCATTTCTCTACAAAAAAAAGTTTCACTGACTGAATGTTTGAGTCAAGACCCAACTCTGGGTCGCAATTTAAAAATAAAAAATAATAATTTAATATATTGGCCTTATCGGTAAAAGCTATGTTCTTTTAGTTAGAACACTTCAACATAATGAAAATGAAAATTTGATCCATGAGGAACAATTTGGTGACATATGATGAACATGCTTCTGATAAAAGTCGATTCGCTTATTTTCACTATCTATTCAGTTTTTCTAACTTTCAATTCTTTTTTTCAATAAATAACGGTGATTGCACTTTACATAAATTTAAACATGATATAAAATTGAAAACGATAAGAACATCTTTGATAGATTTTTTCTATGAAAACGTTTTACCTTTTTCAACACAGAAACAGCATTTTGTTGCCTATGATAGATTTAGACGTCCTGAACTCGAATTTTCCTCAAATTTTGTCTATCACCTCTCCTTTCGGTTATATGAAGATTATAAGTTCAAAAATGAATCAGTTTTGAGTAAAATCAATCACTGATAAACTAACAAATCTACATGACAGAATAAAACTGATTTTGAATTTGTTTATTACACTTTATTCAATGTAAATTTAAATTATAAATTTGATGATGATGATGACGATGAATGATCTAAAAAAGTTAAACTTTACTGTTTTGAAAATTTTTGAGTAAATATTTCTGACATAATTTAAGAAAATAAATAAAAAGGTTATATTTCATTTAACAAATTTGTAAATGTCTGAAAAAGGAATTGATTTTTGCTTTAAAAAATATTTTAAGTTTTATCAAGTCATTTCTTCATTAGAAATTCTTTGAAAATGTATTATTTTACAGTACTGGGAAAAGAAAACAAACATTAAACTACTATATATATTTTATTAGAGATGCCAACATTAATTAAGGTTTTTTTTTATTGTAAATCAAATTTTTCAATTAATAATTCCCAACAGTTTTTATTGAATGCTTGATTTAATTTCTTTTTGTCATTTTTGTCGTTTTTCTAATTTTTGTCATTTTTGTCCGTTTGGTCATTTTTGTCATTTTTTGTCATTTTTGTCATTTTTGTCATTTTTGTCATTTTTGTCATTTTTGTCATTTTTGTCATTTTTGTCATTTTTGTCATTTTTGTCATTTTTGTCATTTTTGTCATTTTTGTCTTTTTTGTCATTTTTGTCATTTTTGTCATTTTTGTCATTTTTGTCATTTTTGTCATTTTTGTCATTTTTGTCATTTTTGTCATTTTTGTCATTTTTGTCATTTTTGTCATTTTTGTCATTTTTGTCATTTTTGTCATTTTTGTCATTTTTGTCATTTTTGTCATTTTTGTCATTTTTGTCATTTTTGTCATTTTTGTCATTTTTGTCATTTTTGTCATTTTTGTCATTTTTGTCATTTTTGTCATTTTTGTCATTTTTGTCATTTTTGTCATTTTTGTCATTTTTGTCATTTTTGTCATTTTTGTCATTTTTGTCATTTTTGTCATTTTTGTCATTTTTGTCATTTTTGTCATTTTTGTCATTTTTGTCATTTTTGTCATTTTTGTCATTTTTGTCATTTTTGTCATTTTTGTCATTTTTGTCATTTTTGTCATTTTTGTCATTTTTGTCATTTTTGTCATTTTTGTCATTTTTGTCATTTTTGTCATTTTTGTCATTTTTGTCATTTTTGTCATTTTTGTCATTTTTGTCATTTTTGTCATTTTTGTCATTTTTGTCATTTTTGTCATTTTTGTCATTTTTGTCATTTTTGTCATTTTTGTCATTTTTGTCATTTTTGTCATTTTTGTCATTTTTGTCATTTTTGTCATTTTTGTCATTTTTGTCATTTTTGTCATTTTTGTCATTTTTGTCATTTTTGTCATTTTTGTCATTTTTGTCATTTTTGTCATTTTTGTCATTTTTGTCATTTTTGTCATTTTTGTCATTTTTGTCATTTTTGTCATTTTTGTCATTTTTGTCATTTTTGTCATTTTTGTCATTTTTGTCATTTTTGTCATTTTTGTCATTTTTGTCATTTTTGTCATTTTTGTCATTTTTGTCATTTTTGTCATTTTTGTCATTTTTGTCATTTTTGTCATTTTTGTCATTTTTGTCATTTTTGTCATTTTTGTCATTTTTGTCATTTTTGTCATTTTTGTCATTTTTGTCATTTTTGTAATTTTTGTAATTTTTGTAATTTTTGTAATTTTTGTAATTTTTGTCATTTTTGTCCGTTTTGTCATTTTTGTCATTTTTGTCATTTTTGTCATTTTTGTCATTTTTGTCATTTTTGTCATTTTTGTCATTTTTGTCATTTTTGTCATTTTTGTCATTTTTGTCATTTTTGTCATTTTTGTCATTTTTGTCATTTTTGTCATTTTTGTCATTTTTGTCATTTTTGTCATTTTTGTCATTTTTGTCATTTTTGTCATTTTTGTCATTTTTGTCATTTTTGTCATTTTTGTCATTTTTGTCATTTTTGTCATTTTTGTCATTTTTGTCATTTTTGTCATTTTTGTCATTTTTGTCATTTTTGTCATTTTTGTCATTTTTGTCATTTTTGTCATTTTTGTCATTTTTGTCATTTTTGTCATTTTTGTCATTTTTGTCATTTTTGTCATTTTTGTCATTTTTGTCATTTTTGTCATTTTTGTCATTTTTGTCATTTTTGTCATTTTTGTCATTTTTGTCATTTTTGTCATTTTTGTCATTTTTGTCATTTTTGTCATTTTTGACATTTTTGTCATTTTTGTCATTTTTGTCATTTTTGTCATTTTTGTCATTTTTGTCATTTTTGTCATTTTTGTCATTTTTGTCATTTTTGTCATTTTTGTCATTTTTGTCATTTTTGTCATTTTTGTCATTTTTGTCATTTTTGTCATTTTTGTCATTTTTGTCATTTTTGTCATTTTTGTCATTTTTGTCATTTTTGTCATTTTTGTCATTTTTGTCATTTTTGTCATTTTTGTCATTTTTGTCATTTTTGTCATTTTTGTCATTTTTGTCATTTTTGTCATTTTTGTCATTTTTGTCATTTTTGTCATTTTTGTCATTTTTGTCATTTTTGTCATTTTTGTCATTTTTGTCATTTTTGTCATTTTTGTCATTTTTGTCATTTTTGTCATTTTTGTCATTTTTGTCATTTTTGTCATTTTTGTCATTTTTGTAATTTTTGTAATTTTTGTAATTTTTGTAATTTTTGTCCGTTTTGTCATTTTTGTCATTTTTGTCATTTTTGTCATTTTTGTCATTTTTGTCATTTTTGTCATTTTTGTCATTTTTGTCATTTTTGTCATTTTTGTCATTTTTGTCATTTTTGTCATTTTTGTCATTTTTGTCATTTTTGTCATTTTTGTCATTTTTGTCATTTTTGTCATTTTTGTCATTTTTGTCATTTTTGTCATTTCGTCACATTTGTAATTTCCATTAATAAAAATATACGTCAACTTTTAAAAATTATCATTAAATTGCGATAAACAAAAAATTAGGCTCATTCGTTTATTAATGAGGGACTTTATTATCGGTTTTATGTTGAATTCTGACCGATTCAAAAATAATAATATGTTACAATGTGATGCTTCTTGCTGCAAAAAATGAAATATTTGTATGGGATTCAAAAATTTTATCATTTTTGAAAATATGATGCTTTGGTTGAATATTCTTTGAAATTAAGGGCAAAAAAATCGAATATTTATGAAAAAAAAAATAATACTGGGTCATATGTATTTAAAATGTTGGCTTGATTAACTCAATACTGGTAAGATTTGCGCTTATATCATTTTAAATATGAGTGTCTCATTTTTAAATATTCATAATTTTTGAATTTACAAATTATTTTTTCTGTAAGAACCACTTATCAACCAACATTAGATGTTTTGCAATATTTACCCAGTCACCACATCGTTTGTTCCTGATACCAGCGAGCTCTTTCACAACATTCAACCCGAAGAAACCACGGGGGAAGAGCCAGCAATCCGCCTACGGTGCTTCTGTCCATCAGCTCCAGCATCAACAAGCTAAATATGTAGCCGGCTGGCTGGCAGTCGTCGGCGAATAATGCGATATATATTTGAGCGCGTGACCACAGCAAAGCTTCAGCACGCTTCCATAAAGGCTGGAACCCATTTCCCGGACCGAATCGTGACCGAACCGTCACAGAGCCATCCCATCTTGAGCTACAAACTCCAAGCTCCGCAAGGTAGCAATCGATTGGGGGCTTATGCGGGTACAAAATAAACTGCAACAACCTGCCGCACCTCACAGAGATTACACGAGGATCCCACTTGAGATGAAAGCCTAAAAAACGATCTATAAAGGAAGGTTAATTAATTTAATTTTTCGGATCAACTAATTTCCTGCTTCTGACAACTGTTATCTCGGTCTGGATACAACGTTGCATTTATCCTGGGTGCCTACTCAGACATCAGGTGGGTTTGGAAGCGCTGCATCAGAGCAAAAGAGCCAAGGCCGGGCCTCATGGCCATTCAGGTCGTCCAGGTTGGCAAAATGCTGGCACAGTTTACGATACACTTTGCTCTGCTCGGAAAATGCGGCAGGATCGAAAGATAAACCTGAATTGATTGGGTGCATAGCTCTTTACTGTTCGATGATTTGATAAACAACGGTTAATGGATGGAACCTTTCCTATCTATTTCCAAACCGTGGAAGGTTTCTTTATAATTTTTTGCCCTTCTATTGAAGCAAGTTCAAATGACTTGATGAAAAGAAAAGACATTTCCAAACAAACTTACGCAACCTGCAACTTACTTTTTTTAAATATTTCAAGCCTACGTTACTTGCATAAGACATATTTTTTTTAAACATTTTACGCTTTTAATTGTGTACAAGCAAACTTTCTAATACCCACCAAAAGCTATCAGTCCAGTAACAATTCCGTTAATCGAAGTCAGACTGGAACCACACAGAAGCATGACTTGTGATTTTCGTCGTCCAAGGAACAACATCACCTGGCGAGGCATCATTTGCGTATAAGGGCAAATGAACTGGCAGAAAAATGTTGACCATCCAAACCGCAAACCAACAACCTGAGGGAGAAAAAAAAATAACAAACTGACATAATCAACACACGATTGGGTCACGCGTAGAGAGATGTGAAGGGATGCTGCGCAGTTAAATTTCATTCATAATAAAATTTATTTTATCGACGATCCATTTCTACGTAAGTCTTCGTTACGCTTTTGTAGTCTGTATTCGAATCCATAAAATATACCTAGTGCCTCATTGTTTTCTACTCTACAAAGAGATCAAGCAAGGATGCTTGAAAATATAAAAAATGTCTTGAAATGATTAAATCCTGCTTAAAGATTAAATCCTGCTTAAACGTCAAACACTTGAGGATCAATAGAATTGATCTGCTTTTAACACTCAAAGGATCAAAGTCAGTTTTTGGTTACATCAAGGTTACTGTCGAGAAAAAATAGTGGGAATGCCAGATCTTGAGTCTTATATTTAAGGAAATACTGAACCGTTTTCTTCAAACTTTACACCATTGATTTACACCATTTGTTTGTCGTCTAAACTTTTAAGTTAGGTTTCAGCATTTTGAATTAAATATCGGAATGTGGGAGTAACATTTTTTACTGAATGATATATTTTACCTCACGGATGAGCAACCCGCGGCCCTTGAGACATGTTTGTGCAGCCCACGAAGCTTATCTCAAATTAAATTTATTTCACGATTTTTTTTTAGATTTTTTATGATCATAAAATAGCAGTCTCTACTAAACCAAAAAACGTCACTTGTTTGCAGTTGCATTTGTCCCATAATCATAAAGATTGTAGACTTTTTTGCAGGATTTTAGCTTTCTATTGAGTTCTTTTAAAGGCATGGATGCAATATTATTTATTGGAAAAACGTAATATAGAAGTAAGTCATTTTTTTTATTCTAGCAAAATTAGAATTGTATGATGAAGTGAAATATTTTTGTTCTTGATTAAATGACGGAAATAAGGAAAGTTTTATAATAAAGACTAGGGGAACGATCATAGGTTTCTTATCGACATGACTCAGCAAAATTCTGACAAAAACATCTGTAATTCTGTGATTCAACCCAAAAAAATTTGTAATGATTACTCAGTAGAAGAACATTTTTGGTGCCTATGTTTCAATAACTGATTTTGGAAGATGGAATTCAGGACGCCAGAATTCAAAACATTTCACAGATTTTATCTATCACTTCTTGTTTCGGTGATATGGCATGGGGAGATTTTTAAGTTGATCAGTTTTTGGTTAAATCGATCTTTCATGACAAACCATGAACCTGCATAAAAACAAAAAAAAATGTTTTTCAATCAATTTTCTACCCTTCATTCAGTCAAGGACTCAGATAATGCCAAGATATTCTTGGATCAGAGATACATCGCTTTAAAAAAATTTAATTCTGCAATTAAAAGAAACGACAAAAAATAAGATTAAAACTTCTCCTGGCATCATTTAAGAAAGTCATTGAAAATAGGATATTAAAGATTATAATTCATTCACAGCTTTGTTGAAGACTGCGAAATGAGTTGACTTACGGTTTTAAAAATATCAAAGATTTAATTCAGTTCAAATTTTCTTTTAAATTTCGTCAAAATTCCAGTTTCTGCAGGTTTGGGAAAAAATTAAAAAAAGAAAGCATCCATAACTGTTTTCAAAAAATTAAAAAACTCTCGCAGTCTGTGGGAATCTTGATAATTGAGTCAATAAGTATTTGTATTTTAGAGTTTATTTTCAAACATTTCATAGGCAAACATGCTGATTCATAGGCAAATCATGCCATTGATAAATTCATGAGATTTTCATGATTCATCCTTAGAAAGCCTATCCCAGATTTATCTAAATAAGGTTAAGAAAATTTATGAAATCTGTAAAAAATTTAGAATCAAAATTGTTACAGTTTAACAAATCTATAAAATAATGAATTTATTATGATTTTGACCTTGCTCAACATCTCAATGCAATGATTTCATACGAAACTTCAAATAAAAAAAATCACCGTTTCTATCTATGGACTTTTAAATGAAAGTGATGTAGAAAAATACCATCTCAGCGGTTCGAACAAAAAAAGATTTTTCTCAGAAAAAGGTTCAAATATTTTTACAAACCATTTCGGCTGGTTAAATCACCTTATATTAAAAAAAAATTCAGCAAGTACATGAATTCGTTGCATATATCCTTTTCAGTTTTTTTTGTCAAAAATTTGTCGTTTTAAAAATAACGTGAAGCTCTGCAAACCATAATTACCAAAATTTTATTTTCAGTGCAGACCGCCGAAAAAATTTCAAACTAAAAATGGCCCGTTGCCTAAAAAGGTTGCTCACCCCTGTTTTACCTCAATGTGATTTTCTAACGTTCCTTATTGGGTGGTGTTAAAAAATGGTTTACAGTAGGGTTGCAATTCGTCCCGCAAAAGCAGGACATGTCCCGCATTTGTGTGATAAAACTTTTGTGGTGGACTAAACCTTCTCCGATCCTACCACTTCCAAATATTTGATCCGTGCTTGATGAAAACACTTCTTATAAAATCTCTCCTGACATTTTTTCTTACCTTCTTTTATCCATCTATGATTTACAAAACTAAACAGATTTTTACTTAGGGGTCATGGAATTCGTCGATAAAACAGTAAAAATTAAATTTAACTTTTATGAAGTTTCACTGAATGGAAAACTCTAAATGAAGCCTCAATTTATATTCATTTGTTCAACACAGAAAATCATTCAAAAATAATGTTTTTTTGTGTGTTTTTTCCCCCAAATTAGCAGCATTTCTTTTAAAGTTTGCATGCATTGTTATTGTCCTAATGCCTGTTCCGATTTAGGACCCCAAAGTTCCTGACCACAAAGTTTCTGGTCTCGAGGATTTTGGTCACAGCGAATCTGACCGGATCGACTCGACATAGTTTGGGTTCACACAAGGCGAACGAACCAGTGAGCCAGATCCTGTTCCTATCTGGAGTTTTCTGGATTGTGCAAATAAGCCACTACGAAGCATCAACTTGCACGAGGCAAACGAGCTAGTGAGCCTAATTCCCAGGTCCCGAACATCCCGTGTCCATCCGCTAGTTGGTTCCACCAAATTTCCACCCAAGAGGCTAAGGATCCAACGAACACAGTGGGCAACTACAGCGGAGAATCCCCAGCAACCCAGCCTATAACAATCCATCAGGTTCCGTTGCTCTGTCGAGGAGCCGCGGAGCGTAAGCGCTGCGGGCACCATCCAGAGCACCAGCTGGAAATTGGTATCTACCACGACAACCATAACCGCCAAACCGACTAATCTCGATCTGGTTCCAGAGGGTGTTGTTTGATCCCTTCAAACGGGTTCGTAAGAATTCAATCAACTACCCTCCGGTTCCATTGCATCGAATGGTCAATAGTTGATGACCACGTTTTGAAACACAGCATCGAAGCAGTCCCGAGCGCATGGTGAGTGCGCCCCGCATTCGTTACGGCCGGACGGTTCCAGCAGCAGCAGATTACACACCACTCACCCACACTACACGAACGTAAGTTTTTATAATACAGAACATTTTGACCAGAGTCTGTAGTGTTTTATTGGATATCCAACCAGTCTCATAAAGCGAGAGCCGACCTTGAGCCCCAGTGGTTCTCAAGCTCTAGCTGGCCCATCAAAAGAGGCGTATGTAGCCCACCCCAGACGGTTGCCGTGACTTGACCAGCGACTAGGGGCTATTGGTGACCTCCTTCAGAGTGAGCAAGTAATATACGTGTTGCACTGCTGTCAGAAATTCACAACAAAAACATGTATAGGTGTTTAACATCCGCACAATCCGTACAGTTAAACAGTGTATTTCTTTTGTGGTAACGTGCAATCAAACAATGATAAATCTTATGACAACCAGAATATAAGGTTCTGGGATTAACAGGTAAGTGGAAAACTGAGAGTCATGTTCAAGTGATTTCAAGGAAAACTTTTTTTCAATTCCAGAGATTCCAAAGATTCGAAAAGGGAAAACTATTTCCGAAAACAGGAGAATGTTTGCAGTACCAATTTGTCTGAGGTGTTATAAATTAAAAGTGATCAGTGGAGTTAATCGTGAAAAAGAAAAAGCGAAACAGGCCTACTATAGAAACATTTTTATTGATCCAACCAAACAGAAATATGGACAAATATCAAATCAATAATCAGACATGAGACTTCTAATGAAGCACCAGTGATTCTGGATAATGAATGTAAAGTCGAAGAACCGGAAATCGTAAACGTTTTCAACAGACTATTCTCTATTTGAACCTAAAAAAAGGCCTTCGATACTGCGCAAAATGGCCGTTTGCAAGGAATCACCCAACAAGCAGCAAAAGACTTATCTTCTGAGAGGTTGACTACTGAATGGCGCATCAAGATTGCACGGCAGCAATCGGGAGAGAGCAGAGACTGGCTGTCAGTGCTGTCTCTCACACACTAGACCAGCGCGTACCACACAGATACCATAGATCACTCTGTGCTACTGGAAACACTGCATATTGTAGACGTAACAAATTATCTGTTAGTGTCTCAAAGTGTTCGGTCATAACTTTTCACCGGAAAAAATCGCCTGTTCTACATAACTACTACATCGGAAATGAGCACATAAATAGAGTATTCGAAGTTAATGATCTTGGTGTTATCCTGGATGATCAGCTTACCTTCAACAATCAACGTACTGCTGTCATCAATAAAGCCAATAAACAACTCGGCTTTATCTTGAAAATAGCGCGAGAATTTACAGATCCGTATTGCTTAAAGTCACTGTACTGCGCACTTGTCCGATCTATTCTTGAGCACGCTTCAATCGTATGGGCCCCATACCAGCTAAGCTGGATCTTACGAATCGAACGAGTGCAAAAGCGGTTTATCAGATCCGCCTTACGTCATCTGCCGTGGAACCATCCCAAAGATCTACCCCCTTATCCTCATCGGTGCCAGCTTTTAGGACTAGATTCTCTCGAATGTCATCGAAAAACTCAACAGGCCACATTTGTCGCTAAAATTTTGAACGGAGAAGTACAATCACCGAATCTGCTTAGGATGATCAGCTTTAGGGCTCCGTCGAGAATGTCACGATCTCATTCGCTGCTGTCGAGTCGAACTCATAGGACATCCTACGGTTACAATGAACCAATCAGCGCAATGATGCGCATATTCCAGGATGTTGAGCACTTACATCAGTTCGGAGAGCCATCAAGTCGTTTTGTTCGTCGGTTACACCAATCAAGATTGTTTAATTCTTTGTGATCGTTAAGTTATTCATTTAAACACAATTGTTCGATGAATTAATAATAATAAATAAATAAATAAATAAATAAATATTCATGGTATCCCAGGAACAGCTAACAAATTATTTGAAGATTATTTGAGCAAAAGAGAATAGTACGTTGTAGTCAACGGAAGCACAGTAAGCATTTGCCTCTGACCGTCGGCGTACCATAAGGGAGCAAACTAAGACCGCTGCTATTTCTGTTGAATATAAACGACTTACCAAGACTCTTTGCAGATGGCACTTCGTTGTTATACATCACCAATGATCCTGACGAAGTCGTTATTCAAATGACACAAGATTTACAACTGCTTCAAAAGTTTTTCTTTGAAAATCTACTGGCTCTTAATCTCACCAAAACGAATCACACCGTTTTCAACTCTACAGGGTGACAAAAAAGTCCGGTCACACAGGAAAATCTCAATATTTCAAAGAATAAGAAGAAAATCAGAATCTTGCTTTCATAGCTTCAATCAGTAACTCATAAAGATACTTCACATACGGTATCTTGGAATTACACCACCTTTCCCTGATCTAACTAGCTTCAGACGTTTCGGAAAGTCGTCGCAGGCGGCGCGCACGTGCTCCATCAGCATCTCGTCCCAGATTTTCCTGATAACTCGCTCGAATTGCTCCAAATTTGTTAATTTATAGTCGTTCAGCTTCGACATCATATATCCCCACACGAAATAATCCAGTGGATTCAGCCCCGGAGACGACGGAGGCCATTCATTCTTTGGAATGAAATCTGTCAAATTTTCCTCACACCACGCCTGAACAACCTTTGCGGTGTGGGATGGGGCACCATCTTGCTGGAAGCAGTAGTAATCGTCTGCAAACAATAGTTCAGCTTGAGGCAGAACATTTTTCTTCAAAACCGTGTCCAAGTAGTACGCTGTGTTGATTTTGACCCCTTTATCGATAAAAATAAGAGGCAGTTTACCTCTCTTGCAAATGGCTCCCCAAACCATCACTGACGTCTTGTTTTGGAACCGGGAAACGTTCAGCTTGTCCGCAGGAGCTTGCTGGATGCTCACACTCCAAACTCGATCATTTTGACGATTGGCTGTTTGCTCCAAAACGAACAGCTTCTCGTCCGAAAAAATGATCTCGTCATCTGCGCGCCAACCGAGCAACTCCCACGACCGTTGGTACCTCTTGTCCATTGTATTTTGGTAACCCTATGAACCACCTGTTTTTTGTACGGTGTACGTTTTAAATCCTTGCGCAGAAGCAGGCGGATTGATTCTCGGTTCATTTTGAGGTTCCTGGCCAGCTTCCGTGCAGATTGGGCGGGATTCCGTCTAATCCGGTCTCGAATAATCTTTATCAGCCTTGGAGTTCTCACAGACCTTGGTTGTCCAGATCGTGCCTTGTCCTCGGTGCCTCCGGTCTCTAGGTACCGATTTATGGTCCGGTACACGAATTTCCGGTTGATTCCGAGCGGTTTTAGATGTTTGAATATGTGTCCGGGTTTGAACCCTTTCACATATTCAGCGATAACAGCTGCTCTAAACTCTGCCATAGCTCACAACTCAATGTAAACAAACTGCACAGAAACGAAACTCTGCCACTTTAGGCAGCGAAGTTAGCCCTTTCATTTGACATATAGATGGCACCAGAGAGATGCAACGTGTAGGCTACAGGCGACCCCAAAAAAGTGTGACCGGACTTTTTTGTCACCCTGTAGGAGGTCATTGCAAATGCCATGAACTAATGACCAAGTTTTTAATCCACAACCATTGATAAAGCTCAAAGTTACAAATACCTTGGACTCATCATTGATGCTGATTTGAAATGGACAATATGGGGAAGTGCCAGTAAAAGCAGGTTCTTCACGAACCCTACAAAACAGGGGCGGGATTATGGAACTCGAAACAATCGAGTTTCGTTCGATTCGACCAACTTTGGCATTACTGATCTCGATTCGAATGGAATGTTTCGCGAGGATCAACTACCCGATTTACTCGAAATCTAGTACTTTAAAATTTAGAACTCGAACGAGATTCGTAATACTGATTCTAGTTCGATTCGAGTTCAACTCGAAACGGGTAACTCGAATCGAATAGGATTCATAATTTCACCCCAGGTGTTTGAAAATAGTATTTGGAAAACTGAGATTATATCCAACGATTGATTTGTATCGAGAATTTCCCTCCATTTTTCACTGTAAAAGCCTATCGAGAATTAAAAACTTAGTTTAAAAAAATTCTCCTCAATCCCCACATCCACCGGAGCCTGCAACTTCCTCTCTCAATCCATGGTTATAATCCGCGAAGAAACAATTACTTGTTGACACGTCGTATGAACATGGAAAGACAAAAAGCTACAACGATCTGCCAACACTTTAACGAACGGAAAACAACTGTACAAAATACCAGTTGAAACTCAAATTTCATCTGAGAAATAATCGGTATCTGTAAATTCATGATGCCGCCTATCTAGAAAATACTAGATGTCCACCGCACTTTCTCAATAGAGATTGGAACCTCACTGAGGGTGCGCAACCGTTCATAAAATTCTTATCATGCGTCAATCTGCATTCGACCCCATCTAATATCCGCCCCCATATATTCGTTTTGATCGTTTCCGCCTCCAACATCATCAAGCAGACTCCACCATCTATCACCTCCGCTGACTCACTCAAAAAGACCAAATTTTGTTGAATTTTGTCTAGATTGTCCTACTGGTTGTCGAAACACAAAAATCCGAATTTAGGTGTTTTCGCATTTAGATTTCTTAGCGAACCGTGTTGTGATAAAATAAGGCATTATGGAATTCTTGTTACACTATCACAATTGACAAATTGGAATGAATATTGTCGTTATAATTTCTGCAGGTGAGAAAATAAATAATGAATAAAATGTACAAGTTGTGAAATTTTTCAAACAAACATAGATTTGTTAATTTTTGTTATTTAAGCTAATAGCCTATTTGTTTTGCTCTTTTGAACACATTTTTCTAGAACATTTGATTTTTGTAAGACAATCTGATTCACGTCAGATAGTACGGTTATTTATTTCTGTGCATCACTTCGATATTCTTAGGTTAGCTTTCTAAAAAAATCAGAAAAAAAATTTGCACAAGTTCACCAAAATTGACCTTCAATGTGAACACGATAGTTTCTCGCGCTTGACGCATAAGGTGAAGATTCCGGTTTAATGCGTCTTTTAATCGAATAACATTATTGGTTAAAGTTGAATCACGGTTTTTATCAAATTATCTAGCAGAATAAATAGATCTATTTGTAAAATTTTAGTTCACACTAACCCATGTTATGTAGATTGATTTAAGATGTATTATCTCCTCGGAGCAATATTCAGAGAAATACTAATTAAATTAGACGTAATGCATTAGAATCGACTATGCGATCATGTTGAAACAACTGAACTTAATGTTCACGGTCGCAATGAAAATAGAATATGTACAGAAAATTAACATCAATGTATCAGTAAATGACGCGCCAAGTTCGAAAAAAAAATCTTATTTGATTTCAATGACAATTCGTGTTAATTTTGATTATAAAGATATTTATAAGTATAATCTAGTGGATATTGGTGGAAACATGATAGGTACTAGGCATGGTTAACCACAAAACCGATTTTCCAAAACTATTTTGCTTTAAAGCTTAAAACTTTCAACCTACAACCCAAACGTGGCGTGATTTAATGCGTTAAAATGTAGAAACCTACATTTTGATATTATTTTTGAGAAAATCATGATAAAAATTATCATAGAGAAAAGAAATCGTTTCTCTGGTGATAAAATATATTTCAACTAATGACGTCTATGAATCTCAAGGAATCTGAGCACCCCTTTTTTCAACAAATTTAAATTATAGCTCATAAAAGTAATGTACAATTGATTGAAATTTTAATAACAAGAATAAAAATATAAAAGAAAAATTTACATGGTTTTACAGTATATCTTTTGATAATTTACTATCGCATATTTATCGCATTGACGCAGCATATCTTCCTTAAACTGTCAAATTCGCCTCCAAAATTAAAACCATTCATGACACCACTTTCGATAAACATCGCTCGAAGCAGCAACAACATGAAAGGCAGAAAAACATTTTTTTTTCAAACAGCCAAACACCCGGGACAGTAATCTGCGGGCAAGATCTGAACTCTTGTTTTCGGGCCAGATTATGTTTACTCATTTTACTCCCCCATCATCAGTCAGACAATGAACAACTTGCTTCTGACCGGGACCCCGAGATGGCCTCAACCTTTGAGCGACTTGTTGTTAACCTGGTGGACCAAGTTGATGAATGAGATGCAATTTTGGAGCTCGTGAACCAGGCGATTTGTTATTTTTTTTCGGATTTTGGGAGCTCCAATTTTTGGAATATTGTTATGGCCAGCCATATATCTTCGTTAGAAAGTTTTGAGTTGAGTGTGTCAATTGGGCTAACCCCTAAGATAGAAAATCGTGATATTAATAATAGGCTTAACACCGTCGTAATACGAAATTCATTTTTCATAACTCGAAATGTCTAACACGTTGAATTTTTTTTTTTTCTACGAACGCTGTGCTACGCATTCGCCTTATAAGGTTCGTCACTTTAGCTAGCGTTGTTGTTTTTTATCCTGCCATTAGAGCGAGTCTGGCCAGACCCCTCCAACATTTTCAACCCAACTGAAATCGAATCTGTCAAGGAAACCAAAGAGGCACGAAACCTTCTCGAGGTTGTAAAATCTCTCGGTAATCCAGAAACTCAAGGAACTCACTCTCAATGAACTCTTACCTATAAAAAAGGGGGAAAACTTGAGCTTCATTCAGCGCAGAACCTGCCGCAACAACTTAAACTCAACTGGTAGTGGTTCCTACGCATGGAATATCTGCAAGCACGTCAACGCGATCTGTTTCAGGCACCTACACTGTATCAAAAAATTGTCCGTACAGCACGTACCTTGAAATCCAAACAATCAAAAAGTGCACTTTTTCAGTCAATAAAAATACTACAATTACATCATTCGCTGCAGAAACTAGTCCTTTTTGTAGATCAGTATAAGAAATGTTTATGAATTAAACCTTATAAATAATCCAATTCATTTTGTAAAGAAAGTCCCAAAAACGACGTCAAAAAATTGTCCGTACACTGAAGCCTTTGTCAAATATTAGTCAAGTAAACAGTTATATGTCAGTCTGTCAAACGCAGAAACGTGAGTTGAATCTCAGCAAAGACAATTTCCAGTGGTCTGAGCGATAAATACGGTAAAATGAACTTTATTTAGCATAAATCAGTAGATTTTCGTGTTTCCGGATGTCTACGGGTATTTTTTTGTGAAAAGCAGACATTTTCCTGTTAATTAAATCCATAAAAATTAGCAAAAAAATGTCTGCTCCTCCCAAAAAAATACCCGTTGACATCCGGACACTGATTGCTGACCTGAAGAATGACGGTAAAAGCTTGTCCGAAATTGCAGGTATTGTAAAACGGCCACGATCCTCGGTTCAGTATGTCCTTCAGAACTTTAAGAAGTCTAACTCACTGGAGACCTCTCCAGGAAGAGGCCGCAAACTGAAGCTTACGGATCGTCACTATCGCATCATTGTCATGGAAATCAGTCAGAATCCTAAAATCGGTGCCCCGAAACTAGCAGACAGCCTGAAGAATGTTGAAAACATACAGGTTAATACTCAAACGGTACGGAACATACTTCATGAGAAAAAATACCGAGGTCGTGTTGCTTCGAAGAAGCCGTTTATATCTGCTAAATATATGAAAGAGCGGCTGGAATACGCTCAAAAGTATGTCCTGGAACCGAAAGAGTTCTTACAGAACGTCATATTCACTGACGAAAGCTAATTTAATATTTTTGGGTCTGACGGACATGTAAGAGTATGGCGTAATCCAAATACTGAATTGGATCCGAAAAATTTGTGACCGACAGTCAAGCACGGTGGTGGCCATGTAATGGTGTGGTATGCTTTCAGCGCAGATGCACCGGAAACTTGACATTCATTCACGGAGAAAAATAAATAGATTTATCAGTCATATTACGCGTCTACAGGAATATAAATATGATTGTTTGGTTCTGACCCGAAAATACGATCAAACCAACCATCAGCTTATACGATTAGTCTCCAGGGAGTTAGTCTTCTTAAAGTTCAGAAGGACATACTGAACCGACGATCATGGCCGTTTCACTATTCTATGCGTAATTCGAAGACAAGTAAATAAATAAATTTCGGACAAGCTTTTACTGTCATTCTTCAGGTTAAAAATCAGTTTCCGGATGTCAACGGGTATTTTTTTTGTGAGGAGCAGACATTTTCCTGTTAATTTTATCCACAAGTTGTTGAAATCTACTGATTTATGCTAATTAAAGTTCATTTTACCGTATTTATCGCTCAGACCACTGGAAATTGTCTTTGCTGAGATTCAACTCACGTTTCTGCGTTTGACAGACTGACATATAACTGTTTACTTGACTAATATTTGACAAAGGCCTCAGTGTACGGACAATTTTTTGACGTCGTTTTTGGGACTTTCTATACAAAATGAATTTAATTATTTTTAAGGTTTAATTCATAAACATTTTTAATACTGATCTACAAATAGGACTAGTTTCTGCAGCGAATGATGTAATTGTAGTATTTTTATTGACTGAAAAAGTGCACTTTTTGACTGTTTGGATTTCAAGGTACGTGCTGTACGGACAATTTTTTGATATAGTGTAAGTAGCATAACCGTATGGCCCAGATGTTGATCCCGCTTTGCTCAGCTGATTCTCGAGATGCTGCGTGTGCTGGTGGCATGAGAAGGCAAAAAAAACTTAAATGTAGACTGTAAAGTGGTGGCGTCATCGAACGCCTCCTCTGCTGGCTTCGGTAGGTTGGTATCTGGGTGAGTTCTTTTTCATGTCATTGATCGTCGTTCTTTGGTCCGGTCTCGGCCGGGAGATGTAACTGGACAAGGTTTTGAAGCTAACGGGGTGTTTGAGATTACAGAACCGTCTCTCAAGCGAATTGGAGCAAACATATTTCGAATCAGTTGATAGCACCATATGTGTAAACTTCAGATATTATTGGTGCAATCGTCGACTAATCAAACCTGATGGCAAAAACAAAAGGTGTGAATAAAATATGTTTGTTTAAAAGAGTTAAAACGTGTACCTACTTAAGTTTGGACGTTACTATTCATCAATTTATGCTGACAATCGGATGATGAAGGACTTTGATTACATATCAAAAATGTAGTGATTTCACGATTCTTACGAATCTAAATTCAGAGATTGGTTCAGAAAAATCAGTCGTTCACAAATATAGCTCATTAAATACTGACATTGTTTTGTTTGATAACCCAATCATGTGTTGCCAAAATATCTAACGTTGCCTTAGAAATTTATATTATTTCATTTTTCTTCAGTATTGTCGGATTCTACTTTTATTTTATTTTATTTTATCTATACAAAAACCTTATTTATTTTTTGAATAAAAATCCTTCATCTCACCTCTACATTCCATCTCGCCTTTTTTCTCAAGAAAAACTATGTATTTATCGATTTTTGTTTTCTATACTACAAAATTAGAATTTTTCAAATAACTGAAAATTAACAAAATCTTATACTTTTCCTGTCTCTCTGTACTTGTTTATAAGAGCCGGAACCATTCGAAAAAAAAAACATTTTTAGCAACAGCCTTACCAATCTGTCCATTCCAGCGGCTCCGTCTTATGTAATCAGAACCGCAATAGTCCAAAATCATTCTTAATAATAGCCTTCCCAATCAGTGCTTTTCCTGTTGCTCTGTCTTTGTTTATCACTGCCGGAGCATAAATAAACAAAAAATCGTAGCAGCAGCCTTAAAATCTGCGCTCCCTGAGTCAAACTGTTTTTTTTTTACCTGCCGAATCAGAATTTTCCGTAGCAGCAGCCTTAAAAATCTGCGCTCCATCATTAGAGTTTTTCAAAAACTTGATACACAATATAAATAGAGAAGTCGTTTATAACAAGCTTGGGCGCCCAGTGCAAACACATTGAAAATAAATTGCGTCCAACCATAGAGTAATTTTCGAAAAATCGAATTTTTAATGTCTCAATCTTGTTTAATTGCCACAATTGACGATATCTATATAGGTATGGATAGAAAATACCTTAATCTTTGTATTAAATGGATACATCATAAAAAACGTGTAACATCCGCGCACAGTGGTCCAAAAGGGCTGAAAGTGGAACTTTTTTCCTAGCGCTTCTGTCTTTCATCTAATCTCTTAAGTGTCTTCAAAATATTTGCTCATTAATGAAATGTTTTGAAAATTTGTTGGAGCATCCAAATTACATGTTTTGCACAAGATTTCAATACTCTACGACGTTTCCTAGCCAACTAATTGCAACTTTAAGTTTTATTTTTTCTCAACTTCACAAGCGTTTATTGTAAAAACGTGCAAGTGGATTTTTAAAACTAATAAATCACGTTAAACCTTGAAACAAGTGCAATACATTGCTGTTGGCGTCATTTGTCTCCACGCGCTCATATTTGAACACAACAAGCATACATTTGATGTGTTTTGCGTGTTTCCATACAAAAATTGATTTCCATGCTACGCAGATGTTACGCAGAGCGAAAGCAGGAGGGAGTTGAAAATATTTTTTGTATAGAAACACGCCGAACACATCAAATATATGCTTGTTGTGTTCAAATATGAGCGTTAATGCCGAAATTTTTGGGCTAATTTTATGAAAACAATCATGGATGGTTTTATGGAAGCCTTAAATACAATTTGAAAACTTTCAATAAGTTTGATGAAAAATAAATCAGTTTTTTGATCGATTGTTGTTGGGTTTTGACCAAATTTTCCCAGATTTTTGGTCGTAATTTTTAAAATTAATTTTTGCCCGGATTTGGTCAGATTTTGATAAAAAAATTGCCCAAAATTTTTTGGCCTGGATACGAGCTAAGAAAATTCTGGCTACCTTACATTAGACTGAGTCGATTTGGCGTCATTGTTGAATTTTTCAAACCCTGGGGTCTTAAAAGCTTCTTTTTAGTTCAAAACTTATTAATAATTTTTTTGCAGAATGTGTAAATGACAAATCAACTTCATTTTTGTTTCTTCTGAAGAAACAAGAATGCTAATGGTTTTCGTGCCAATTTATGGATTCTCTAAAAAAATTTTAGCTGAACAAATTTGTGGAAGATTCCAACTTCGCATCTTCTAAGGTAGAGTGTCCATGTCCCGGCCATCTTCCCGTTACCGGGAATCGGGACATTTGGTGGCCTGTTTTTATGCAATATATATGCACTTCGATTGAAATATAGCTTATCGAACCTTCCCTGCATACAAGCCCATAATTTGTTCAAAATGTACTCTTCATAATGTCAAACTGTTTTTAACAACGATAAATTAAAATCAGTCGAACAATCTATAATAGGGATAAGAGGATAGCGTTCAAGTCTTCTAAGCCAGAGGTCATGAGATCGAATATCGGTCTCATCATATATAGTACTCTTTCTGCGGGCTGGTGGTTTTAGCATTTGTATGATGCTGGCCATCTTGTCTTTGAAAGATGACGCCTTAGTGTTAAGTTTGAATCAGAGCTCTTCAAAGAAACATGAATTTCCAGAAGTCCATTTTTCTACATAAGTACGTATTTTCTTAAACAAATTTTCATGAGGACTTGTTTCGTACTACCTATAGTATTAATTTTTCACCAAAAAAGAAATTTCCTTTTCATATTTACAGAAATATTAAATAATAACCAGCTAGGTTCTCAAGTGACGAAAATATAATAATTTTTGAGCACCACCAAATAAGCTTTTATGACCTTTAAATCATCTTGATCTGAAATGTATGCACTACAACATGATCTACACATTGTTTCTAAATTTTCAGCATCATAAAATTTTTGATTTTTCACTTTAATCAATTGTAAAACGCGTTTTTACTTTAATTTGTTCACTAGAGGCGAACAGAGCACTTTCAATGAAGGCATATTGAGCATTTTCTGCCGGAGAATCAAGCAGCGAATTCAACTCGATGAAGTCAACTGAATAATAGAGCTACAGCTTTACTTGTATAGTCTGACGATTTGGCCTATTGGTTAGATGTCGGAGAGGTAATCAGTAGACTCGAGTTCGATTCCTGTCCGAGGGGATTTTTTTTTTGCACATACCATTCATGATTGATTTTTTTTATTGTTACATTATACGGCTAATAGCATCAAAGCATCATCCGTCAAACAAAACACCAGAAACATAATGTATGAACATGTGTTAATTCTTTGAATTCTACAAACAGACCTAGATTATTTTGTTTTTGCTTTGTTTGATGAATCTACGCCTCACCGTTTAGTGCAATCATGATCATAAATGATAAATGAAGAAAAAAAAATCACCTCCACCAGGAATCGAACTCGAGCCTACTGATTATCTCTCCGACATCTAACCAATAGGCCAAATCGTCAGACGATACAAGTTGAGCTGTAGCTCTATTACTCAATTGACTTCATCGAGTCGAATTCGCTGCTAGATTCCCCGGCAGAAAATGCTCATTATGCCTTCATTAATGGTGCTCATACTGCCTCGGGGGGTTTCTCATTATGCCTCTACAGTGACTGGTTTTCAGCTTTCGGCAAAATTTTTTAAAATGCATTTTTAAACGTTTTTATCTACTTTTTCAAGTTTCATCCAATTAGACAATAGACTATTTGAGTGTCGGAACACGAAACAATGATGTAATTCACATATTACAGCTGTTCTCTATGGTTAAATAAGCATTTTCCTTAAGGTGCCCATTATGCCCTCATCTCCCCTATGAGTGTGTTCGTTTAAAAAAAATCGTTCTTCTCATGAAAAAAAAAATGATGTTTTAGTCATTTGAAAGTTTTGAAATTCATTTGGCTTTCAAAGCTAGAGGGAAACAAGAGCTTAAACGTTACTTTCGAGGATGTACAATCTAGTTTCCTGCTGCGTGATTTTTCATATATTTTTAAAGGGTTATGGGTTGAAATTGGTATGGAAATACATATAAACTGTTTAAATATGAATTAAAAAAATTATACCAAACAGCTGCAAAATGTCTACTGCCACAGGAATCGGCATATTCTCAATGAGTTTTTATGACTACATTTGCAAAAGAACAATAAGAATGGTTCCGGAAGCTATCCGGCTTTTCCAGGGAAATAATTTCATATATGTCGGGAATTCCCGGGAATGAAACTATGACTCCCGGAAATCGGAAATTCCCGAGTTTTTCAAATTCCTGGGAAATCTCGACCGGGAAATCCCGGGATGGACATTCTATTCTAAAGCAAAAAAGGTATTAGCTGTTGTATTGGCAAAAAAGGCAAAAAAGGTATTAGCTGTTGTATAGTTGTAAGTCTTTGGGCATTTAAAAGTTACCAGTTGACAAAAATGATGTTGATTTTTCAGTTTAAAATTTTCAATTTTCCCATACAATCCTGAACCTTCAAATTTACTCATGAAAACGTAGCTTAAAATTTATTCATAAAATCATTGATGAGTTTTGAACCAAAAAGGAACTTTTTCAACCCCAGGGTTTGAGAAATTCAAAAATAACCCCTAATCGACTCTTTCTAGTGGGCATGGTGTTCGGAATCCAAAATTTTTCTAGTGATCCACTTTTAACAGCATCCATGGCAATTGGAGGTAATAAATGCTTGTCGGTGTAGCGAACTGCGAATGAACTGAATCATAATTCAGAATCCCGTTTTAACACGTCCATCTCTTACAAGATTAGACCAATAACTGATTTGTGTTTTTGTTCACATATCAACCCTTCATAGTTCGGGTCAATATGACCCGAAGCGCACATTTCAAACATATTTATCGTCATTCCAATATACTGATGAACTGGTAATTTTGACAGACCAAGTATGTTCTAGCATAGCATAGCATAGCATAGGGTGACTACACACATCTTGAATTGGCTGATACACAAGCTACAACTAATAGTCAAGCCCAACACAAGATGCCAAAATGAGTACCTGGATTCAATACTCATTTCAAGTGTTGCTATTGAGGATTAGTATGGTACCGTTTTGTACACCGTGTCAAGTCAATGTAATCATGTAGGGATGGTCTAAAACAGCTAAAAAAACTTTTCAAGTGCAGAGAACTCATACGACCCTACATTTAAAGATGCTGTTTCAGAAAGGTAAGGGAAGGGTTATTTATGTTTATAGGAAATCCTACTTGGCAGATAGGATTGATGAACAGAAGATTTTTCAAAATAACATAAATACACAAGTAAATGGAAAGAGCTCACCAATTTTTTGTACCAGCTGAGGATAACTTGAAATGATGGGATCGATGCTGTTCCTTTGTATGCTGTTTCTTTGTTTGCCACTTCCGGCCCTTTCAAATTCCTCCATTTCTTTTGTATTAAATTTCGTCGTCATTCGGGACCTATTGAATTGACTTCACATTAACGTGTGGTCGTACCCTCCGTGTTTTCGTACCAGTTTAATTGGGGAAAAGAACGACAAAAAGGAAAAATATATAAAAATGTATATTTAGGTATATGTGTTATGTTCTGATAAATAAATTAATCCTAAAATATTAAAAAAGACAAATATGTAACATAAAATTTATTAAATACTTGAAAATCACAGAAACCTGCAAAACTTACCTTTACTTTTTTTAAATTCTAACTTGCCAAACTTTCAAAAAAATATTGAAGTATCATAGTGCCCGTATTCATGAATTCTAGTGTTTAAAAGCTATTATTGTTGTTTTTGAGTATTGTTTTCAAAGGTAAATATTTCATAGGTTTCTCATAATTAAGATGAAACTTGTGAAAATTGTGTTCACAAAAAAAAATCTTTCAAATCTCCTGACATTCAAGGACCTAATATTTATTCTTTTGGAATATTTTTCATATTAAATTTATTCAAATCATTTAAATAAACACATAAACCATTTTAAATATTTAAAATTCACATTTTGAAACCCTCAACAGCATTTCCTCTAGCCACACATAAATTTTCCTACAATCACAGCAATCCAAATCGTAACCACAATCACGTTCACGCAGCCCGGTTAAAAATACGATTGACAACTTCTGATGGAATAGAAATTTTACAACTTAATCTACACAAACATTTTTATATGCGTTTCAATCTACATTAACCTTCTTGACCAGTAACTTCATATAACAGTAAAGGTAAAAAATTTCATAGAACTTCTGTTGAGCACATGAAATAAAAAACAAATGAGTATCAAAAATTGTAAACATTCATGAAATCGACTAGAAGCTAGGGCACTCAAATGAAGCAGAAATACTGAAGTATTCCGGATGCTTCCAAGAAAAAAATCTTACTTTAATTTTGAATAAAAGAAAACGTAATGGAACAAACTCACCCAGCAAAATACGGTTCATGTGATCCTTGTTAATTGAAGGATAATTTGCTTCAGTCTGCTCTTCATGGTGTTTTATTTAGTTCCTGTACTTTGGGGTAGCGATGATCCCATTTATATCACCGAGAGGCAATATTTCTCTAAACTATCACCAACTATCACGCTAGCACATCTGTCAATTCGTTTTAGAAACAATTACAGTTTGTTAAATTGAATAATGCTAATATTAGAAAACAAAATTTTCAGCGACGGAACGAAAAAAATATACGTCTGTTGCCTACTAGTCAAGTTTTTTATTGTCTTTTGACAGACCAAGTATGTTCTATTAAAATAATGATCAAATTGAAGCCAAAAAATTAAAATTTGAGTTTTGAAAATCGGTTTATACGGAAATGAAATACAGCTAAGCAAAGCCAAATTGGATGTCGACTTTATAAATTAAGATTTTTTTTTTCTTCCGGAAAATCTGTCATAGCGGTCAAAACTTTCATTGGACCCCAAAGTATCTATACATTGTCGGATAGATGGATTCTTGACGATTTTAAACATCAATAAAATAGTTAAATATAGAAAAGCTGTCAAAAGTTATGAGTATTTCAAAAATAAAATTGATTTTTCGCACTTTTTACTATCTGAACCAGTTTCTGATAACCTAATAATATATATATATCGACTGTATGTCACATTCTATATTTGAATATTCGCCAATGTTTTTTTTTTTTCCATTTTGTTTCCAATTATTTTGATTTTTTCTTTAAAACGGTGATTATCCAAAACAAATGCACCAAATTAGGTTCGATTTGTAAAAATCCGACAATCTGAAGACTCAAGACTGCTTTCAGAGGATATTTCCCTTAGAAATATTTACAAAAAAATTAACTTTTTGAATTCACTCATTTGCGCTGAATCTAACTAAGCTGAATTTCAACCGATTCCCAAAAAACTTTGAGTTTCAGAATCGTCTTGTCAGTTTAAAGAAGTTATTTTTTCTTTTTGTTAGAGAAGGTAAAAGTTTCCTCGTAAGTTTCTTTTTTGTGACGTGAATGTCACAAATGATCGACTGTTTTGGTCGCTTTTTGAAACAACTCCATTGAATATTAACAAATTAGCCTTTTCTACACAATGAAAAAGTATTGAAATATTGGCTTCTAAACTTATTATGCAAACTGCGAAAAAATCTATTCGTGCATTTGTATTAAATTAATTAGTTTGTAAAAGTTGTCCAAACTGACACTTTATCCGTCAAAAAATTGCTGTTCGAAACCGTATAAAACATGTTGAATTTTGTTTCTCTTTTCTTATGGTCTTTGGTGATTTTAAGTTTTGAAATTCTGGATAGTTTTGAGATTTTTAATTCGAGAACGGAAAAACAGTTACTTGTGAAGGGTACAAGCACATGGAATGTGTCGTTAACAGTTTTGGAAAATATTTGTTTTATTTATTCTCAAACTTTTATTTTTATTCTGAAAGTTCTTCTTCTCATCTCCACATTTCTTCTCAACTCTAATCTCTAATTAAAATTTAGTTTTCGATAAGCGATTTTCAAAAGCGATTCTTCTCCAATTTGGTTTTCTATATTCTTTTATACTTCATTTTATCTTTCTTTTGAAATTCAAACTTCAATCTTTTCATAACAACGAAGCAGCAGCCTTTCAAATCTGCACTCATGGTTAGAGGAAAGTGCGACATTTTTTATAATTTTAACAAAATCCTGAATAATCAAAGGTTTGAAGAACCTTTTAGCTGAATGAAACTATGATTTCAAAGTAGTCGAAGATTCCTTTGAATTCAGCTACAGTAGCTACTGTAGCTGAATTCAAAGGAATCTTCGACTACTTTGAAATAAAAATCCTGAAATTCGCATTCGTAGAAGATTTATTTGGAAGAAAACAGTAGTAGAGATGTAAGGTTTTTTTTTTAATCGTTTTATTTACATAATATTTTTTTTAATCGATTTACCTTACTATACCTTCTTCGCTGAATGATAAGTAGGCTGAAGAAACGATAAGCAAAATGAATTAAAGATGGAACAGCGCAATGGTGCAATTAGTAAGTATATCCGACCAAAAGTTATCAAACCGAATGTATGCAAGGCCTCGGATGCAAGGACCATTCGGCGTTACGACTATTTGTTTTAGCATCCGTTCGGCTCACTTACTTTTCAGACTAACGTTCAATCGTCCTAACTAATTGCAAATTGCACTATCCTATCCAAAATTCATCCTAGCATCCATTTGGAAAGAATGACAGTTCGCTCTAAATTCCTTGAAAAAAAGCCCGGCATCCATCCGACAAAACAATTTGTGAACAAATAACTTTCGGTCTTCTATCTCATTTGACCAATTGTTCTATTCAATAAAACATCCTTCGGCCTGATAACTCATTTGGCTTCGCTATTTTCTATCTAACATTTTTCAGCCTAACGACCTTCGGCCGGATGTCCAGGTCACTTTCCAAGACTGAATCTTAAAAAATTGGGGGAAAAAAATACTATTTTGGTAGGACGCAGACAACATTCTTTGAAGTAAAATAGGAAATGTACGAAGTGAATCTTAGTCATTTGACCAAAGTTCGATAGGCCGAACCTTCATGGTTTTCAACCAGATAACCTTCGTGCTTACCACCCATTTAGCTTAGTGTCCTGTTCATCCAAACTGATTGAGGTCTAATGTGATCTGCCACCCTTTGTTCTATAGACTGTTCCGATAATTATAAACTATAAATTATAAAATAACCGTTATTTCAAAAATCATGTATTGTTCAAAAAAAATTTGGCTGCGTACTGTTGTTTAAATCCAAGTAAAGTAAGCGTTCTTGTTTTTCGCGAAGAAATTTGAAAATGCGTAACCTTACTCCCGAGCAAAGAAAACGGATGGTGCCCAAATGGGGCACTGTGAGTGGTTTTTCAATTAAAAAACTAGCTAAGGAAGAAGGTGTAACAGTATGAAGAGCAGGGTACTTTCGCAGATTTCCCGAGACGCGATAGGAAACCTGGCCTTGCTAACACTACAATGGAAAAGAAAATCAAGGATTACTAAAAACGGCATCAGCACATGATGTGGCTAAGAAACTAGGTAACTCATCGACAAACGTTATACGTGCCAAAAAGAGAATCGGATTCAGACCCATCGGAAGCTAAATCTGCCAAAAAGGAGCACCAAACAAGCTGAATTCGTGAAACCGAGGGCTCGGAAAATCTACGACAAATTTCTGACCAAGAAATCGGGTTGTTATCATGGATGATGAATCCTGCATACATTAAATATGACTAAAAAACTCTGCCTGGACCACAACTTTATACCTTACCGGAAGAAACGATGTTCCTGCATCAGTGAGAGCCATTTACACTGTAAAAATTGAAAAGAAGGTTATGGTGTGGCAAGCCATATGTGAAAGCGCAAAAATGTCTAGGTTATGAATAATTACCAAAGGCACAATGAATGGCATCATTTTCGTGCAAGAATGTTTACGAAAAAAGAGGTTGCATTCGCCAATGTGCTATCTGCGATGTTATCCGTTTGCCGTTTCTCTCTGGACTGATTTTTGATCTTTTTTTTTTCAAATTGTTTCTTGATCTCACTTTTGCCAATATTTATACTGTTCCATACTTTTGGAAAACTTATCTCATTACGTGCGTTAACTTTATTATTCAGGATGCCACACTAACCTTAATCAAACAGCATAACAATATTTCAATATACAGAGTCGATTTGGGGTCATTTTTGAATTTTTCAAACCCTGGGGTCTAAGAAGCTTCGTCTTGGTCCAAAACTCATCCATGATTTTTTGTAGAATTTTTAAGTAACGTTTACATGAGTAAATTTGAACTTTTAGGTTTGTATGGGAAAATTGAGTATTTTGTACTGAAAAATCAACATCATTTTTGTTTCTTCTGTGGAACCGAGCAAGCTGATGGTTTTTGTGCCAATTAATGAAATTCCTTAAGGAAATTTCTTACGTTACTTCAAAATTCTACAAAAATCATGGATGAGTTTTGGACCAAAATGGAGCTTTTTAGACCACAGGGTTTGAGAAATTCAAAAATGACCCCAAATCGACTCAGTCTAATATTACAATCTTTTGACCTGATCTCGCTTCGTGCCATTACTCTAAGGATGAATTAAAGTGGTATGAAGTCATCACGGTCACATGTTTACCGAAAGACATGAATCCACTAAACTATCCAGAGATTCGTCCAATCGAAACTATTTGGACTTTGACGAAGGCAAACATGAGGAAATACATAAAACCAGCGGACAGTTTTGAAAATTTTAAGAACGATTGGTCTTAAACAATAAAAATGGTCGGAGAAAGCACTGTGCAGAAGCCGATAAATAGTGTAAAAAAGTAAGAGAGCTCGCCTACAAATACTAATGCTAAATGAATTATAAATTGAAAAAACACTATGATTGAAAACACTATTTTGCAGTATATTTGAGAATAAGATGTTAAAAATTATTTTAGGAATTTCTTTAACATCCAAGGCCTGACGGTTTTCGGTCGAAAATTGCCGAAACCCGTAAGAGATACAGATCCCGCTCGATTTTTGCACGTTTTGACTTTTGCTCATGAGCCAAAATTGAACGGATTTTTAAAACAACATTACCCCATATTTTCCGTTTTTATTCAACGGGCTCAATGCACTCAATGCACTCAAAGAATTTCAGTTTGGCCAACGAGTTTCCTGAAAAAAGCTTTGGGCAAGTGGAATCACCAAGACGAAGCGGCTGATTATGTTCATGGGATAAATAACTAAAACGAACTCAACATGTCAACTCACATAAAACAATAAATTGGATGAGTTTTGAGGAAGAGTTGATTCGACCCCCGAATAATACATAAATAATTTTTTAGCCAAAGTCGATGAATTTCAAATTGTTTCATTTGAAAATGGATATATTTTAATAAATCCCGTTCATCGCCACCCAGAGATCACTGGCACAGTTTCAATCTGCTGCAACCTGATTTCTGATGACACATCCCGACCACCTGTCAGGACAGGACACTTTCTGCGCCCATCAATGCAATGCAATGGTGGTGTGCACAAAGCAATGCAATTTCACGCGACAGCTAGCAACTCTCAACAGGTGGATGGATCTGTGTGTGACTGACATTGGCATTAGCATTAAATGCATGCCCTGGAACTATTTGAACAATGTCCAGCTACCGTTTACTCCGAAAGGTATAATTAGTCTGCTTAAATTATAGATCTTTTATACATAATGCAGTTAACGTTGGTGGGTGTCGGTGAGTGGAAGTAGGGTGGTTGACAACTGTGTCAGCTAACCCAGACAACTACTAGATACGGGTAGGAAGTTTCCGCCAAGCTTCAGCTCAATTAAGTTATTAATTAAATGACATATTGCTGCGAGAAAGCCAGATCACAGTTATAGGTGCACACATTGATTTCTCAATGATGTTATATATCAGTAGTCAATTAGATTAAACTAAAACGTGCAAAATTACCATCGGTATGATAATCGGAGCCTTCTTCTAGAGTTAAGTCCCTCGGCTTCGGCTCGTTGTCATGAATTTCAAGTAACGACACAAATCACTACCTATGTAGTGACTCGATTTCTATTTGCATAGTTTTACAATTTGCGATTGTATCCCATTTACCCGAAAACCATTGACCAGAATGATTTTTTCCCAGAATGACAAATACTCGAAATCAAACCCCAGAATGAACCATTTCCCAGAAAAAAATTCCCCAGAATGCACCATTTACCAGAAATTTTTTTCCCAGAATGGACCATTTCCCAGAATTTTTTTTCCCCAGAATGGAACATTTACCAGAATGGCACAAATCCCAGATTTTTTCCCCTAGTATGTTTATTTGTTTTTTTTCTAATGAGTTCTCGAATATTTCATATGATTCGAAATTAATTTTTTCAAAATGATTTTTTAAATGAAACTACGACTTTGAAATTTTCGAACTAAATTTATTTTAGAACTTAAATTGATTCAATGCTTACCACGGTCCTTTAAAAAACCGTTTTGGTATCCGACTCCTCATGCTGCGCGTTCGAACTTGAAAGACGTTTTGTCCTTCACGCTGTCGCGTGGCGGACGGGGCTAAGGGATCACCCCTAGCTTTCACGCCGACCTAGGAAGCCCCGGCAGACCTAGACCAATGTCTTAGGGCCGCCGCTTCCGACGGCGGGTCGGCGGCCTCCTCGGATTTGGGAGCTTCGGCGGCTTTGTGCCGCCTCAGACCCTTCATCCTCGTTGGTTGCGGCTAGGCCGCAAAAGAATAAAGTTATGAAACCCCATTTTTTTTGTAACAATTCCTTTTTTTTTTAATAATTTCTAGTAATGATAAATGTTTTCAATTTTCTGGGAAATGGTTCTTCTGGCGAAATTTTTTCTGGTACATGGTTCATTCTGGTGAAAACATTTCTGGGAAATGGTACATTCTGCCAAAAATTTTCTGGGGAATGGTTCGTCTGGGGAAAAAAATTCTGGGGAATGGTTCTTTCTGGCGATTGGAATTCTGGGGATTTTTCATTCTGGGCAATGGTTTTCGGGTAAATGGAGTACAACCACAATTTGCATGTTTTTTTTATGTCTGGAATTCCGGATTCTGCATTCTTTTACTTATTATTTCGAGCCGCTCACTGCCAGTTGCTAATCCCGTGAATTTCGCATTATTCCATTTTCTCAAACACACCAACGCAAATTCTTCGATTTATTTCCCCCATCGTTCGATTTAATCCCCTATTCTTCCAGTTTGCTCGGTTTCAACTCCGACGAAAATTCCTGCAATCGCTAACTTCAGGCTTCTAGTTATTGAAGGCTAATAAAGCAAATTAAGTTGTCTATTCTGTCCGTGTTTCATTTTGTTTTCTCCGGGGTCCGGGGATGCTGCCTTCTCCCTTGTCCATCCGAAGGAACATACGTAGGTACACACTTAGGTATGTGCCAAAGACAACTGCCAACTTCAACTTTCTGTCAAGAAGTGGCCGCTGTTGACGATGATGGTTGCTTCAACAACGGGAAGGGAAAGACAAACACCGGTCCGGTTGAAGAAGTCTGACCTCAGCAGCGCGAAACTGCGATGGTGTTGCTGTTGCTGAAGCTGAAGCTGAAGCTGGAGCCATGAGATGGATGTTGTTGCTCTTGCTGTAGGATGGGGATACACTTATTGGCCAAATTGACATATTGACTTATGCCTCGGAGAGGGAACACGCGACCAAACACGCGATTATTTCTGGCCAGTTTGTTCGTACCTTCCCTTGCATAGCTTTGTGTGGCGGATCAGTACCGACGACCGACAAAACACATGCGGGAGATAATGTTTGTCGCTCAGATAGATTTGCTCTTGTTTTTGCTGTTATCGATTGATTTGTGTAGCAGTGGTTCTAAAAATAATTGACAAAAAATTAAAGTTTCAGATGTTCTACAGTTTGTGCGATATAAAAACTTTTGCTGTTAGATCCGTTTCCACTTACTAAGTAGTTTAAATACTCTCCAACAAACCGAACAACTTCTTACACCAGCCGATCAAACGAAATCCAGTCGGTTTTAATACCTCCCCTTTTATCATAAATTGAGAAATTTGATTGTCTTCGATTGCTGATTGAGCTTGTAGCTCAGTTTGCACGGTACTTTACTGCTAAGCCGGTTTCTATGAGTTTCAGCACAAGTATAAACACTGAATCCATTGTCAATACTTATAATGAAAATCCTGTGCAGGTTTACTTCTCGTCCGTTGTGCTGGACGGGAGACACGCGATCTATCTCACCGAATATCGTTAGCTAACTAACGACCGTTTTCGGCACGACATCTCAGCCGTCGTGTGTGTGCGTGTAGTTAAGGCGATGGAGAGAAATAATCAACTCAGAAAGGCCGTCGAGAGTGTCGTGCTCGCAATCATTGGCTACACATTCCCCCCTATACAAAAATGCAATAAACGGAAACAAAATGTTTTGAATGAAAAATTTTTTCCCCGAGAATATGCACACATATGCATATTTGATTCTTCTCACCAAACTCTTTTCAACGTCGTTTACATCTTGTTTAGTGCTTATTTCTGTCAATAATATTTTTAATCTACGATTTTCTACATTCAGGAAGAACATCCAAGCATTCCACTTCTCATTTATAACGGTTTTATTACCTATCGATATATGGTCTAGTACCAGACTATCAAACGTATCATGAATAATTCCCTTTGACTAGACCGCACGTGATGTTAAAAAGAATGATGTCGATGAATCTGTTCGTTCTTACTGCAATTGTTCGATTGCGATAAGAACCTTATGACTTCTAGTTAAAGTAGGTTATTTTTTATTTTCTCGATCGTTGTTAGTTGGATATCAAAGTAGCAATCATAAACTTTTCATGTTGGTCATCTCAAGTCAACGAAGATTATGTTGGTCCTCCCTATTTCACGTAACTTCGTGAAATGAACTTATTCAACAATCTTAATTTTGGTCCTCCTGATGCAACGTGAGTTTGTTAAGTGAACCTTCAGAGCACTCCTCATGTTGGCCCTCGTGATCAAACGCAAAATTGCGAAGCGAACCTTCAGAAAACTCATCATGTTAGTCTAACCTAATTCGTGAAATGAACCTTCAGAACACTCCTCATGTTGGTCCTCCCAATCCAAAATCAAATTATAATTTCAACCCAAATAGCTGAAATGAAATAGCTCTGTGGATCATGCGACAACAAAAGGGGTCAGGTAAACAACATCCGACTTAGGGTTTTGATTGTTTGGCCCACCTTAAAAGACCCTTTCTATCGTCACGGTCAATAAAAGTTTCCTTTTTCTATTTCTGTGTTTTGAATAAAATTAAAGGGTTATACGGTCAAAATTTGGTCGATATCAACTTGGCGTATTTCTTTCAATTCTTCATTTAAAAAACCTGAACACCCCTCATTTTGAAGGTGTGTGTGAGTAGAATGTTGCTTCTATTTTGATTTTGGAATTCACGCTTCAGTTGTCAAAATGCCGTCCAAGGAAGAAAAGCAGCGTATCAAAATTTTGCACGCGCATCGCGAAAATACGAGCTACTCGCACGCAAAGCTGGCAAAATCGCTAAAAGTTGCCAAATCAACCGTTACAAATGTAATTAAAGTGTTTAGGGAACGTTTGTCGACAGCCAGGAAGTTTGGATCGGGGGGAAATCGAAAACCGGAAGCCGCTGAGACGACAAAGAGAGTTGCCGGTAGTTTCAAGCGAAACCCTAACCTCTCTCTCCGAGATGCCGCAAATAAGCTGGGTGTATCGTCTACAACCCTGCATCGAGCCAAAAAACAAGCCGGACTATCGACTTACAAGAAGGAAGTGACTCCAAATTGCAATGATAAACAAAATACGACGGCCAAAGCGCGATCCCGGAGGCTGTACACGAAAATGCTGACGAAGTTTGACTGCATGGCAATGGACGACGAAACCTACGTCAAAGCCGACTACAAGCAGCTTCCGGGACAGGAGTTTTATACGGCTAAAGGAAGGCGAAAGGTAGCAGATATTTTCAAGCTTACGGGACTGTCAACCAAAAAATTTACGTGAAAAAGTGTTTGAATAAACGTCTGCTGCCTTTCCTGAAGAAACACGGTTGTTCTATACTGTTTTGGCCGGATTTGGCATCTTACCATTACGGTAAAAAGGCCATGAAGTGGTACGCCGCCAACAACGTGCAGGTGCCCCCCCCCTCTCATCTAGTCCCACACCCAGAGCTAGATCTACAGTAAAATACGTAGTAAGTGCAACACCACATTCATAAAAAAATAATTTTTAAGATATTAAATAATTTTCAAAAAATAAAATAAAATTGTAGATTTTCCTTAGAAGAAGGCCAAGACCAAAGGCCGAAACGTCGGATAATATGAAGACGTGCAGATAATAAATCAATGTTATTTTTGACTGAAATTGCCAATCGAAAAAGGCATACGAAACCGAAACCGGGTTAAGATTTTTCGGCCTAGCAACCGGTATTTCACATGGATCCATGTCTTCTCACTTAATAAACGAAAATTTCTTGAAACGGGTCGCTCGTTTCTCGCTGCCTGTTATATTAAAGATGCCGTTGAATTTCCGTGAGCGTGGAAAAGAGTTCACAGGAATTAGAACTTGACCAATTCCAGGACGAAAAACTACCGCTGATCTTCGCATCCCGGAACGTTCAGTGGAAATTAAGTAGTGGCTACCAGCAAAGGTCATGACAAAAAATGAAGAAGATATTTCTGAGAAAACTGATTGAACGCCGAAAACTCCAAGAAACTAATGCTTCCCGAAAAACTGCAACTTGTTTGACACTTAGCTTGGAAAACTTCGGAGTGTTGCATGATTTTGTTGGGAAATACGCAATCACAGAAAAATCTGTAATTTTACAGAATTTTCAACCAATTTTTAACACAGAATCTGTGTCATTTCACAGAAATAGCATCACAAAAATCAATTACAGAATTTTTGAGTAAAATCCCCGAAAATCAAATTTTTTTTTCTCAAATTCACGGATTTTTTTTCAGCAACCCTGATATTGAGGCCAGGCTCTCGTGGACCTTCCTAAGCTTAACTAGCTCTCGAATTAACATACATTCATATATTACAGGTCCAAATGCATCATTCGTTGTTGACCCATAGTTTCTTCTGTAAATCGGATACAATGGATACTGTCTTCCATGATTAGCAAATAGCCGGTTTCAGCTAAACCCTGCTCGCTAAGAAGGTTTGTTAACCACATTCTTTCCTTAGTTTCATAACAGAGTAAAACTAGTTCATCTTCTGTAGATGACAGACGCTTCGTTGACCAAGATCTTTCATAAAGAATAAATAACCATCCAAGTTCGGTCTCAATCCAGACCAGATTAGTCACATGTTTACCAACGATAAGAATATCGTCAACATATAGAACTAGGGTTAGTTCTCTATCCCAAGATTGATAGACGCAACAGTTAATCTTCAGCGAATTGAAACTTAGTTTTTTTATCACATCTTCGTCGAATCGTTGATTTCACAATCTGGGAGCTTATTACAAGCCATATAAGGTTTGGAACTTCGGAAGTCTCAAATATAGACTGTTCCAGAAATTATAAACACACCTAATGTTAACGGTCATTTTGAATCGAATATTTTTCTTAAAATTCTATTGGCTGCGTCCTTTTGTTTATACATTTCTGTACGTGATAACATGAAAAAACATTTAGTTTGTGATTGATTATATTTCAAATTACGTGGTCTTAATCCGGAAAATGTATCGTGCACAAGTGGTGTACTGTGAGTGAGTGAGTGAGAACTTCGTATCCAATACCGCTGTCTCCGCATCGCTCTGGGCTGTATGCCCTCAACGCATAACATGAGTCTCGAAGTTTTGGCAGGAATACTTCCTCTTAAAGATCGATTCAATTTACTATCATTCCGGTTCCTCATAAGGTGTGAAGTCATGAACCGATTGGTGATTGTGAATTTCGAAAGGTTACTTGAGCAAAATCTTCAAACTAGATTTATGTCTATATACCATGTCATCATTGTCGTAACCGATGGTCTTACTGTTCTATATTCTATTCAATTTTCTTTAAATTTATATTTTCTTCACCAGTCACAAAATCATAATTCCGTTCGCTTCTTCAATATCGTTCAAACTGAACTCCATCCTTCTTTCCAGAACACCTATTGGACAGTCCTTCTCTTTTCCTCTCGTATTTTGCTCCATACTCACTGTCTCTCACTCTCAAAACTACTCTTGTTTTATCACTGGGTTATTTGTTCTTTCTTTGCACTGATATAAAATATCAATTTGTTTTTAGTATACAAACCAGATTTAGATTACCATATTTAATTATATATTCTCTAATACATCTCTTCACTACAATCATGTCAATGCAGGTAAACCCTTCTTCGTATTCTCCAACTCGTGTTTGTAGCCCAGACTACGATCATTCTTCTGTCCAGTTTGATTTGTCTATGCAGCAGGAAATTCGTGGAATCCCGGTCTTGCATCACCTTCTTCTAATTCCTATAATTTTCGAAGCTAAAAATATAAACGTCGATGCTGATAAAATGTACTTTGCCGATGGATCACTAATAGAGGAAACAACAGGATTTGGAGTGTTCAACGAAATATCTAGCGCCTCTCACAGTCTCCAGTCACCATGCTCTGTATATGTAGCGGAGTTAGCAGCTGTTCACTGGGCTTTGGACAGTGTCGCTTCACGGCCAGTTGGACACTACTATATTGTAACGGATAGTCTGAGCTCTGTTGAAGTAATCCATTCAATAAAACCGGGAAATACGGAATAATTTGAGTGCTTTATCAAAACGTCGCTTTACTATCACCTCTGTTTGGGTTTCCTCTCATTGCTCGATAGTGGGCAATGAGAAGGCAGACTCTCTGGCAAAGGTGGGGGCGATGGAAGGCGACACGTATCAACGTGAAATCGTCTTCAACGAATTTTATTATTTGGTTCGGAGAAATATTACAAGTGACCAAACAGCGCTATTCTATCATTTTGATATCGATCTAGATAAATAATAAGGATAAGATCCTGCTTTAAATATATTCATAAAATCGCATAGTACCTGTACTTCATTTTGTGAAAAACTCTAAGAGAATCGAGCTACTGTCAAGAGAGAGAACTGCTACTAGAGAACTTCCGCTGAAGTGTCAAATATCACTTTATCACTTTATCGCAATATCATTTATCTCAATTGTGTGACACCAAAAAGTTAAAAAATAGTGAATAATCCATCATTTTGTGATTAGAATATTCTTGCAGTTCCTCAGGGAGAAAACATTCTGGGTATTTGTCACGACACGTGGAATTTCCTAGTTCACACAGAAGGTGTTAAAAGCAAGTGGCACATTGAGCAAACCGCTCTACCTGTAAAACCATCAAACGGAGGTAACTAGAAAAGGATGATTATCGCAGTTCGAATGTTAATCGTCCATTGTAACTTCAATAGCAAAATTGGATACGATACCTGCAACGCCGTTAGCATAACCGGTGAAGACAGTTTAAAATTCAGCTCAAAGGGTTCTCTTAGAGGTAAATTGCCAGGTCCAATTATATACGCTGACACACCTTAACTTATTGATTCGCATCAAGGCCCTTTAAAGCCGATTTGGAAATCGTGTTCTGCATCCCCGACAATTTGTAAACAAACTTCTGCATCGCACGCGGTTCGCATTCATCGTGTATTGGTGGAAAGACTCCCCGACCCAGTTCCAATCATCCGGATAGTCTTCGACTGTATGCTCCCGAGTGATAAAGCAGCACCCGAACCGAAGATACATGGCCAAAGCTGATCAGAACTAGTATTCGTGATTCCGATCAGCCATACAGCTGGCAATCGTAGAAGGTATCAGTGAGGCGGGATTGAACGCGCGCTGGATTGGCCGAGCAACATAGCTCAGTTCTCGTCGGCGTTCGAGAAGGCAACATCGGTTAGCCTCGTCGGATTCACGGATCGGATAGAAAGTGAAAAGGAGGAACACACGGGTTGGTCTAATCTCGAAGCTAGCGGATACACATTACGGTTGATCTTGAGGCAAGTGCTTTCGTCCTGTGCGATCATTATTCCGGAGCGGATAAGAAGAGGAATTGGTGGCAAGTGAAGGAATAAGGGATCCAAGAAGCCATTGAGAAGACGCCGGTCGAAAGTGGGTGCGTCTGTAGTGGTAAAGGAGGCCTAGTAATTTGAGAAGGGGTTAGGGCACGAACTGGATGTACCACGGAAATGCATCGGATATTCGTGAGTGTGACATCCATCAAACAACCACTTACACTGCATGGTACTGCATGCGTGTGTGGGAAAAACAATCCACCCACTTCATTCCTTACTATCGGAGAGCGATTCTGGTACACGTCCCGCTGAGCAGGAAAGGCAGATCGAGAAGGTTTAGACGCGCAAGGAAATGCCTTTAGAATCGGTGAGTGCTTAGTATGTAAGTTGACCAATTTCCACGCAATATTGATTGAATTATTGAGGTCTTGGTAAGCAAGGACAAACACGAGCATAATCTGCCTTGCTAAGACAGTTAATTTGATTTGTTTTATCTCGAGTCGTGAGTCACCCCGTGGGGTTAATTGATTTAATTTTGTTTGGTAATCATTAGCACGGCTACAGAAACTCTCTTGTCAACTGGCAGCGCAAATGGGACGAGGATGAGTTGGGTCGGTGGCTCCACTCGATTATCCCAAAGGTAAGCCTTAAACCATGGTTTAATAGATTGAACTTGAGTCGGGATTTTAATCGTATATTTTCTCGTCATATGTCCAATCATTGTTCTCTAGATGCGATACTCTATCGTTTTGATATTGCTGGCAGCGATTTGTGTGGTTGCGGCCAAGGTTACCATGACATCGAGCATATTGTTTGGTCGTGTGAGGTCCATCTTGTCGCTAGAACGAATTTTAAAGACTCCCTTAGGGCCCGAGGAAAACCACCCTATGTTCCAGTGAGAGATGTGCTGGCTCTGATAGACTTGGACTACATGTTCGAAATATATCTTTTCCTAAAAGCTATTGATCTTCGTCTATAATTCTTTTTATTTTCATATTTCCCTATCTATTTGCTTTTCTATTCTAAGAAAAAGTGATGAACTAGATTTAAGCACAAAATTGTAAACAAACAAAACGAGTTTGGCTCCTTAAAGCCTAAAGGTATGAGCCGTTTCAAATAAAGATGTTATAAAAAAAAGGGTGTGAGCGTTGGAGCGATACGGACAGCTTTTAAAAAATATGATGAACATTGTACATTTGAAGATGAACCAAGGAGTGGTAAAAATAACTGGTCCTGTAAGTCCTGTAAGTGGATGCCTACAAACAGAAACCATCGGCTTCCGTTCAGGATGTGGCGAGAAAAGTCGGGACCTCGACGTCTAACGTGATGCGTGCCAAAGAGCCACTTGGGCTCAAGACGTACCGGAAGCAAAAAAAATTAAAAAGAACCAAAAACAAGCCTCTTCTGTCAAACTAAGAGCCCGTGAAATTGGACTATAAAACCCTTCCTGGGCCACAATACTTCACTATACGCAAGGACAAGGATATCCCCGAAACGGAGAAGACCATTTTCACCGGAAAACTTGAAAGTGGAATGGTGTGGCAGGCAATTTACGAGTAAGCCAAAATATCTAGCCCGTACGTCACATCGGAAACAGTAAACACCCAGAACTATATCAAGGAATGACTCAAGAAGCGTTTATTGCCGATGATGGAGCAGCATGACGAACCCGTCGTATTTTGGCCCGATTTGGCATCATGCCATTACGCCAAATACACACTAGGGTGGTACAAAAACCAAAACCTCTGTTTTGTGCCAAAAACATGAATCTGCCAAATTGCCTCGAGCCACGGCCAATCGAGACTTTTTAGGCTGTGACCAAAGCCAAGCTACGAAAATACATAAAACCAGCTGATGACATCTGAAAACATAAAAAGGATTGGTCTAAAATGGTGGAAATGGTGGGTAATGCAACTGTACAGAAGCTTATGATTCATGTTAGAGGAAAAGTGCGAAGTCTGGCTTATGTTTAAAGATATTTATCAAATAAGGTACAGTGTTGGGTAGGACACAACTAATGATACAGTGCTCCAAATAAATTATAGTAAAACTATTTTTTTTTGTTATTTTGAAAGTGTGCTTATAATTTCTGGAACAGTCTCTATCCGTATCTCTTCTTACAATGGTCCACTGAGGAAGGCTGTAATTATGTCCAGAAGAACCCAATTCATGGTCGATCGTCGACATCAAAAGGATGTTCCAGGATTCTGAGCTTTTCCAAAACAGTAGAAATTTTCCGATACACGAAAAGTCTTGCTTATTGCGTGCGTACATAACAACTCTATGAATCAGAGACCTTAGAAATGAAGAACCATGAACATGACAGAAAAAAACATGACATTTGTCCCATTGAGAACCACTGCCCAGCTCGTGCCCCATTCGGGGTTCCTTGATCTCTTTCACTGTTCCACATATCGATGCTACCTTCCCCTCTCCCAAGTCCGACTGTCCCGTGTTGCTGATGTTAAGAAGATTTATTTCTTAATTAAATTGAATGTTTTCTTCTCCGTTCGTTGATGTCGATCAACACCGCGTGGTCAGTCGATTTTGCACGCGATATTGTCAACCTCACAAACGAATCCGGCGTAGATGGATTGAATGAAGCAGGGGCGGTTCATCACGGTGTGGTATCTTCGTGCGGGGAGAAGGAATTCTCTTTTTAATCTGGTGGTGACTGGAGCTTCAATTGAAAATCGCAAACTTGGCGGCGCAGTCGTTGACGGGATTTATTCCGCTTGGCGAATTATTAGTTTGGTGTGGAAGTTTTATTCAATCGATGATTGGAGGAATGTGGTCTCGTTAGCGAATTAGGCATGTTTCTTTGGAAGTTTAAAATTAATGATAGAAGAATAAAGATTATGAGCTTATGTCGAAGCTCTTCTAAGAAAAATTTATGGATTAATTAATTTCAATTTTAACAAAGTTTCATAAATAAAAAAATACCAAAAAAGAAGCTCATTTAAAAAAGAAGCTGAGGAATCAATCTGACAATTAACTGTTACCAGAAAAAATTAACCAAATTCCTCGCCTAGCCAAAGACATTACCGTTTAATCGAATCAAAGGCTTCACCATCTGATGATGGTTGTAAGGCATTTGTGAATGCCTATTAACCGTCATCTCGAACTACTTCCATGGACAAAACATGACCAAAGCGCGCCTGATCATGTCAAAACAATTAGCGTTAAATAAATTGCTGCTAACGCCATTTCGGTCTGTGTCTGCCGATGGCTAAAGCAGAAGACCCTCGACTCCATCCCAGATTGGCAATCTGTTAAATAGTTACAAACTCAACAGCAACAACAAGCCCTAAATAGACAGATTTTATCGATCGCGAACTGTTTTCGCGATCCGCGCGATCCCTCGGCTTGCGGTTACTCAGAAGGTAGGTAAAGCCTCTGCCATCTTTTGATATTTCAGCATAAATATTCAGTGATTGTACAACACCAGATTTGAGCCTGCAGTTTAACGTTTTTTTCACCTTTTGATCAATGGAATCAATGGAAGCTGCGAGGGTGGATTTTCGGTTCAGGTCTCGGTTAGTCGTCGGTTTTTGCCTCCGGGTTGAATTGTAAATGAACTATCGATACAAATCAACGACGAACGCCATTTGAGAAAGTGCTGTAAAAAGCGTCGCAAAAAGCACCCTTTTTCTCCCTCTCTCATCGCGATGATATTAAACAAATTTCAGTTTAATTGTTGGTGAGCGTTCGATAGTGTCACGGATCGGTTTTTTTTACTTCTAGGGCTTCTGGCATTTTTTTTTCAATTATTCGCATAAAATTATAGGGTTTCTGATTACTCTTGAAAATAAATCACGTAACGCTCAATTTCGATTTTTTCTGTTTTTTTTTTTTTGTAAATATTATAATTTTTGTCATTTTTGAAATTTTCAAAATTTTTGAAATTTTTGTCATTTTGATTATTTTTGTAGTTGTTGTCATTTTTGTAATTTTTATCATTTTTATCAATTTTGTCATTTTTGTTATTTTTGTTATTTTTATCAATTTTGTTATTTTTGTCATTTTTGTCATTTTTGTCATTTTTGTCATTCTTGTCATTTTTGTCATTTTTGTCATTTTTGTCATTTTTGTCATTTTTGTCATTTTTGTCATTTTTGTCATATTTGTCATTTTTGTCATTTTTGTCATTTTTGTCATTTTTGTCATTTTTGTCATTTTTGTCATTTTTGTCATTTTTGTCATTTTTGTCATTTTTGTCATTTTTGTCATTTTTGTCATTTTTGTCATTTTTGTCATTTTTGTCATTTTTGTCATTTTTGTCATTTTTGTCATTTTTGTCATTTTTGTCATTTTTGTCATTTTTGTCATTTTTGTCATTTTTGTCATTTTTGTCATTTTTGTCATTTTTGTCATTTTTGTCATTTTTGTCATTTTTGTCATTTTTGTCATTTTTGTCATTTTTGTCATTTTTGTCATTTTTGTCATTTTTGTCATTTTTGTCATTTTTGTCATTTTTGTCATTTTTGTCATTTTTGTCATTTTTGTCATTTTTGTCATTTTTGTCATTTTTGTCATTTTTGTCATTTTTGTCATTTTTGTCATTTTTGTCATTTTTGTCATTTTTGTCATTTTTGTCATTTTTGTCATTTTTGTCATTTTTGTCATTTTTGTCATTTTTGTCAATTTTGTCATTTTTGTCATTTTTGTCATTTTTGTCATTTTTGTCATATTTGTCATTTTTGTCATTTTTGTCATTTTTGTCATTTTTGTCATTTTTGTCATTTTTGTCATTTTTGTCATTTTTGTCATTTTTGTCATTTTTGTCATTTTTGTCATTTTTGTCATTTTTGTCATTTTTGTCATTTTTGTCATTTTTGTCATTTTTGTCATTTTTGTCATTTTTGTCATTTTTGTCATTTTTGTCATTTTTGTCATTTTTGTCATTTTTGTCATTTTTGTCATTTTTGTCATTTTTGTCATTTTTGTCATTTTTGTCATTTTTGTCATTTTTGTCATTTTTGTCATTTTTGTCATTTTTGTCATTTTTGTCATTTTTGTCATTTTTGTCATTTTTGTCATTTTTGTCATTTTTGTCATTTGTGTCATTTTTGTCATTTTTGTCATTTTTGTCATTTTTGTCATTTTTTTCATGTTATGTCGTTTTCGTTATTTTTAAAAATTTTGTCATATTTGTCATTTTTGTAGTTTTTGTCATTTTTTGTCATTTTTGCCATTTTTATAAATTTTCATATTTTTGTCATTTTTGTCATTTTTGTCATTTTTGTCATTTTTGTCATTTTTGTCATTTTTGTCATTTTTGTCATTTTTGTCATTTTTGTCATTTTTGTCATTTTTGTCATTTTTGTCATTTTTGTCATTTTTGTCATTTTTGTCATTTTTGTCATTTTTGTCATTTTTGTCATTTTTGTCATTTTTGTCATTTTTGTCATTTTTGTCATTTTTGTCATTTTTGTCATTTTTGTCATTTTTGTCATTTTTGTCATTTTTGTCATTTTTGTCATTTTTGTCATTTTTGTCATTTTTGTCATTTTTGTCATTTTTGTCATTTTTGTCATTTTTGTCATTTTTGTCATTTTTGTCATTTTTGTCATTTTTGTCATTTTTGTCATTTTTGTCATTTTTGTCTTTTTTGTCTTTTTTGTCATTTTTGTCATTTTTGTCATTTTTGTCATTTTTGTCATTTTTGTCATTTTTGTCATTTTTGTCATTTTTGTCATTTTTGTCATTTTTGTCATTTTTGTCATTTTTGTCATTTTTGTCATTTTTTGTCATTTTTGTCATTTTTGTCATTTTTGTCATTTTTGTCATTTTTGTCATTTTTGTCATTTTTGTCATTTTTGTCATTTTTGTCATTTTTGTCATTTTTGTCATTTTTGTCATTTTTGTCATTTTTGTCATTTTGTCATTTTTGTCATTTTTGTCATTTTTGTCATTTTTGTCATTTTTGTCATTTTTGTCATTTTTGTCATTTTTGTCATTTTTGTCATTTTTGTCATTTTTGTCATTTTTGTCATTTTTGTCATTTTTGTCATTTTTGTCATTTTTGTCATTTTTGTCATTTTTGTCATTTTTGTCATTTTTGTCATTTTTGTCATTTTTGTCATTTTTGTCATTTTTGTCATTTTTGTCATTTTTGTCATTTTTGTCATTTTTGTCATTTTTGTCATTTTTGTCATTTTTGTCATTTTTGTCTTTTTTGTCATTTTTGTCATTTTTGTCATTTTTGTCATTTTTGTCATTTTTGTCATTTTTGTCATTTTTGTCATTTTTGTCATTTTTGTCATTTTTGTCTTTTTTGTCATTTTTGTCATTTTTGTCATTTTTGTCATTTTTGTCATTTTTGTCATTTTTGTCATTTTTGTCATTTTTGTCATTTTTGTCATTTTTGTCATTTTTGTCATTTTTGTCATTTTTGTCATTTTTGTCATTTTTGTCATTTTTGTCATTTTTGTCATTTTTGTCATTTTTGTCATTTTTGTCATTTTTGTCATTTTTGTCATTTTTGTCATTTTTGTCATTTTTGTCATTTTTGTCATTTTTGTCATTTTTGTCATTTTTGTCATTTTTGTCATTTTTGTCATTTTTGTCATTTTTGTCATTTTTGTCATTTTTGTCATTTTTGTCATTTTTGTCATATTTGTCATTTTTGTCATATTTGTCATTTTTGTCATTTTTGTCATTTTTGTCATTTTTGTCATTTTTGTCATTTTTGTCATTTTTGTCATTTTTGTCATTTTTGTCATTTTTGTCATTTTTGTCATTTTTGTCATTTTTGTCATTTTTGTCATTTTTGTCATTTTTGTCATTTTTGTCATTTTTGTCATTTTTGTCATTTTTGTCATTTTTGTCATTTTTGTCATTTTTGTCATTTTTGTCATTTTTGTCATTTTTGTCATTTTTGTCATTTTTGTCATATTTGTCATTTTTGTCATTTTTGTCATTTTTGTCATTTTTGTCATTTTTGTCATTTTTGTCATTTTTGTCATTTTTGTCATTTTTGTCATTTTTGTCATTTTTGTCATTTTTGTCATTTTTGTCATTTTTGTCATTTTTGTCATTTTTGTCATTTTTTTCATGTTATGTCGTTTTCGTTATTTTTAAAAATTTTGTCATATTTGTCATTTTTGTAGTTTTTGTCATTTTTTGTCATTTTTGCCATTTTTATAAATTTTCATATTTTTGTCAGTTTTGTCATTTTTGTCATTTTTGTCATTTTTGTCATTTTTGTCATTTTTGTCATTTTTGTCATTTTTGTCATTTTTGTCATTTTTGTCATTTTTGTCATTTTTGTCATTTTTGTCATTTTTGTCATTTTTGTCATTTTTGTCATTTTTGTCATTTTTGTCATTTTTGTCTTTTTTGTCATTTTTGTCATTTTTGTCATTTTTGTCATTTTTGTCATTTTTGTCATTTTTGTCATTTTTGTCATTTTTGTCATTTTTGTCATTTTTGTCATTTTTGTCATTTTTGTCATTTTTGTCATTTTTGTCATTTTTGTCATTTTTGTCATTTTTGTCATTTTTGTCATTTTTGTCATTTTTGTCATTTTTGTCATTTTTGTCATTTTTGTCATTTTTGTCATTTTTGTCATTTTTGTCATTTTTGTCATTTTTGTCATTTTTGTCATTTTTGTCATTTTTGTCATTTTTGTCATTTTTGTCATTTTTGTCATTTTTGTCATTTTTGTCATTTTTGTCATTTTTGTCATTTTTGTCATTTTTGTCATTTTTGTCATTTTTGTCATTTTTGTCATTTTTGTCATTTTTGTCATTTTTGTCATTTTTGTCATTTTTGTCATTTTTGTCATTTTTGTCATTTTTGTCATTTTTGTCATTTTTGTCATTTTTGTCATTTTTGTCATTTTTGTCATTTTTGTCATTTTTGTCATTTTTGTCATTTTTGTCATTTTTGTCATTTTTGTCATTTTTGTCATTTTTGTCATTTTTGTCATTTTTGTCATTTTTGTCATTTTTGTCATTTTTGTCATTTTTGTCATTTTTGTCATTTTTGTCATTTTTGTCATTTTTGTCATTTTTGTCATTTTTGTCATTTTTGTCATTTTTGTCATTTTTGTCATTTTTGTCATTTTTGTCATTTTTGTCATTTTTGTCATTTTTGTCATTTTTGTCATTTTTGTCATTTTTGTCATTTTTGTCATTTTTGTCATTTTTGTCATTTTTGTCATTTTTGTCATTTTTGTCATTTTTGTCATTTTTGTCATTTTTGTCATTTTTGTCATTTTTGTCATTTTTGTCATTTTTGTCATTTTTGTCATTTTTGTCATTTTTGTCATTTTTGTCATTTTTGTCATTTTTGTCATTTTTGTCATTTTTGTCATTTTTGTCATTTTTGTCATTTTTGTCATTTTTGTCATTTTTGTCATTTTTGTCATTTTTGTCATTTTTGTCATTTTTTTCATGTTATGTCGTTTTCGTTATTTTTAAAAATTTTGTCATATTTGTCATTTTTGTAGTTTTTGTCATTTTTTGTCATTTTTGCCATTTTTATAAATTTTCATATTTTTATCAGTTTTGTCATTTTTGTCATTTTTGTCATTTTTGTCATTTTTGTCATTTTTGTCATTTTTGTCATTTTTGTCATTTTTGTCATTTTTGTCATTTTTGTCATTTTTGTCATTTTTGTCATTTTTGTCATTTTTGTCATTTTTGTCATTTTTGTCATTTTTGTCATTTTTGTCATTTTTGTCATTTTTGTCTTTTTTGTCATTTTTGTCATTTTTGTCATTTTTGTCATTTTTGTCATTTTTGTCATTTTTGTCATTTTTGTCATTTTTGTCATTTTTGTCATTTTTGTCATTTTTGTCATTTTTGTAATTTTTGTCATTTTTGTCATTTTTGTCATTTTTGTCATTTTTGTCATTTTTGTCATTTTTGTCATTTTTGTCATTTTTGTCATTTTTGTCATTTTTGTCATTTTTGTCATTTTTGTCATTTTTGTCATTTTTGTCATTTTTGTCATTTTTGTCATTTTTGTCATTTTTGTCATTTTTGTCATTTTTGTCATTTTTGTCATTTTTGTCATTTTTGTCATTTTTGTCATTTTTGTCATTTTTGTCATTTTTGTCATTTTTGTCATTTTTGTCATTTTTGTCATTTTTGTCATTTTTGTCATTTTTGTCATTTTTGTCATTTTTGTCATTTTTGTCATTTTTGTCATTTTTGTCATTTTTGTCATTTTTGTCATTTTTGTCATTTTTGTCATTTTTGTCATTTTTGTCATTTTTGTCATTTTTGTCATTTTTGTCATTTTTGTCACTTTTGTCATTTTTGTCATTTTTGTCATTTTTGTCATTTTTGTCATTTTTGTCATTTTTGTCATTTTTGTCATTTTTGTCATTTTTGTCATTTTTGTCATTTTTGTCATTTTTGTCATTTTTGTCATTTTTGTCATTTTTGTCATTTTTGTCATTTTTGTCATTTTTGTCATTTTTGTCATTTTTGTCATTTTTGTCATTTTTGTCATTTTTGTCATTTTTGTCATTTTTGTCATTTTTGTCATTTTTGTCATTTTTGTCATTTTTGCCATTTTTGCCATTTTTGCCATTTTTGCCATTTTTGCCATTTTTGTCATTTTTGTCATTTTTGTCATTTTTGTCATTTTTGTCTTTTTTGTCATTTTTGTCATTTTTGTCATTTTTGTCATTTTTGTCATTTTTGTCATTTTTGCCATTTTTGTCATTTTTGTCATTTTTGTCATTTTTGTCATTTTTGTCATTTTTGTCATTTTTGTCATTTTTGTCATTTTTGTCATTTTTGTCATTTTTGTCATTTTTGTCATTTTTGTCTTTTTTGTCATTTTTGTCATTTTTGTCATTTTTGTCATTTTTGTCATTTTTGTCATTTTTGTCATTTTTGTCATTTTTGTCATTTTTGTCATTTTTGTCATTTTTGTCATTTTTGTCATTTTTGTCATTTTTGTCATTTTTGTCATTTTTGTCATATTTGTCATTTTTGTTATTTTTGTCATTTTTGTCATTTTTGTCATTTTTGTCATTTTTGTCATTTTTGTCATTTTTGTCATTTTTGTCATTTTTGTCATTTTGGCCATTTTTGTCATTTTTGCCATTTTTGTCATTTTTGTCATTTTTGTCATTTTTGTCATTTTTGTCATTTTTGACATTTTTGTCATTTTTGTCATTTTTGTCATTTTTGTCATTTTTGTCATTTTTGTCATTTTTGTCATTTTTGTCATTTTTGTCATTTTTGTCATTTTTGTCATTTTTGTCATTTTTGTCATTTTTGTCATTTTTGTCATTTTTGTCATTTTTGTCATTTTTGTCATTTTTGTCATTTTTGTCATTTTTGTCATTTTTGTCATTTTTGTCATTTTTGTCATTTTTGTCATTTTTGTCATTTTTGTCATTTTTGTCATTTTTGTCATTTTTGTCATTTTTGTCATTTTTGTCATTTTTGTCATTTTTGTCATTGTTGTCATTTTTGTCATTTTTGTCATTTTTGTCATTTTTGTCATTTTTGTCATTTTTGTCATTTTTGTCATTTTTGTCATTTTTGTCATTTTTGTCATTTTTGTCATTTTTGTCATTTTTGTCATTTTTGTCATTTTTGTCATTTTTGTAATTTTTGTAATTTTTGTCATTTTTGTCATTTTTGTAATTTTTGTCATTTTTGTCATTTTTGTCATTTTTGTCATTTTTGTCATTTTTGTCATTTTTGTCATTTTTGTCATTTTTGTCATTTTTGTCATTTTTGTCATTTTTGTCATTTTTGTCATTTTTGTCATTTTTGTCATTTTTGTCATTTTTGTCATTTTTGTCATTTTTGTCATTTTTGTCATTTTTGTCATTTTTGTCATTTTTGTCATTTTTGTCATTTTTGTCATTTTTGTCATTTTTGTCATTTTTGTCATTTTTGTCATTTTTGTCATTTTTGTCATTTTTGTCATTTTTGTCATTTTTGTCATTTTTGTCATTTTTGTCATTTTTGTCATTTTTGTCATTTTTGTCATTTTTGTCATTTTTGTCATTTTTGTCATTTTTGTCATTTTTGTCATTTTTGTCATTTTTGTCATTTTTGTCATTTTTGTCATTTTTGTCATTTTTGTCATTTTTGTCATTTTTGTCATTTTTGTCATTTTTGTCATTTTTGTCATTTTTGTCATTTTTGTCATTTTTGTCATTTTTGTCATTTTTGTCATTTTTGTCATTTTTGTCATTTTTGTCATTTTTGTCATTTTTGTCATTTTTGTCATTTTTGTCATTTTTGTCATTTTTGTCATTTTTATCATTTTTATCATTTTTGTCATTTTTGTCATTTTTGTCATTTTTGTCATTTTTGTCATTTTTGTCATTTTTGTCATTTTTGTCATTTTTGTCATTTTTGTCATTTTTGTCATTTTTGTCATTTTTGTCATTTTTGTCATTTTTGTCATTTTTGTCATTTTTGTCATTTTTGGCATTTTTGTCAATTTTGTCATTTTTGTCATTTTTGTCATTTTTGGCATTTTTGACATTTTTGTCATTTTTGTCATTTTTGTCATTTTTGTCATTTTTGTCATTTTTGTCATTTTTGTCATTTTTGTCATTTTTGTCATTTTTGTCATTTTTGTCATTTTTGTCATTTTTGTCATTTTTGTCATTTTTGTCATTTTTGTCATTTTTGTCATTTTTGTCATTTTTGTCGTTTTTGTCATTTTTGTCATTTTTGTCATTTTTGTCATTTTTGTCATTTTTGTCATTTTTGTCATTTTTGTCATTTTTGTCATTTTTGTCATTTTTGTCATTTTTTTCATTTTTGTCATTTTTGTCATTTTTGTCATTTTTGTCATTTTTGTCATTTTTGTCATTTTTGTCATTTTTGTCATTTTTGTCATTTTTGTCATTTTTGTCATTTTTGTCATTTTTGTCATTTTTGTCATTTTTGTCATTTTTGTCATTTTTGTCATTTTTGTCATTTTTGTCATTTTTGTCATTTTTGTCATTTTTGTCATTTTTGTCATTTTTGTCATTTTTGTCATTTTTGTCATTTTTGTCATTTTTGTCATTTTTGTCATTTTTGTCATTTTTGTCATTTTTGTCATTTTTGTCATTTTTGTCATTTTTGTCATTTTTGTCATTTTTGTCATTTTTGTCATTTTTGTCATTTTTGTCATTTTTGTCATTTTTGTCATTTTTGTCATTTTTGTCATTTTTGTCATTTTTGTCATTTTTGTAATTTTTGTCATTTTTGTCATTTTTGTCATTTTTGTCATTTTTGTCATTTTTGTCATTTTTGTCATTTTTGTCATTTTTGTCATTTTTGTCATTTTTGTCATTTTTGTCATTTTTGTCATTTTTGTCATTTTTGTCATTTTTGTCATTTTTGTCATTTTTGTCATTTTTTTTCCTTTTTTTTCATTTTTGTACCAAAGATAATATGATTGGGAAAGCGCAACTTGCATAATGACTCGAGCTGCCAAGCAGAAAGATGCATAACCACTACATTCAAGCGAAGCAAGAAAAAACATTTTATGAGATTTGCATTCTATTGGTTAATTCATCAAAAGAAAATATATGGTGAGAATCGAAACTCACTGCAACATCACTAATCTGACACAATTCACCTCCTTTTGCATCAAAGCACATGTATGAAGTATTCATTTAAAACGCGAGAAAAACACACTGAATTGTGCGCTGGAATTCACCAGATGTGCGGCAAAATTCATCAAGTGTGCACAAAAATTCACCAAGTGTGCGGCAAAATTCATCGAGTGTGCAGAAAATTCACCAGATGTGCGATTCCAACTTTTTGATTTCCATTTACATGGGATTCGATGAATACTTCATAGGCCTGCATCAAAGCTATTGAGAATGGCTTTCATATTGATGCCATATATACAGATCTGAAAGCTGCATTCGAACGTGTAAATCATCGACTTCTCCTTGCAAAGCTGAATCACCTGGGTGTGTGCTAGACACTTGTTTTCTGGGTTGACTCTTACCTGTCAAACAGGCGGATGTCAGTTCAACTGGGTTCCTGTGAAGCAATGGAGTTCAATAGTCGATCGGGGATCCCTCAAGGTAGTAATCTTGGCCCCTTATTGTTCTCTCTGTTCTTCAACGATGTTCTAGTGGCTCTTCCCGAGGATTGCAGAATTGTCTACGCCGATGATCTAAAGCTGTTTGCAAAAATTAAACATGGAAACGACTGAATAACCCTCCAACGTTATGTTGATCAATTTGCAGACTGATGTAGTCTGAATCATATGACCATAAGTTCTACTCGACGAGAAACTGACCTTCAGAGACCACTTCTGCTACTTTCTGGCCAAAGCAAATCGAAACCTTGGGTTTATCATGAGGACCGCCAAAGAATTCCGGGATCCATATTGTATACGACCTTACTTTTCGCTAGTTCGGTCGATCCTTGAAACCGCTTCCCCCACGCAGTTCATTCGTCGAACAGGATCGAAGCCGTACTCGTCGCCTCCCCTGGCGGAATTACCAAGAGCTCACCGATTACAAACATCGCTGCCAATTGCTAGATATAAACACTCTTCTTAAGAGATGCTTTATCGCTTGCTCTGTTTTCATGAAGAAACTAATCGACGGTGAATCTGATACCCCATGTCTTCTATCCCATGTGAACTTCAACGTCAGGCCGCGTATACTTCGAGAACATGAGTTCCTTCGCATCGACTTTCGCAGAACGTGCTACGGGCAGAATGAACCAATTAGAATTATGTCCAAACTATTTAATTGGTGTGTGATATGCGCCAGTCTATTGATTGATTGCGTAACAAGTACTAGTTTAGTGTGTGAGTGACATAGCTCCCTGTACTCTTCTAACCCGTGCGGTGTTCGACAGCTTAACTCCAGCTGCGTCTCGGAATTTTCCCAGCTTGAAGTAAGCCAACGGCTTGGTAGTGTACCCACCACCGTATCTTCAGAAGAACAGCAGCTCCAGTAATTGCCCCATCTTCATAAAGGGAGCGGATATAATCATATTTGGTATCCACGTCCTTCGAACGGTTGTTGATCCGGGTGGATTGTAACTGCTTGATGCACGCCTGGTTGTCCTCAAATATTTGGGTTGGTTGGTGGATGTAAATAGTGAAATCTAGAAGAATGTGTTGGATCCGAGCAGGAACATGTAATCGGTATTAGATTTCCGGCTTGCTGCATTGCTGGCCCAGTCTGCGTTGGAATAAGCTTCTAGCTTCGGTTGGCCGGATCTTAGCACCAACTCATGGTCCATCGTCGATTTCAGATAACGGAGCACCCGTTTGGCCTCCATCCAATCGGCTTGGGTAGGTGAGCTTACTGATCGCCACAGTATGTCCACACTGGCTGCGATGTCCGGTAGGGTGTTGGCTGCCACGTGTAACAGACCATCGATAAGGCTGCTATACAAGTGGTTGTTGGGTAGCAGATTCTTCTCCTTCTTCTGTTGACAGTGGCCGGGATTTCTCTGTATCTTGGAAATTTTTGCGTTTTCCATACCGATTTGTGTCAGCAGCTTTTGCATGCACTCTCGTTGGTTAAGCTTGAAGTTCTCATTCTCGCACCGTACTTCAATGTGGAGGAAATGATGGATGTCACCCGTACTCCTGCTCGTCGTGACACGATATGACCATGTTGTCCTCGTCGATTACCAGGTAGGTGGACCGCTTACCGTTTTGTCGGACGTATAAAAGGGGGGAATTTTTCGACTTCTGAAACTTGAGCTCTTTCAGAATACCATCGGACTGCTCGTACCCTCTCGGTCGTACGTATTCTCGTTTCACTAGCATGTTGCGCTGACTTGCCACCGTCAGCAGCGTTCGGAACGACACCCGACGCACAAAATCATCGAAATTGGTTGATGTCGCGCTGCTTCGGGATTCAGGCTCCTCCTTAACCAAAGTTTGGCTAGTGAACGGTAGACAATGTGCAACTCGAGACCCCATACACCCAACCTTCGGGTAGTGATCATATCACCTCTTGTCTGCAACTCCGATTCTCTACCTCCCCGTGGTGCTAGCTGGGGTGCGAGCAACCTTAGTGGAGATCGGGTACCCAACCCCGGTGGATGCTTTGGTCGCATGCAGACTGAGTCAGGGGGCTTCGTACGCGTCGGTTCTCCATGTCAGGGGCGGCGTGCGAAGTGCAACAGCGTCCTGGTGGTGTTCGGGACCCAAAACAGCAACATCACGACGGTCCTCCTGCGAGATAGTGGGGTTAGCTGCGGGCCTTGCGAGCCTGTGACTACAAAAAACATAAGCAACGAACAACGAACAACAAATTTCGGATGGAAATCGGCAAAGACCCGCGCGATGAAAAGGGACTAGCGATTGGAAACTTGGAACATGGAACTGCCGATCTCTAAATTTTGTGGGCAGTACCCACGTGCTCTCCAACAGGCTTGCAATTGCTCTAACAAGAATCACCGATGTGCTCGGTTTTAGATTCTCGGTAGAGATTCTCTGAAACGCACCGCAGAGATTTTTAGCCGAACCTCTGTAGAGAATCTGTTAATCATCACGACAGAGCGAACACACACTACAGTGGAAAAATGTTTTCACCAAGGAGAGCGACAGCGACGGCAGCTGGCTTTGCTTGTTGCGTTTACCAACACATACGAAGCTGAACCACTCGCCCGAAACATTCATTGTTTGTTGATGCTATTATTATGCACACCATCGTGTTTGTTTTTATCTTTGCTTTTTCGTGGCTTGAACCAGTCGGTCTGGTGTTTTCACCGGGGTGCTCTACAGTGACAAATTGTCGCACGCCAGAGCTATTGGAATTAGGTGTGTGTGGCTTTCGAAACCGGGGTGCGAATAATCTGTGGAGAGGAATAAAAAAACTCACCCGGGTGATTTGCAGCTATCGCACGGGGGTGATTTATTCTCCGTTCTCCGTCTTTCTCGGTAGAGAATGGCATCTCTGCTCTCCAACGAATTGAAGAGCCGCAAATTCGACATCGTAGCGCTGCAGGAGGTATGCCGGAAGGGCTCCACGGTACGAACGTATCCAGATGGTCGTGCCATCTACCAGAGCTGCGGCAACACACACGAGCTTGGAACAGCTTTTATAGTGATGGGAAAGATGCAAAAGCGCGTGATCGGGTGGTGGCCGATCAACTCACGAATGTGCCGGTTGAGAATCAAGGGCCGGTTCTTCAACATCAGCATCATCAACGTGCACAGCCCTCACCTCGGAAGTACCGGTGACGACAAAGACGAATTTTACGCGCAGCTGGAGCATGAATACGACCGTTGCCCAAAACATGATATCAAGATCGTCATCGGGGATTTCAACGCTCAGGTCGGCCAGGAGGAGGAATTCAAACCGACAATTGGAAGGTTCAGGGCGCACCAGCTGACCAACGAAAACGGCCTCAGACTGATAGATTTCGCCGCCTCCAAACGAATGGCCGTACGTAGTACCTTTTTCCAGCACCGCCTCCCACACAAGTACACCTGGAGATCACCGTACCAAACTCAATCACAGATCGACCACGTTTTGATTGACAGTCGGCACTTCTCGGACATCATCGACGTCAGATCCTGTCGGGGCGCCAACATCGAAACCGGCGCCCGCCTCGGTTAAATATCGCTCGACTGAAGCAACCTGAGGTCGCGGCAGACTACGCGCAATCGGTCGAAGCAGCGCTGCCGGCAGAGGGCGAGCTTGACGAAGCCCCTCTCGAGGACTGTTGGGATACCATCAAAACAGCCATCAACAGTGCTGCGGAGAACGTCATCGGTTATGTGGAGCGATCTCGACGGAACGACTGGTTCGACGAGGAGTGTAGGAGGGTGATGGACGAAGAGAATGCCGCGCGGGCGGCAGTAGTGCAAAGAGGCACCCGTCGAAATGTGGAAAATCACCGACAGCGGAAGAGGCAGCGAGTCAGACTTTTCCAGGAGAAAAAGCGCCGCCTGGAGGGGGAGGAGCTCGAGGAGCTGGAGCAGCTGCATCGTTCCCAAGAAACACGAAAGTTCTATCAGAAACTCAACGCATCCCGCAAAGGCTTCGTGCCGCAAGCCGAAATGTGCCGGGATAAGGACGGGGGTATCCTGAAGGACAATCGTGAGGTGATCAAAAGGTGGAAGCAGCACTTCGATGAACACCTGAACGGCGAACATGCAGGAGATCAAGACGGTGGGGGAAGGTACATCGCCGGCGTAGCCAACGACGAAGAGGAGCCACTCCCAACGATGAGTGAAGTTAAGGAAGCCATTCGCCAGCTGAATAGAAACAAGTCGGCTGGGAAGGATGGCATCGCAGCTGAACTCATCAAAATGGGCCCGGACAAGTTGGCCGATTGCCTACACCGGTTGATAGTCCGAATCTGGGACATAGAACAGCTACCGGAGGAGTGGAAGGAGGGGGTAATATGCCCCATCTACAAGAAGGGCGACAAATTGGACTGTGAGAACTACCGAGCGATCACTGTCCTCAATGCCGCCTACAAAGTGTTGTCCCGAATCCTACTCCGCCGCCTAACGCCACAAGCAAACAGATTCGTGGGAAGTCATCAGGCCGGCTTCATGGAGGGACGGTCTACGACGGACCAGATATTCACATTACGGCAAATCCTCCAAAAATGCTGGGAACACCAAGTCCTTACGCACCATCTATTCATCGACTTCAAAGCCGCATACGATACGATCGACCGTAACGAGCTATGGAAAATCATGGACGAGAACGGCTTTTCCGGGAAGCTGATCAGACTGATCAAGGCGACGATGGATGGGACGCAGTGCTGTGCGCGGATTTCGGGTGAATTGTCGAGTTCATTCGAATCGCGCAGGGGGCTTCGACAAGGTGATGGTCTATCCTGCATGATGCTCAACGTGGCGCTAGAAGGTGTTATTCGACGAGCGGTGGGCGAAATGCGGGGCACAATTTTCAACAGATCCAGTCAACTTATCTGCTTTGCCGATGACATTGATATAGTCGGCAGATCATCTGCGGCGGTGGAAGACATCTACCGCAAACTGAAACGCGAAGCAGGAAGGATTGGGTTGATGATTAATACGTCCAAGACGAAGTACATGCTGGCCTGCGGATCCGAGACCGACCGAACCCGCTTGTCCAGTAATAACAAGGTCACGATCGACGGCGACGAGCTGGAGATAGTCAAAGACTTTGTCTATCTCGGCTCACTGGTGACCGCAGACAATGACACCAGCCGTGAGATCCGGAGGCGAATTATCAGCGGAAGTCGTGCCTACTATGGACTCCACAAGCAACTGCGGTGAACCTGTATATGACGCTTATTAGACCGGTCGTTCTCTACGGGCACGAGACATGGATATTGCTCGAGGAGGACCTGCGTACACTCGGAGTATTCGAGCGACGAGTGTTAAGAACCATCTTTGGCGGCGTACAGGAGAACGGAGTGTGGAGGCGAAGGATGAACCACGAGCTCGCGCGACTCTACGGCGAACCCAGTATCCAGAAGGTGGTGAAGGCTGGCCGGATACGCTGGGCTGGACACGTTGCGAGAATGCCGGACGACTGTCCTGCAAAACAGGTGTTCGCTACGAATCCGGTAGGAACAAGACGAGCGGGGGCGCAACGAGCGAGGTGGTTAGACCAAGTGGAGCGTGATCTGGCGAACGTGGGGTGCCCGAGAAATTGGAGAACGGTTGCCATGGACCGAGTGAATTTTAGGAATTATGTTCGTCAAGTTATGTCGTAAGACGGAATACTATGTAAATAAAAATAAAATAACTTAACCAAAGTATCATCGGATTCCAGCACCATTGCCAAATTTGATATTTCGGATTCCAGCACCTTTGCTGGAGCAGCGTCACTTCGACTTGATTTGGATTCCACAACTGCTTTGGGTCGTCGCTTTTGGATGTTTTTGGCCAGCCCTGCACGTTTAACTCGCATTTTCGGATAATGTACCACGTGTTGCCCTCGCTCTCAATCAGTGAAGAGCTAGAACAGCCCACCAGTTTTCCGAGCGACAGCAATGACGGCACCATCAAATTTGATGACTTCGGCTCCCTTGGCAACTAGTTTGCCAACGGAAATTAAATTCGACTGAAACTCAGGAACATAGTAGACATTGGAAAGCGTAACTTCATTCTCGCTACCGTCGTCACCATGGCAACTGAAACGACCGGTACCAACGCCATGCACCATCATAACCAGCGTTGCCAGATTGAAGACCGCTCAAGTCCGTAGATTTCATGTACTGATTTCGACAAAAGAAAACTTGATGACCTTTTTTTTTGGTCGTCAGGTACATTTTTGATTTTTTCGATAATCCGTAGAAAATCCGTACGAAATGCTGAAAACCCGTAGATTTCGAGCATCGATCCGTAGCTCCGTAGAAATGTTTAAAATCCGTAGAACTACGGAGAAATCCGTAGATCTGGCAAGGCTGATCATAACTATTCCATCGGCCAGTGTGATGGAAATGTCTTTGCTCGTTTTCAGTTTGCTGAAGAATGACCGATACGAGCACATGTGGGAGGTTGCTCCAGAATCGATAATCCACGCCTTCGATTTAACATTGCTCTTGGCTGTAAAAGCAAATGATGACTTTTCACCTGCCGACTGCTTAGGCAGAACTTTCTTCTTCCTCGGACCTTCGGGAAATTCGGCGCGTTCACCGTTCGCGGGCTCATGGCGCGTCGTTTTGCGTTGAAAATGTCTAGGATTCCCCGGATTTTTCTGCTCGCTTCTGGGCTTCGTCTATCAGCTTGCTCTTGACGAGTTCCATCGTGAGCTCGACGTCGGATCGGCTATCCAAAGCAGTTGTGAGGGTGTCAACAGAGTCAGGCATACTCTTTAACACCATGGCCACTTTGAGACTGTTGCCCAGCTCTTGCCCCGCGTTAGTCAAGCTAGAAAATAGCTCGTCCATGCGGAACAAATGGCTTTCCATGTCCTCGTCGTCGGTGTACTCAGCCCTGTAGAGTTTTTTCAGCAACGATACTTTCGTGGACATAGTGGTTTTTTGATGATGGTTCTTCAGCTGATGCCATATTTCCCTCGTGGTTTGGCATTACCGAATCAGCAAATGCTGACTGTCGTCTACCAGAAAAACGATTGTGGCTCGTGCTGGCGTCTCCTTCCAGGCTTCCGAAAAGTACAGCTTTGCTATGACAGCCTTTTCCTTGTCGAACAAACTGTCTCGGTTTTCCTTGCCACTCGGTTTGCTGCTGTACCTTCGGTAAGGAATCGAAACGCTTCGGCTACATCGCTCACGTGCGAGAACCCAGGCTGTATCTGAACAATCGGCTCAAAGCATGCGTTGCCGAAAATGTTGTGCTTTAAGCTGTAGCAAACCCAACCTACAGTTCGGTTTTCATCCCTTCATGCCTCCTGTTTCGAAAATAATTTCATCCTAACTGTCGGCTGCAGGGCGTGACAGTTTTGGGCAGGACTGTCACGGGTGACTACCGTACCGTACCGTACCCATGCCCGATCGTATGCGCTGCTGCTCGGTTCGAATAGATCGAACGAGCCATATATTCACACCGAGCAGCAGCATACGACCGAGGCTTAACGCGATGTGTGGCGCAGGTGCAGGTTAGGCGGAAAGGGGTGGGGACTGGATTGGTGTGATTACCACCCGCAGTAGCTTCAAGCAAAAGGAAAATACGTTCGTTCAAAATTAACTCGGCCCGAGCGAATCTCGGCTACAGTCGGACGGAGTAAGTAGTACCGTCATGCATTGAAAACTGTCACGAAGATTTTCCCAAAACTGTCACGGAGCTTGAAAAATTTGTATACCGACGAACAAACTCTCGCATGAGGTAAAACAAGGCATCGCTGTACATCGCATGACCGCTCCTTTTAAAACTGTCGGGGAAGAAATATTCGGGAAGCTTTCATCAAGGTGCACGTGCGAGGTTCGCAAGAATACTGTCGTTCGCCAGTACTTTTTGGAAGCCTGTCTTCTTCTGCCCACGCTTCCGTCGGAGGTTCAGAGACATCCTCCTTCCATCTTCTAGGAACCAAATGACTCACACTGTTCAAGAACTCTTTCAGAAAAGGCCCATAACCTGTAGGATTTAGCCGTAGATCGGAATGGATAAACCAACTACAAGGTTTGACGGTTAAAACAACTGTGTTTTTATTACCAGAAAATTCGTTTTTAAATACTATCTTATTTTAAGTCATGGCATGCTGAGGTTGTCTGTCGTTATTCGGAACGGCATGTTCAACAGAAACAACTGCATGTTGGGAGATTCCTTGCAATTGGCCATTTTGCATACAAACGGTCTCATTTCTTACTGGCGTCCTCAATGCGTTTAAACTTTCGACAGCTTTGAGTGCACCTTTTAATATCCATAAAAAGAGCCAAAAGATAGCTGAAAAGAGAACAAAAAAAATTTACAGCATAATTTTCGATAATACTTAAGGATGCTTTGATGAAAGAAGAGTTTTACCTGTGATAAACGCTAAAACTACTACAATGATAACCACGAGCCAGACTATTGAAGAAAAACTTATAACCTGGTTCTCATTTGAGATTGTTAAAGCAACGATCGCTATTATACCAGTAATGGTCCAAAGCACCACTAGTATGCCGAAGTGAATTTTCATGTAGAGAATGTAAACTCGAATCAACTCCGCACGTCGCTGTTGGGAGTAAAACAAAATATAATAAGCCGGGTTTCTGGTTGAAAAAAAAACTGTTAAAATACAACTTACCTTATACAACCCAAACAGCAGCATTCCCGCAAAAAGTAGGGCTCCCATTCCGTTTATTATGGCCGCAATTCAAAATTCTGTGAATTAACACTAGAAAACTTTAGTATGCTACCTTAACAAAAGCACTGCTTAGAGAAGCTTCAACGAAAGTTTCGGTTCAATTTTGCATGGAAATTTTGTATTTTAGGCGGGCAAACCACCTCATTAGAACTGACTGATTCAGTGCACTCTTCAGGCAGTGAAACTCTAAGGTATCTCTTCGATGTTTCGAGGGATTCATCGAAAACAAAATCAAAATTTGTAGCAAATAAAATCGCAGACTATTAAATTGTTTTGAGCAGGGAAAACACTACAGGTTATAACTCACCTATATTAAGATTTCGGCTTGTGAAGATGCCGGCAATGATGGCATTGAGCGAACCGAGAATGCTCAGAATCCCGATAATATAGGTCAGCACGATGAAAGTTTGATGGGATGGCATCTTCGGGCCTTGAGCTGTGATGTGATCTCCAAATGTCTCTTCCTAGTGAAAATTACCTATATAAGCACACTTTAGCCGTTCTGCGTGTCGTTTGGCAGTGTACTGTTCAATCGATTGTACTTGAAAGTGCACGCGAAAACTCTTCACTACCTAGTAGCGGCAAACTTTGTAGGAGTTTCTGATAACGCTTGAAGAGAGAAATTAACAAGTGATAATAATTGGATTGATAAGTGAAGTGGATCCATCAGATTTTTTAAACTTTCGGTTATAGCAGTTTAACCATCGTTGGCTAGAAATGCGATTACACGATATGACGCGAAAAAAGTACAAGCAAACATTAGAATTAGGTACATCAAGAGCGATATTGTAAATACAACAAGCCTATCATGGTTTTTTTGGAAACCAACAAAAGAAAGCCGTTAAAAAAAGCAATATCCCCCTAATAGTGATACTTCAACGCCTCGTACTGGTTCATCAGGAGGTGATGAAACCATCAATTGGCGATCCCACATCGCGATTGATCCATCCGATGGAGCACCGGGAGAGCTGTAACAGTCTTGTTTTATTGAATTTTTATTCTCTGTGGACCGGGCGCTGGTCCATTGATTGAAATTGCACGCTAATAATGCAAATCAATTGACGTACGATCATTGCTCAACGATCGATTGAATGGGCAACGGGTCCTAAAATGGCGAACTGCCATATCATTACCGTAAAGTATCCATCAAATGTGTCTCGTCATCGGAAAGATCGGATTGGTCGCCGCTTCTCCAACAAGAAGGGAAATGAGCCGTAGCCAATAGGACCAGGGAGTGATGAATCAATACAAATCGTTGGCGCTCGCACAATGTTAACGAGTATGATTATTTGAATAAATGGGAATGTAGATCTGTATGGCAGAAACAGAAAACGACCGTAAGTAGACGAAACGCAGCTCTCCGTAGCCTTAAAGGGAAAACTGCGGAACGAAATTGTTGCACATATTATAATAGCCTTCATGAACGTCCATCCTCATGTTGCTTCAAGACTACAGGAGTTCTACCTCGGACCTCGGTTCATTCCGCTTGTTTCTAGCCCAGGTACCTACCTTTCTGTTGAGAGCTTAATGTCAATAAATGTTCTTGTAGGTCTGTCGCACGGGTTTCTTCTCTCCAATACTGCAGCACTTCTGCTGACAGTTTTAAGATCCCTGAATGGCCAATGTATGCCAATCAATTTGCCCTCGGGGTGATGATCGTACTGAACCAGACCATACCGGGTTTCTCCCCTTCGAGGCCTCCCTCTTAGGAAGTCCAACCGGCTCAATATGCGTATGCGCAATTTTCGTACATCGGCTAAAACGCTGTTGCATTGAATACAAATTACGACATCGTATTGCGTGTAATTCAATCACCAAACATGACCGGGATCTTGTAATGGGAATTCTGAACTAAATTATCTCCCGCTACATATTTACTAACATGGCAATGTTAGTCTTTCGATGTTTTGCAATTTCAGAGAATGAGCGTTAATTGTTCTGAGATTGTATGGAGGAATTAGACGATAAATCATTTGCAAACAATTAGCATCGCAATTTTCAATTATTAATTTAAAAAAAGTTAAAAGCACTCGTCAATCAAAACTCCACGCATAAATTGATATGGACTTAATATTATTATCGAGGCTGCTAGTTGGCGGAATGAAAAGGACCTCTATCAGTCACGGATTGAGGGTTGCGGGTACGAAACAACTTCTTAACTTAAGGCCCCAAACATGAACTTCGATGGTATCTATCAAAGCTTCTTGGATTGGATCGTTAAACGGACGCTTTTTAATTGAACACGCTCGGTAATCGGATGTTTTTGAGATCTGATTCCTTAGCCAGTTTACTAAACAATCGTTTGTTTTTTTAAATGATTAAAAAAAATCAAGTTTTTTTTAAATACTTTTCTGATCAAATTCTTTCCTGTTCATTAATCGATGGCTTTTTTTTCCATAAAATTCACTATTTAATATCCAACCTTCAACAAAATATCAATCATTGCTACAAAAATAGTGTTTGAGTCAAAAATTTTTTTTTTTGTAAATCTTTATTTGAAACGGCTCATACCTTCAGGTTTTAAGGAGCCAAACTCGTTATCGAACGTTTTCGGTAGTCGGACGCATCCTTTGGTGATCCAAAAACTCGAATAATAATAATAAGAGCAAGTTCACTGGTTTTGGGAAAAAGTTGTAGAAATTTTGACATTTTGAAATTTTTACCATGCAAAAATTTTTTCAAGATCTTTGGGCGTTGTATTTTTTACAGCATTGTTTCTATTTCAGCCGTATGTGATAGAAATATTGCTATTTTTGCATCACAGCATGCGAAAATACAACACGTGTTGTAGAAAAACTTGAAGGACAAAGATCTTGAAAATGTTTTTGCATGGCAAAATTTTCAAAATGTGCAAAAAGTGACAAAATTTCTACCACTTTTTCCCAACACCAGTGAACTTGGGTAAATTGGGCTCCTCCATTTTGGAAACAACATTTCTGCTTGGATTTGTTGAGTGTTGATTCTTTGATTTTAGTTCAAGATACTAATACTCTCGGGTATATACAGGGTCCGGCAATGGAAGTGATACATTGAATTAAACATATAAATTGATCAAACAATAACTTTTTATTTTAAATTCATTCAATTTCTCTTGAAAACAAATTACTTTTTCAAAATTCACTGGTAAAGTTCGGCTTGTTCGCCCTTGAGTTTAACCACTCGCCGCAGACGGTCGAGGAACGTATCGTATGAGGCCCGCATGTGTTCACAAGATGTCGCTTCAGAACCACCCCACCTTCATGTTTCTTAAAGCAGACTTCGGCCTCCAACATACTCCAAACAGCGGAGCTCGAAATGAACCCTGGAAATTGTTGCGCAATCTAAAGTTGGGTTTTCTTCGCTTTGTGAGCCGGCGCCGAGTCCTGTTGGAAAACCCAATCCCTGGAACCGAAATGTCGACGTGCCCACGGTTCGACGACATTCTGTAGAACTAGTTCTCGATTTGTATTTTGGTTGATCTTCACTCCTCCAGGGACAAAAACCAGCGAATTCCGCTATTTTTACCCGTTCTTGTTTCTGCTTCACCGTAAGGTCTTGAACCTTTTGGATCTTGTAGGGGTTGGTCTGAAGTTTATCTTTCAGGATCCGACGGAGACTTCGATCCGATGTGTCGAGATCCTCTGCCAATTTATTGGCACTACGACGAGGATTTATCTTAAGGCGTTTCTTGACGATCTTTGCCAAGACAGGTGTCACCACAGTAGGTCGGCGTCCCCCACCATACTGTTTTTTGGCACTTCCGGTCTCCAGGTATCTTTTAACTGTACGGTATACAAAACTTCTGCACACACTTATATCGGACAACTACACCCATAGAAGAGGTTGCAAAAATCCAATGCCTATTTAGCACATCTCTGTGCCGATAATGCGCTGAAATGTGCACTGTGCCGAAGATGATATGTTTGAAAAACCGTAACTGGCATAAGGACTCGGCTCCCAACTAAAATGATGCATGACCACTACATTCAAGCGAAACAAGAAAAACATTTTATGGGATTTCGTTCCTATTGGATAATTCATCCCAGAAACAAGAAAATGAAAATATAAACCACAGCGCCCGTAGGGAGAATCGAACTCAAATCACCAACCATATGGTCTTGCCAGACCGATATCTTAACCAGTGTAGGGGAACATGCCCTATTATGCGCCACCTAAGCGAATCGCTGATTTTCTATGTATTCCACGTTCAAATTGTGTTAAAAATGGGTGTAATCGTTGAAGACAAGTGTTTTCTACAAATGTCTATGATTTTTTATTACTCAAGTTGCTATAGTTGCTTCGAAAACTTGATTTTTTAAAACCATATTCAAAGCCACAAAACAAAACTGTGTTGCAAATACGCGCCGCTGTATATTCAATACGCGCCTAGCAGCCGAACGCACCCGAAAGCAGCCGAAGACCGAAAACACCAATACTTACAGACGCTTTGACTGAAAAAAAAATCAAAATGGACTAATCAAAATTTCAAAAAAATGAAAAGTCGATTTTTTGGGTTGAATTCACGCTCAAAATATGGTTTTAGACTTTTTGTTCATTTTCAATGAAAATTGACCTTTTTGAAAAATTAATGCTATTTTCAGCCTACTACGATTGGCGCGTTATAATGAGCGCATGAGCCGTGATAGAACATAGCAATAAAAAGCATACTTTAGCGAGTTCAGTATGATTTTTAGCATAAAATCATAGTTAAGATTCTCCTCTATCGGTGTGTCAGAAAATATTGTCTTATTCGTTTTTCTATGCTTGGTGACACCTTATTGAAAGTGTTTTAAAATTTAGATCGAATTGAAGAAAAACCTAAATTGTGAAATTATCACGACACAGGGGCATTTTGAGGAAAAATTCATACTTGCCATGACCAATCACAGCATTTAGAACAAATTGGTAATATTTTGCAGGCTTACAATGTTTTAGATTCTTCAAAACAAGAATGGCGCGTATTAGCCACATGGGGCGTTATATGAACTTTTCCCCTACTATTAGAGCTTCATGCAGAAAGAGGGATATTTGTCATAGGCATTCTGCCACCGATCAATCACAAAAGAAACGCACGACAGTGGCTTCCCGGCGTTTGGCCTCCTTTCAAGGTATTCATTTGTCTTGCGATGGAAACGGAGAAGGGAACGGGAGTGAAGGAAACGGGAAACCCATTGAATGAGAACTGTGCTTTGCTTACTGCCTGCTATTACATACACACGCTACATATACACAGCTGCTAAAGCCGGGCAGCTTGGCCGGTGCTTGTTTGCCGGTGAATTGAAAGAATATATTCTTGTTGCTTTTGCTACATACACACGCACAGCTTAGCCGTGGTTGTTTGCCGGTGGATTGAATTAGAAGGATGTTTTTGTTGTTGCTTTTGCTACATTCACACGCACAGTGCTCGGTTCGCTGGCTGCCTGGTGTTGGCCGGTATTTATTTTCATCCTTCTTCGTCTTGTGATGCGATAGGGAGGGACGTGAAAGCGTTTTTATTTTGTTTCTTTCAGACATACGCAATTCGGTTAACTTGGGAGATTAATGCCGGTGGGAGCAAATCGAATCAGCACCGATCGCGTTATCTTCTTGTACCAATGATGCTATGTAATTGACTACACGCCATTGGCACAGAGGCTGAATTTTGGGTGTATGTCCTTCTGCCGTTTGCCACACCCATAGAAGAGCTAACAGAAATCCAATGCCTTTTTAGCAAATCTCTGTGCCGATAATGCTCTGAAATGTGCACTGTGCCACTACCGCTTCAATGGTGAACATCCTGAGTACGACATCGATGCCTTCGATCGATTGAAGGGGCAAGAATCATCCGGTTTAGGATTTGGTTTGTTTAGTCCACCCTTATAAGACCCTTTCTATCATCACGGTTAACCACGGCTATCTGGGAACATTCAAAAAGTGCGGAGTGTTTAGTCATTTCATATATAAAAAAGGATTCGAACAAAAAGAATCAATTGAAAACTCAAATCGTTTATTTATTTGCTGTAGTCCAATTAAATTAACTAAAATAAATTAAACCCCAATGTGGTTTTAACCGCAGACACCAGATACCCAGACTGACCACTGAAGGCAGATTTTGGCGATTTTTCCGCAGCGCTATCTACGGGTTATCGTGAAACTAACGGCCACATACACAAAAGGAAAAATCTCGATGTATCACACACACATTCGCATTATGCTTTTTGTTTTTTTACATCTAGCGATGAACACGGTCGTTTTTGATTACCTACTATTGATAGAAAAAAAATCACACGATATATTTCTAAAACCACTAAAAACCGTTTTTGAATTGGAGCGCATTAACCAAATGTGGTTAGAATTCAACCATAAAGCTTATAAAAATACATCGACTTCGACAGAAATGAAAATTGAATGAAAACTTGGGGTTTTTATGTTCCACTTTCTTATTGCGTTGTGGTTGAAAAATAACCATTTTATGACATCTTTGGCTTCATTTGTAAAGATCACTTTCAACTGCAAGATTTCGTTAACCCCGAAACCTTCGTCAAGGGTAAGTTCAAGTTTCCCGAGTAGAACAATATTTTGACGACCCAATTATGGGTAAAACGATCTAGAACTTTTTGAGAAAACGACAAATGACATCGTAAAAACATTCCACTGATTGTATATTGCAACACTGCAGTATATGAATGTGTGAATCAGTTGAATGGACGAGATTCTTACAAAATTTTATTGAACAATCTGTTTCAGTTAGAGTTTCTCAAAACCCTTCACCAATTCGAATTTATAGAGGTTTACAGAAACTGAATAAAAGAAAAGTAGAGGTGATATTTACAAAATCTGTAAAGCAATGTTAGATAGTAATGAAAATCGCAACACTGAAATACCATTAAGTTCCCATCTACAAAAAAAAAACCTGTGGTAGATTTTTATTCACTTTTTTCTCCAATAAATCCTAAAACTACCCTTTCTATGAATAATTTAGTCACATTCGAGAAATGTCTTCTTTTCAAAATATCTAACTAAATTTGGATATCAAACTTTTACCGACCACTGGAAGAGGCAGTTGTGGAAACAATATTTTGGGCTTCGAGATGATGCATTTTCCCGCAAATTTAGTACAACTTCTAACAAAGTGCGTTGGTTGACATAATGATGATTCTTGACAAACAATCTCAATCATCCGAGTCTGTTTAGTAAGAATAGCTTAGCTTTCCTGTTCTGTTGTTAAGGTATTTTTTCATATTTTTTTCCTTTTGATTAAATTTCGAACCATTTTTTGAATATCGCACGTGTAATTGATTTTATCCATGGGTAAAATAAAGTAAACGTGAATTCGTCACATCGAAATCAAAATATTAAATGAATTCACTCACACAGATATACGATATTTGACATTCCATGCAACGGCAAGAAAATAAAATTGACCTTCGTTTGCATCAAGATAGTACTGTTCTTTTACCATTCAAAATTCGTTTCGGTGGTGTGGAAAAGCATTGAAATCAATATAAAAGTTTAGTTATAGCGAAATTATTTCTTATTCACTGGGCTGCGGTGAGGGAACATTACAAAATGATCCGTATTCAAAATTATAGTTTTTTGAAGAATGGATAAATTTTGTAAACTATAATTACTTTCGAAATATGGTTGTAACAAAACTTTGAATCAAAGAATTTGGTTGAATGTCAAAGATGAAAAAATTTCGGAAGCAAAGAGAAATGGATTTGAAACATACATTCATCTAAACACGTTCCAATCAACCCAACGAGAATTCCTCAAACCCATCTAGGTACGAGCCAAGAAACAGTTAAGATAATTTAGAATTCAAGTTTTTCAAGGTCAAGGTCGTAGTCAACCATTCAGATTAAGACAAACAATTCCGAACTCAATGAATTATTTATAACAGACATTATAATTTTGATACTGTTACTCAGCCGGATGAATTAATTTTGAAATCAAAAATAAATCTTAAAATTAATTGGCTCCGAACTAAGGACCGCTATAACGTTGCGTTTGTATTTTTTTTTTTCATCTCAATCGATCCACACTCATTGTTTGTATAAAATTCATCTCTTATTATGATACAGTAAATTAAAGTAAACAATTAACGTTGAAGACACAAACGAAAATGAAAATATTTTAGATTGAATCTCAAATACTAATAGGTGATTCAATCAAGACGGATTGCATTTGGCTTGTTAATTATCAAGTATAATTTTTTTTCTTGATGAAGCACAGTAGTTTCACGATGCCCCGACAGATGGCGTATGATTCTGGGCGACTTGTAGCTGTATGGATTCAAGCGCCACTGATCAGTCTGGGTATCTGGTGTCTGCGTTTTAACTCTCTGATCTTTGGTCTACGATAAGCTTCTGCACAGACATTTCATTTCATTTTTTTTATTTTTTTCATTTTTTTTATTTTTATCTCAAATACCTGGCATCCCTGGACCCCCTTTTTTGTAAACACTTCAGCCAGCTGTCAAATTTTTTTTCAATGTGGCATAATGTGCGATTTGGCATTTGAGATCACCATACTTGATTCACCATGATTTTGACTGACTGCACTCAAAAAAATAAAGAAATTTTTTCTACGGGATTATTCACGTAAGCTATGATTTTGCTGCATAATATCGATTCTACGTGTGTTTTTAGTAAACACAGTATGTAACGGAAGCCCTGTTAGTAACGACTTTACTTCCACATAATTCTTGCATGAATTTCACGTAAAGTCTAAGTGAATGATTTAAATCCGTTTTGTGCGCTTGTCTTAAGCGTGTGGTTGTAAATTCTTATTAGAAAAGGGAATTGTCAGCCAACTGATTTCGTTAGCTGTTGTAAATTTTTTGTGTCTAATGGAACTGTGGATTCAGCTTTGTCTTTTTGGTAAGTGATAATGATGCTTATGATAATCATGAATTTAATTTCATTTTTCATCCCCTTTTAGCAATGGACACAACTCATCTTTCGTTGAACCTGGTGACGATCGCTCGTTTTTAGTTGGACTGTACGGAAAAGATGTTTAACAGAACATATGAACGCAACAAAGGTGATTTATTTTTTATTTTAATAATATTTTTTTTAATTAAATCATACTTTTAAATTTTTGCAGGATTCGAAAAACCAAGCGAGCTGCAGGAATTAAAGGAAAAGTGATAAAATTGGTGTGAAAATAAAGTTTATTCTCAATTAAATTTGGTTTTATTTTTTATCATAATAAACAAAATGAAAATACAAAGTAAAAACAACATTTATTTCATTTCTATACTAAAAATATTCCGAGTAGCTTTTACAAATACACGGCGTAGAACGTACTAAAAATTCACGTAAATTGTGGGTGAGTTCCATGAAGCACGAATTCTTATAGGGACGCGTTTACGTATTGATTTCGTAGCATTTACGTGAAAATCATTTGGATAAAAATTATGTAGCTTTTCACGTAGCCGCTACGTGCAGATTATTTTGGGTGTGATATTTTCACCAGTTATGATTGATCTTTAGATAACCCTATCCAGGTGTTTTGGATGTCGTAAAAATTGCATTATTTTGTATCTTTTAAGGATGACATTGCACTTTAGTACTAAAAATCCCACGCATAAGGTGATGAATTTTTCGATTGCTAAGAGCATGTTTACTCGTGTTGGGAATAAAGGTTAAAATTTTGACACTTGTAGCACATTTTGAAAGTTTTACCATGCCAAAATGTTTTCATGATCTTTGGGCGTTGTATTTTTTTACAGCACTGTATTTATTTCAGCCGTACGTGATAGAAAAATTGTTATTTTTGCATCACAGCATTCGAAAATAAAACACGTGTTGTAAACAAAACTTGAAAGCTGTAAGTAGATCTTGAAAATGTTTTTGCATGATAGAGTTTTTAAAATATGCTAAAGGTGTCGAATTTCTACCACTTTTTCTCAACACGAGTGAACTTGCTCTAAATCATGTATAAAACATGAAAAGCTAACGCAGGCGGTCGTGTTTATTTCAGCTACGAGAAAATTTTCTATTCTTAAAGTGATAAAACCTAATGGTCCAACACTCCCAGATATCTAGCTCAACAGCAGGAGACCCCTGAACTTTGTCTCAGGATCGGCCTACTACTGGGTAAACGAAAGAAACGCGGAACAAATTTTAACGAAGTAAGCTTTGGAGATCCTTGCTAAATTAAAAAGTTTACTTTAAATGAAATTGTTTAGATTTTATTGACTTGGAATTTGATCATTTTTTTAAGCAAAAGTGTGGGTTTGTTCAGTGTGGTTCAGGGGCACTTCAAATAGAGTTTATGAAGTACATACCGTCGACGAATTTACTACAATGGTTGGCGCGCTTTCTGGTTGCTGGTACTGATCTGCTGTTTTTGGTCGATGGTATATGATGAAACGTGGCTTGCGTAGGTGGCCCAAAATGGCGTATTTGGGCCTTGAAAATGAAAATGGTTGGCGCTAAGGCCTGAGACGTCTCTTCTTAACGGTTATGGTCTCGCAGAACCAGAGAGCTGAGTCCTTTAAGATTTAGGCGTAGGCAGTCTTGGATTACGTAGGCCGAATCGTATGTGCGTGTGAGGTCTCGGGGGTTTTTTCCAGGAAAAACCAATCCAAACCTAACAGGTCCTGTTGGTTAATCAGTGCTCAATGTGGTGGATCATTTTTTTGATAACACACTCATTTACCTAAATGATCAAATTGTCCTGATTAACATATTTGAACACATTTGAACACATTTTGTTTTGTATCTTTTACAGGAAGATCGAATCATTCTGACTCCAGCCCTGATCGTAAGGGCTAAAGCCGACCACCAACAATCGCCGGCGATGATCGGAAGTTGTTAATCTTGCCCCGGGGGCACTCTGATCATTTCCCAGGTCCATGCATAATTAGGTATGCATCAGCAGTATACCAGACTATACATGACCGAGCATGGCTAATCGATAAGGGTCCAGTCGGCTATTTGGCCCAGCAGCGCAGCTAATTGCCATGCTAATTACTTTACAAAGTATGCCAACAAAGTGAAATGGCTTCGTTTATCGGGTGTTGAAGAGAAAAAAAACTGAAGAAAAAAATGCGATACTGTTTCTGTTTTATGAAAGTTTAGAAAAACAAATTTATTAGCCTTTTTATCAACATAGCGGAACGAAATTGTCGTATATTGCACATTATGTTTGATTTAAAATATGTGTTTTATGAAGGAAATTTCCTACCAAACACTTTAGAAAAAAGTTGTTGGAATACCTGCAGAATTTGTTTCAACCTGATGATCGATTATCCATTTAGCTAATTAAGGTCATCGCATCGATACGCCTTGTGAGGCGGCATTTTCTCCTCGCTTTTTGAAGAGCACGCAGTTGCAAACGGTTGCAGCTTAGGACCTTTGCCATCGAGCGAATGATTGATTGAATATTTCGATTTTTTGCCTACCAGAATTCCTAATGATCGTCACTCATGGATGTTTTAGGAGTGGCTAGAGCTGAATGGTGCAATTCTGTCGGACTTACATGTACCTATAACGACTCGAATCGAGAATAATCAATTAAAATCTCAATAACGAAGGAGCTGATCCAACATTTGAACATATGCTTTAGAATAGAAGCAATTAAAAAAAAACTTCGACTCGTTTCTCAATATTAAGAGGGTTTTGAAAAACATCGTCACCGTGTGAAAAATATCAACTAAAAGTCCAAAGTTCTTCACGTTACAACAAAAAGCAAACTCTTCCGGTGATAATTAACGTCTTACTCTCAGTAATGTTGATTGCGAGAAATCTGACATTTCCAGAGGCGCTTCAGTGAAACTATTCCAATTAAGTGTGGAGCCACACGTTTTCCGCGACAATTCGCGGTTGTTATTTGTGAGTCATCTGCGGCTGTTTGAGGTAAAACTGAAAGGATCACGCAGCACCAATCGTACACTCAGAGAAAATTTTGAAAATTTTAAAATAAAATTGTAAAAAATAGTTGACAACCTCATAAACTTTTGTAAAATATTTTTAAAGTTACTTGAGCACTTGAAAGGATAAATTGAAATTCCTTTTGAACAATTCTTCGGTGCAATACCCCAGGGACTCCATAATGTCGCCAGAAAGTGCCGCCATCATCGCTGGGGACAAATTATGTTGGAACGTGCTTCGCATAATATCGTCCCTTAGGGGGAAGTAGCAGAAATATGTACATATTTCAGATGCAACCGGATCCGTGTGCGGACATCTCATAAACGAAGAAACTGATTGTGAAGAGAAGTTCTCATAAAACCCCTATGTGACTTTAGCGTCTGATTGCGTGACAACGATTAAAGTGTTATTTGAGACACATGATGAGAAGCCAAGTCGGGACTAAGTTTTAATTGCTCTATTAGTAACTGCAAAAGGTTTGCTTGAGATATTTAAAATTGCAGAAGTTAGAGTAAAAAATTGGGATTCAAAATTGTCAAAATTGTCAAAATTGTCAAAATTGTCAAAATTGTCAAAATTGTCAAAATTGTCAAAATTGTCAAAATTGTCAAAATTGTCAAAATTGTCAAAATTGTCAAAATTGTCAAAATTGTCAAAATTGTCAAAATTGTCAAAATTGTCAAAATTGTCAAAATTGTCAAAATTGTCAAAATTGTCAAAATTGTCAAAATTGTCAAAATTGTCAAAATTGTCAAAATTGTCAAAATTGTCAAAATTGTCAAAATTGTCAAAATTGTCAAAATTGTCAAAATTGTCAAAATTCTCAAAATTGTCAAAATTGTCAAAATTGTCAAAATTGTAAAAATTGTAAAAATTGTCAAAATTGTCAAAATTGTCAAAGTTGTCAAAATTGTCAAAATTGTCAAAATTGTCAAAATTGTCCTAATTGACAAAATTGTCAAAATTTTCAAAATTGTCAAAATTGTCAAAATTGTCAAAATTGTCAAAATTGTCAAAATTGTCAAAATTGTCAAAATTGTCAAAATTGTCAAAATTGTCAAAATTGTCAAAATTGTCAAAATTGTCAAAATTTTCAAACTTGTCAAAATTGTCAAAATTGTCAAAATTGTCAAAATTGTCAAAATTGTCAAAATTGTCAAAATTGTCAAAATTGTCAAAATTGTCAAAATTGTCAAAATTGTCAAAATTGTCAAAATTGTCAAAATTGTCAAAATTGTCAAAATTGTCAAAATTGTCAAAATTGTCAAAATTGTCAAAATTGTCAAAATTGTCAAAATTGTCAAAATTGTCAAAATTGTCAAAATTGTCAAAATTGTCAAAATTGTCAAAATTGTCTAAATTGTCAAAATTGTCAAAATTGTCAAAATTGTCAAAGTTGTCAAATTGTCAAAATTGTGAAAATTGTCAAAATTGTCAAAATTGACAAAATTGTCAAAATTGTCAAAATTGTCAAAATTGTCAAAATTGTCAAAATTTTCAAAATTGTCAAAATTGTCAAAATTGTCAAAATTGTCAAAATTGTCAAAATTGTCAAAATTGTCAAAATTGTCAAAATTGTCAAAATTGTCAAAATTGACAAAATTGACAAAATTGACAAAATTGACAAAATTGACAAAATTGACAAAATTGACAATATTGACAAAATTGACAAAATTGACAAAATTGACAAAATTGACAAAATTGACAAAATTGACAAAATTGACAAAATTGACAAAATTGACAAAATTGACAAAATTGACAAAATTGACAAAATTGACAAAATTGACAAAATTGACAAAAATGACAAAATTGACAAAATTGACAAAATTGACAAAATTGACAAATTTGACAAAATTGACAAAATTGACAAAATTGTCAAAATTGACAAAATTGACAAAATTGACAAAATTGACAAAATTGACAAAATTGACAAAATTGACAAAATTGTCAAAATTGACAAAATTGACAAAATTGACAAAATTGACAAAATTGACAAAATTGACAAAATTGTCAAAATTGACAAAATTGACAAAATTGTCAAAATTGTCAAAATTGTCAAAATTTTCTAAATTGTCAAAATTGTCAAAATTGTCAAAATTGTCGAAATTGTCAAAATTGTCAAAATTGTCAAAATTGTCAAAATTGTCAAAATTGTCAAAATTGTCAAAATTGTCAAAATTGTCAAAATTGTCAAAATTGTCAAAATTGTCAAAATTGTCAAAATTGTCAAAATTGTCAAAATTGTCAAAATTGTCAAAATTGTCAAAATTGTCAAAATTGTCAAAATTGTCAAAATTGTCAAAATTGTTAAAATTGTCAAAATTGTCAAAATTGTTAAAATTGCTAAAAAAAAAGGCAAAAAAATGATAAAAATTACAAAAATCACAAAAACAACAAAAATGGTAATATTAACAAATAACTTGCAGTGGGCATTTTGCTACAATTTTTTGTTGAAAAATGCATTTCTATACCAACCACTTATGAGAGGTTCTGTATTTTTCATTGGAATTTTTTTCTTTTCCTTAGAAAAGCTTGATTTCAAACACATCTTTAGTTATTCAGCTCAGACAAACGTTATTTCCAAGCAAACTAATTGGCTCTCATGCACTGTCAAACTACCTAGTTTCATTTATCGTTCGAGCTTAACGGCTCTTCGGAAGCGTAAATAATTATCAATTGCTGAGGAAACCTTCGCTCTCTAATCACCCTAATCCCTAGCCTTATGGGTTCAGGGCTGGCAAAGTCCACATTCCCAATATGCAACGCTTCTGGAAGAAATTTTTCCGACAAAAGCACCCGCTAGAGCTAGGATCCGTATGCTCCAAGAAAGGCTCATCGGTCTTTTTTTTGCAAGAGCTTTGGTGGTCCAGTCGCGGGTCAAAATGCCTCCGGAAAAATGTACTTTTATTTGTAGATAAACTGAACCGAGTACGTTCAAGTAAGGAAAGGATTGGGAGGCAAAACCGTAAATTTATGACCCTGGGATGATTTCTTCTGACCGCAGTCGAAGGGCAACTTGTTTGAACCATTGTGTAATCAGCATTGATAAAGGTTACCCGAGCAAGAGAGAAATGGATCGAGGATTAGATTCTCGCAGATCTAATGCGTCAGCACTCATAATAGCGCATTGAAATTTGCATACCGTTTGGGCGAAAAGGAAGGAAAAATAACGTAAAGGTTGGATCGAACAATCAGGAAATTTGTATCAAATATATCAGGAATATTTCACACCCAACTCGAATAGTTAGTTGGAAAGACAGCCAACGTTCTTATTCAAGGTAGAAGAGCACATGTAGCGATAAATTTTCTACTCCCTACACTCTTCGATTGGAACGATCACGGTACTTGGAAGGGTTACAAATAAACAAGAAAAAAAACATCATAAACGTGTGCCTCGTTTGAATTATAATGCGCTAATTCGTGTTCACGAAATTGTTATGATATGAGAGAATATCGATCGGCATTTATAAAGTAAACCTGCAAGTGAAGTTACGAAAAAAGTCGCAACCTTCCACACGAAACCTCATCAGGGCATAACTGATAGTCATGCATGTGGAAAAAAAAACGATTTTATTGTTTGGATTATAAATCAAAGTATTGCTTCCAAACAAATGATATTGAACAAGGGGTCGTAGGGTATACGAAAGGTAGAACAGAATCAACAAGTTTCCAGTAAGACCACACAAGGCGGTTTCTCTTTTTGAAGTAGGAAGATCCCAAAAGTTCAAGTTCGTTGCTTTGCTAAGTTTATGTTCTTTACCTAGAGGGCAGCTTTAGCGAGCTAAGTTCCAATTCGGAATATTCTACTGCCAACTTGTTGGCTCTTATTTCAAATAAGTTTGGTGATTTTTTTTCAAAGATTTTTTGAATTTTTTATGTACTTGAATTTTTTTTAAAGTACGTTACCTACATTCGAAAGAAAAATAAGAAATTTCGTAAAATATATTGAATAAAGCTAGACATAACAACTTCAAAGCGCGTTTTCTCGAAATAAGCATTTATGCACTTACATATAAGTTTTAACCCTTTGGCTCCAAGGGCCTCACATAAAACAATCAAAGAAACGATGAGTAGCTGAATTGACGGTTCACATCCTCCTTGTATCGTTAAATCCAAAATACCTTTCGAATATGAAGATGTTTGTATGTGAAAAAATTGTTACATTGTATGAATGACCCAACAAAAAAATGCTTGAAGGTTCGAAAACACCTTTATTGGTGTTGATATGATTTTAATAGTGCAAAGAGATCCCTTTAAGCAGCATGCAACGCGCGACTTTGATCCGATTCTAACAGCCTACGATAGAATCATCTTGCAAAGCTGCAAAATGATTCTTTTTCCGTTACAAACTGAACTTCGAACGTATCTGCAAGTAAAAGTCTGCCGTGCGATAAAATCCTTTGACTGCACGTTCCGAAAAATTCAATCGATTCTCCGACTTCGTTTTCAGAAAGGCCGCAGCACGGTTGATGCCATTCGATTAGTCAGACGGAGCAGACGAAGCCTGGCTGAAAAAGAGGAGAGGAGATCGAAACGCCTTCAACAGCATCAGTTGGGCTCCGGTTGCGTCGTCGCTCTTTTATATGAGAATTCCGGCATATATTTGTAGGATGGTGGAGTGTTACTTCCGTAACCGCCAACTACAGTAAATGACCAGCAAGTGATTAGAAACAGTGAGCGTCTCGGCAGGTGTTCCAAAAGGATCGATACTTGGCCCGGTATTGTGGAACATCGTCTTCGATGAACTGCTGAGACTGCTGCTTCCCACGGGAGTGAAACTTGTGGGATTCACCAACGACGTGGTTCTTCTGTATCGGGCCTATCAACAGAGGAAGTCCAGCTTCTTGCCACAGTAGCGATCGAGCAAGTAGAAAGCTCGATACGCTCCAAGAGCTTGCGTCTGGCCTACCACAAAACCGAGATGGTGCTGATCATAAACATGATTTCAGCACAAACAAGGGCGATTGCAGCTGGACCGTGCGAAATCGAGTCCAAGCGTGCTATGAAGTACTTGACCACTGCTGATGATCGATTATGCCTGCAAACGAGCGGCAATGGCGACGACAGCTCTCTCACGGGCCATGACGAACAACTTAGCGATCCGCTGCAGCAGAAGAAGGGTCCTAGCGAGCGTGACCTCGTCCAGCCTTGAACAGGCAGTGTAATCTGCAGAAGCTCTTCAGCGTGCAGCGACTGATGAACCTGCGGGTTATCAGTAGATACCGTACAGTGTCCTCGCTAGCAGCTGATGTTGTGGCCCATCTCGGTCTTGTTAAAGAAAGATATCTTCTGCTACGAGCACAGGCACATGCCGGATGTGTGGAAACGATGGAATCACCAGGAGCCGAGCTGCGTGATACGTTGCGTACGTGTGTAGGATATCGTCACGGAGTATCCGTATGTGTTCTGTGCCGGGCGCTAGTCTAGGACAAGCTCGATCGGCACACGGTGAGCAAAAAGCATAGGGTTGCCTGCCCAAAAGTTGCCAGCCCTAGTATCTCTAGAGTAGACCGATTGCACCCATGGACCCAGAGTAGCATACTGGGCAGACATGCTCGCCGTGCCTTGAAATGCAATCCGTAAAAAGGATTTACCACCTGGGTGATCAACTTATAAAAAAGAGTTTCAGAACGCTAGAATCCTTTTTGTTCTCTTTTGTAGATAACGTCGGGCGGTTAGAGTCATTACTGCATGTGGCATGAAGGGATCTCTTTGATGAAAATTATAAAAAAATGCATTCAGGTAGGTACGTAGATAAACATATTCAGAAACAGTATCTTGATGTGTCTACTTTCGTTCTCAACTACTCTTCCCAGTCGAGATCTGAATCTGGAACATATTATCGTTATATAAGCCTCTGACATTGAATCCAACGCCTCAAAGAAGAAAGACGTCATATAAATGACACTTGAGTGAGAGGATCTACAGGCCTTCGCTTTAACATCCGAACTGCTCAGAGCCCTTCGGCCAAAACTTCGTACTATTCCCCAGCCAGGTATTGATCCATTTCGAGGTATGGCATGGGGCTCCATCTTGTTGGAAAACAACATTCTCGGGTTCACCGAAATTTTGTCTGAATTCACGGAAGCACCTAATTCTTCAAAATGTTCATGTAGACTTTAAAGTTAACTTTTAATCAAGCTTCTATGAAAACTGGAGGCATCTTCAATCAATTTAAAGCAAATACCATGACTTCAGCGGGATGCATGGTAATTAACTTGAATTTCATATTCTCTGGAACATCTTTAGCCTTCAGAAGTGAAATATAGATAGTGATAGTGATTTAGATACAAGATCGATCGAAAAAAGTTTTTCGTCTGAAAATACGACGATCGGCTGCGTCAACTTAATGCATTGAGGACGTCTTTGACCAATCATGGGTTGCATGGACAAATTCGGGATATTCGCTTCCTTAGCCAACCTCTGGACAGGGTTCAACTGTTGACATGCTTGCATGAATATGAAGTAATTTTTCAATCAGAGTATAGATACCAACATCTTACTTTGAACCTGATTTTCTCTGATCATTCACAAAGAAATCACTGACTGATAGTCGATCAAAAGTCACTTCATTTTTAAATTCGTGACCGTGATCCTACAAAAAATCTCAGTCATTACAATGCTGAAACCAGTTAGTTAGCTTAACTAAATTTGTTTGGCTGTTTAAAAGTTGTTCCAGACAGAAAAACAGACTTAGAACTCAGAAATACATGGATTTATTATAAAATCTTCCTTGATGATGGGATTATTCAGAAATCATCTGAGAACATGTAGTAAGATTACTGACATTCCAGAGCGTTTAAAAGCTTTTTGTTTGAGTTGAAAAGAATTTTTTTTTATTATTTTAGTGTTTGTGTTCTATTTTGAATTCTTCATGTTGGTGATCTACTTAAGAAGTTACTTAAAAAGTAAGCATTTGGAATTCATTCACATTTTCTAATACTGCCACGACTTTGTGAAATGACTGACTGCGTAGCGGATGATGGAATAAAATGAAAAATATTCACAATCATCATGGAGTTAGTCTAGGCCAACGTGATATTTTTTCGCTGTCTGTCTAAATAGATGGGAAAGAAAGATTTTTTTTCATTCAGTTTGTATTGTTATAAATGAATTTCACCTTTTTCGGCACTGCCTCTGGATTGATCTTACTAGATTCCGATTCACTTTCGTGTTGACCAATTTTACCACCTTTCTATTCTACTCCTAGGTTTCCATGAGTTTTCCCGTCCGTCCGAGAAAATCTGGTCAAATCCCAGGAGTTACTCACAAAAATCTTGAGAATTTTTTTTGTTTATCGAAACTTATTAGAATGTTTAAATCATACTTTTTTAATCCAGAGCAGAACACTATTCATGATTTTTTTTTATAATAGTTGCTCAAAAGTTTCGTTATTGGAGGCAAAAATAAAAAAATAATGAACTCAATTAGAGTTTTTTGACTGACTTTACAAATAAAGTGGATTAATTTGGTCAAAATCTGGGCCTTTTTCAACGAAATCCAGCCCACCGAGTCGGGCCGGACTTTTCCCTAATTTCATATCAACTATCCGAGCAAGTACGGGTAAAACCGGACAATCTGACAAGCTTGTTCTACAAGATAGCTACGTCAAGGTGATACACTTTGTTTATTGCATAAAACTCAAATCATTTGTTGAATCTCTTCAGAATTAATTTCAATGTTATCTATAAGCAGTAAAATTACAAACTTAACACTTGAGTTCAAAATTTTCACCTTGTTGTCTGAATCGATTTTTTTCCATAGTTAAAAGACATACCTCTTATCAACAGTTTATTACTTTTTTGCCTGATAAGGTACGAAAATACGAAATTACTGTTTCTGATAAAGTTGTTCAGCGGAAAACTTTCTCAAATAATGTTTAATTGGATGCCTTAAAAAAAAACAAAACAAAAAAAACAAAAATGTACGTTTCGGTGGTCGAGTGGTGGTAAGACGTTAAAAACTGGTCCACTGATGGCATGAGTTCGATTCCTATCGGTACTGTGTTATGAATGTGTTAAATATTAATCTGTAGTATGTTGATGTATATATTTTTTTTAATCTCGGCTCAGGCTCGGTTCCACAGTAGGAAGAAAAATAATGTTGATTTTTCAGAACAATTTACTGAATTTTACGATGCAAAGCTTATAGTAAAAATTCACTAACGTTGCTTAACCCTAATCCACTCTTGAAGTTTTGCGGCTTGTAACTTCATACGAGTGCATCCAAATAAAAAAATTCTTCGGGTACTCTCATTAAATTCGTGATATCTTTAATTTTGCATCAATACTTCTTTTTATGGACGCACCTTGAAAGCTCAGGAAATAAAACTCCCTTATCTCTTGAGTGTCAATTAGACCGGTGCAAAAAATGGCTTTTTTCTCCGATATTCGATTTCGATGCCTTTCGAGTAACCAAGCATCAGTATAAAATTTTAGATGATTTGGTCAACTCCTGAGTTAGCGCAACGCGTTTCAATTTTGTATGGAAATTTGTATGGAAGTAAAATTTTTAACACATTAGATCATCCATGAAAAATTCAAATGAGTTTGAAATGAAGTTGGTCTTAAATTTTTGGTTTTGAGTTTGGACTATTCTTAAGCTTCACTTTTTGCTAACATGACAAGCAGCTAAGCAATTTATGAAAAATGTATAGTGATTTCAATCGGATATCGCTAAATATTTACAAACGTAGTAAAACACTTCTGTTCGCATGAGCAAATGTCTTAAATCTCATTTTTATTTTCAAAACTTAATATGACTCATTTTTTTCGCTAATTTGTTGCTATCTCTTTACTGCACTTATTCCTAACGGTACGAGTAATTTTCATTCGACGTGTACCTGCTATTAATTTTTCTCTATCCTGCACAGTAGTTCAAACTTTTTCTCGAATTGCTGAATTTGGGCATATTTTTTCATTACACTCTTTTTTTGAATTATATTATTTCAAAAACATAAAAAATCTAAAGTCGCGAATGCCATAAAGATGGTAAAACGACTTTAATCGAAACAAAAAAAAATAAAAAATCTGAATTCATTGAAAAGTATTTAAAAATTGCAGACTTTTCTTGCTAGAGCTTTCAATAATTTCAAAAAATGTTTTTGAAAGGTTACATAAATCAATGATTTCCAGGCTATGTAAAGTAGTTTTTTGAAATTTTTTATTCTCATCCTACGGTTACACAGCTTAAAAATTGAAAAAAATAATTTGTATAATATCGGGGTACAAGACGCACCAGCGGGGTAAGATGGCCCATGTCATTCTTCCTCAAATATACACTTACCTACGGCTTCGAATGATGTTTTTCTTCATTTTTATTGTGGCAAACAAGCTTTTCCATCATTCAATAGATGAAAAGTTAACAAAATAAGGTTTTCTGGTAAAACAGCCTGCGCAATCTGATCAAACTACAGCTTATCGTTTTACCACTCGTGTGCACTTTCGGAAGACTATAAGAATTTGGTTGTATTTTATTAACTTCCTACAAATTTTATCAAAAATCACTCATATGAAAATTGGGGCAGAATGCCCACAAGACCACGTGTTTTACGCTCATATTTTGAATGCTGTTAACTTTTGAGAAAACCCGAATATCAAAACAAAATGCCATTCTTTTTATTTGCTGACTCCCAAATTAAGATAACAATGCATAGTTACAACATGTTTTGTCCTTGTTCGAGTTAAAACGGTGCACCAATATTCGACTCGAAAAAATTATCGGCCGCCATGTTTGTCGCGGTATTACTATATCGGTCAAATAAATTGAATTTCGTTGCCTACTTGAAGGCGTTTTATTTATAAGGATATTAAAAAGTGTATTTTGAAAAGCGAAATTTTCGATGAGTTTAGCAATACTAAATGATTTTAAGCCAAAGAATGGATAGTTTACGAAAATACGATGACATGTAATCAAACATTTGATGTTTCAATAATTATATTCCGTATAATCGTTGTTCCATTTCTTACCACCCTTCATGTTTGGTGCGTTCTGTCCACTAGTTTTGGCGTTCTGCCCCGCGGTTTATTTTCTGGCTGTTTTAGTTTTTTACAAAAATATAGTTAAAACCGTGATTTTATCCTATTTTTTTCTTTTCGATAATACGTAAATTTCATCCTTGAATCGTCGTCAACTTTCAATTAGGCTCTTTAATGATAGGTATCGCTGTAAATAGCAATTTTGCTTAGCTGGTGCGTCTTGTACAGTTTTACCCTACATGTAAAATTTCTGCTTTGTTAACATGAATTGTATTGCAAGAAAATTTTTCATCCAAAATTATATTTTTTGGATTTTCCAGTACATTTTTGGCGAATTTTAAATGAAGAATTTTGTTTTCCCATAGAAAATTCCAAACAAATCCTATCTCCAGCTCCTGGACAAGCGGGTTCGGTCGGTCTCGGATCCGCAGGCCAGCATGTACTTCGTCTTGGACGTATTAATCATCAACCCAATCCTTCCTGCTTCGCGTTTCAGTTTGCGATAGATGTCTTCCACCGCCGCAGATGATCTGCCGACTATATCAATGTCATCGGCAAAGCAGATAAGTTGACTGGATCTGTTGAAAATCGTGCCCCGCATTTCGCCCACCGCTCGTCGAATAACACCTTCTAGCGCCACGTTGAACATCATGCAGGATAGACCATCACCTTGTCGAAGCGCCCTGCGCGATTCGAATGAACTCGACAATTCACCCGAAATCCGCACACAGCACTGCGTTCCATCCATCGTCGCCTTGATCAGTCTGACCAGCTTCCCGGAAAAGCCGTTCTCGTCCATGATTTTCCATAGCTCGTTACGGTCGATCGTGTCGTATGCGGCTTTGAAGTCGATGAAGAGATGGTGCGTAGGGACTTGGTGTTCCCAGCATTTTTGGAGGATTTGCCGTAATGTGAATATCTGGTCCGTCGCAGACCGTCCCTCCATGAAAATGATGACTTCCCACGAATCTGTTTGCTTGTGGCGTTAGGCGGCGGAGTAGGATTCGGGACAACACTTTATAGGCGGCATTGAGGACAGTGATCGCTCGGTAGTTCTCACAGTCCAATTTGTCGCCCTTCTTGTAGATGGGGCATATTACCCCCTCCTTCCACTCCTCCGGTAGCTGTTCTATGTCCCAGATAAGTGCTATCAACCGGTGTAGACAATAGGCCAACTTGTCCGGGCCCATTTTGATGAGTTCAGCTGCGATGCCATCTTTCCCAGCCAACTTGTTTCTAATCAGCTGGCGAATGGCTTCCTTAACTTCACTCATCGTTGGGAGTGGCTCCTCTTCGTCGTTGACTACGCCGGCGATGTACCTTCCCCCACCGTCTTGATCTCCTGCATGTGCGCCGTTCAGGTGTTCATCGAAGTGCTGCTTCCACCTTTTGATCACCTCACGATTGTCCGTCAGGATACCCCCGTCCTTATCCCGGCACATTTCGGCTTGCGGCACAAAGCCTTTGCGGGATGCGTTGAGTTTCTGATAGAACTTTCGTGTTTCTTGGGAACGATGCAGCTGCTCCAGCTCCTCGAGCTCCTCCTCCTCCAGGCGGCGCTTTTTCTCCTGGAAAATTCGGACTCGCTGCCTCTTCCGCTGTCGGTGATTTTCCACATTTCGACGTGTGCCTCTTTGCACCACTGCCGCTCGCGCGGCATTCTCTTCGTCCATCACCCTCCTACACTCCTCGTCGAACCAGTCGTTCCGTCGAGTTCGCTCCACATAACCGATGACGTTCTCCGCAGCACTGTTAATGGCTGTTTTGATGGTATCCCAACAGTCCTCGAGAGGGGCTTCGTCAAGCTCGCCCTCTGCCGGCAGCGCTGCTTCGACCGATTGCGCGTAGTCTGCCGCGACCTCAGGTTGCTTCAGTCGAGCGATATTTAACCGAGCCGGGCGCCGGTTTCGCTTGTTGTTCACTACGGAGAGTTTTGGGCGCATCTTCACCATCACCAGATAATGGTCCGACTCGATGTTGGCGCCCCGACAGGATCTGACGTCGATGATGTCCGAGAAGTGCCGGCTGTCGATCAAAACGTGGTCGATCTGTGATTGAGTTTGGTACGGTGATCTCCAGGTGTACTTGTGTGGGAGGCGGTGCTGGAAAAAGGTACTACGTACGGCCATTCGTTTGGAGGCGGCGAAGTCGATAAGTCTGAGGCCGTTTTCGTTGGTCAGCTGGTGCGCACTGAACCTTCCAATTGTCGGTTTGAATTCCTCCTCCTGGCCGACCTGAGCATTGAAATCCCCGATGACGATCTTGATATCATGTTTTGGGCAACGGTCGTATTCACGCTCCAGCTGCGCGTAAAATTCGTCTTTGTCGTCACCGGTATTTCCGAGGTGAGGGCTGTGCACGTTGATGATGCTGATGTTGAAGAACCGGCCCTTGATTCTCAACCGGCACATTCGTGAGTTGATCGGCCACCACCCGATCACGCGCTTTTGCATCTTTCCCATCACTATAAAAGCTGTTCCAAGCTCGTGTGTGTTGCCGCAGCTCTGGTAGATGGCTCGACCATCTGGGTACGTTCGTACCGTGGAGCCCTTCCAGCATACCTCCTGCAGCGCTTAGATGTCGAATTTGCGGCTCTTCAATTCGTTGGACTGACCACAAAATTTAGAGATCGGCAGTTCCATGTTCCGAGTTTCCAATCGCTAGTCCCTTTTCGTCGCGTGGGTCTTTGCCGATTTCCATCCGAAATTTGTTGTTCGTTGCTTATGATTTTTGTAGTCACGGGCTCGCAAGGCCCGCAGCTAACCCCACTATCTCGCAGGAGGACCGTCATGATGTTGCTGTTTTGGGTCCCGAACACAACCAGGACGTTGTTGCACTCCGCACGCAGCCCCTGACATGTAGAACAGACGCGTACGAAGCCCCCTTACTCAGTCTGCATGCGACCAAAGCATCCATCGGGGTTGGGTACCCGATCTCCGCTAAGGTTGCTCGCACCCCAGCTAGCACCACGGGGAGGTAGAGAATCGGAGTTGCAGACAAGAGGTGATATGACCACTACCCGAGGGTTGGGTTTATGGGGTCTCGAGTTGCACATTGTCTACCGTTCACTAGCCAAACTGAACTGAAGTGTTGTAGCTGAATGTTTTCTGGCAAACATATTTGATATACGTAACGAATTTTCTAAAACTATAAATAGATTTTGTTAAAAATGGTTGGAAAACAAGAAAGATGTTTTGGTTTTAGTCAGGAGTGTCAAGTGGATACCCCAAGGACTGTTACGGGTAAAAATTTCAGGGACGGATGAAGGTTAAAAATTCTGCAAACTAACATGGTGAGTTTTGAACCAAAACAAAGCTTTTTTATCCCAGGTTATTAGAAAATCAAAAAGGACCTCAAATTGACCTAGTTAACCCTATAGCTCCTCGGAGAATCTGTTTAAAATTAATACTGATTTAATATTTCATTTTTGAATGTATAAAATTTGTTCTGGAACACTTGTTACGCTTCAAACACATGTAACACAGAGTGGCCCGAATTTTTATGAAAAAAAATGTGTTATCCAATCCCTAGCACAAGGTCTCATGCATAACTTGGACCTTATCTGACCAAAGAAAAGGGCCGCGCAACTATCCTGAAATTTGTATGGAATTTGGAGAAGTTTTGCTGTTGTTGTTAATGAAAATAAAACCTATAACTCCAGGAACAGACAAACCAGTATGATAAGAGTACAAATTCAATCTGAAAAATATTTGATGTGCTACGGCATTACCACATCAACTAGTTGAAAAACTTATTCCAACTTTTGGAACACCCTGTAAGTACTTTAATGAACAGTTTAAATTCAATCGATAAAATGATTAAAATAAAACTGAGATTGAACAAAATTGAGTTTCATACCAGCAGATGTAAATTAAGATGAATGAAGAATCAATTGGTATACATAACTCAACATGGATGTTTTGACATTTACTTCCCAGATCGTTGGCGATTGTTCCATCGGACCAATTACTATCAGAAATAAAGGTTCTCGTTACGATTCGGTTCGCTTCTCCTTCCAAAACGATTAGTTTTTCATGACAGGGCTTGCGTCGTTCGAAAAAGAGATTTATTTTCGCGTGATTTTGAACTAAAGCATTATCTTATTTCGGGATAAACCTCCTGGTGAACTGCTGGAAATCAAACCGATTATCATATTTTTTCCGAACTGAATTCCCTCTAATCCTGAGCGCCTCAGTTATAAAAAAGAAATTACAAAGCCTTAAAAATTGCTGATTTGGGACACTTAAATGTCAAATTGAGAACTGATTTGATACACAATCAGCACACTATGAAAAAGGTAAGTCAAATTTAATTTGAATAATACGTATACGTATTAACCAGTTGATGTATCCAAACGAAATATCTCATTGATGATTTCCACCTTTCCCCTCCAATTGGTAGCTTCATTTTGCAGGATCGATCGAATCGGATCGTCGTATCATACGGCTTACTCACTCACTCAAACCGAGCCAGATTGATTGATGATGCTCGTAAAAGGCAGATCAAGGCGGCTACTTTAGGCATTGCAACTGTCTCACAAATCTCTGCCCATCTGTATCCGCAGTGAAGTGAGAAGGGGCGACGAGGAAACTCGTGGACCCGATCCAATCTGAACGGCTGCGATCTTCGAGATACCTAAAGGTATTTGCATCGGAGAATTGGTTGTTTGCGCCCGGCAAAAGGGGGTTTCTTCCCGAGTCGTGCGACGAACATCTGATGAAATGTGTGACAGAAGCCGGTATGACGGGGAGGAGAATAGTAATGAATGATCGTTTGGAACTGTTTAAATAACTTCCTTTTATGGAATGGAAGCATTTCATTGATTTAGTTAGTGTAGACCACCCACGATTAGATAACTGAATCGATCAGATGTTCGGTCGAATCGGAGGAACTTATCGAGCTCTTGTGTTATTTTGATTGGAATTAATTTTGGATCATTGCCTAAGCGCCCGCCCTGATTTGGAGTGGAAACCATTTTTATTCTACTTGAATCAAACTCCTTGTGGTTCCCATGATGGTTGTCATAAATAAAATCACCATCGTGGATAAAATATAGTCTGAAAAATTGAATATTGAATTGAATGATTGCCGAGCTTATCTATCTTCTCCGTTCTCTGCGGCTTAACATTTATCCCTAAAGCGGAACACCGTCACGCCAATATGGAAAACCTTCTATGCTCGAATGATGTCGTGTCGCGGGAAACTGTCCTCACGATTATTGAGGGCGGCACACAGGTTAACATGTCGTTCCGATTTCAGCTCAGAATAAAAATTCAATCTTTCTTTCTGAAACCCTCCATTCATCCCCCCTTTCCATGTGTGCAATTGAGTTATCGTTTCGATAATTTGCCGAAACGGCAGGTAGCTAATTTAAATCTCACGTTACACATTCGGTGGGTCTTGGAACGGGCTCTCGAATCTCGAAAGCGCTGAGCTAACAGGGAGCAAGAAGTCGAAGTTCTTTGCCTCAAGACACATGATGGTTCACTTCTTGTGCTGGGAACAAGCTCAAGCAAAGAAATCGCGAGATTGGCGGGGTGCGACAGTTTTGATTGCATTAATCAATTTCCCGCTGCCGGCTTTGTGCATGTTTCGAGAGCTTTTGATATCGGTTGCCAGTTGTATGCCCATTATTGAATATAATAAGCAGCTCAGCTCGAGCTCGTAGATTGGTGCTTCGCTTAATAGATATTTTCATCGGGACGACGACGACGTGTTTATCTCAATATGTTGGTACATTTTTCAATTATTACACCATGCTGGAGCTGAATTCAAATAGGCTTCAATAAATCTTGCTGGATTAGGGTAGGATCAATAATGATCGTAAAGTTAGCATATAATTGAATAACGATTGAAGATTGAATTATTGGGCGGATCGGGATCGATCTTGTTAAAAGTGCCTTGTACCAAGTATTGAAAAAATATTGAAAACCAAATTTGAAATGCATTCTCAACTGGATTACACTTTTGAGTATATTACAATTTTGAAATTCTAGTCAAGCAACAACTTTATTCAATAAATTGATACATTTCCGTCACGCCTGCGGGTTGGGGTAATCCAGAAATAGGAGTAAAAATACAGTAAAATACAGTAAATACAAATACAGTAAACAGTTAAAATGGACGATCCCTTATGCCGACCCCTGACCAAAAACTTGATTCCTCGAATCAATTACCCGTCCCTTTAAACTCTCATGTGCAAATTTTCATCTCAATCCAATGTGTAATAACGTCATATTGCTTAAACAGTAAACAGGGCATTGCTCATCCTTTAAATCCTTTTTTGTGCAAATTTTCATCTCAATCTACTGCAATATGACATCAATATAGTAAAAAAAAATGGAAAGTTCAAATGGACGACCCATTCTTCCGCCTCCTGACACCAAATTCAATATTGCTAAAACAGTATGTGTGTTGTATGGACGACCCCCTTCAAAAGCTATGTGGTTTATCTATAGGCGAGGACAACCAAAAACTTTAGTATTAGTTCGTTTTATCCATACAGTTGTTTAGAGCAAGTTCACTGGTATTGGTAAAAAGTGGTAGAAATTTTGACACTTACGGCACACTTTGAAAATTTGGCCATGCAAAAACATTTTCAAGATCTGTGGCCTTCTAGTTTTTTTACAACACGTGTTATATTTTCGCATGCTCTGATGCAAAAATTGCAACATTTCTTTCACATACGGCTGAAATAGAAACAGTGTTGTAAAAAACTACAACGCAAAACATTTTTGCATGATAAAATTTTCAAAATGTCAAAATTTCTACCACTTTTTCCCAACACCAGTGAACTTGCTCTTATGAACGATTGTGACGTAACGCGACGCCATCACAGAGTCAAGTATTAGACGTCCAGATGTAGCCATAGAAACTTATTAGGAGGAATGTTTTTGACGCAAATAAAGTTGTTTATTATTTAGAACTCATAGCGTCGCCGTACTGCGCGTCAGGAAGAAAAAGCATAAATAAAAGGGTGCTTCGATTGGAATTTTTCAAATAACATGAAACCATTGAAACGTTGCATGGCGTCGTAAATGGCGACTTCAACGTCGAGACGCTCATGAACTTTTGTGACGTAGCAATCAAAACATTGAAAAAACTTATTCTCATACTCGTGCAAGGGTAGTCTTGTCCCCACCTATAGATAAACCACATAGCTTCAAAAGGGGTCATCCGAAAATCTGAGAACCTTCTTCATCATTCCTGGTCCTTATACACACTCATGCAAAATTTCAGCTCTCTACACTGAACCTCGAAAATACCCAAACTTGAGAACTTTCCCCACCATCCCGAATGAAACTCCCTCCCTACAGATTTGGCTATTGACGGCTTAGCCCAAAGTTAAGCTCTTTAAAGAGAACTTATCCCCCAAAATCTGATACTGCAATAAAATGGAAACCAAAAACAAAAAATAAAACGATGTGAGTACGGAATCAAACCCATACCGGCAGTGGCGCTGCTATTATCATCAAAGGATGCTAACCGCTCGACCACCGAAGTGATGTTGGGATTGACTGCTACAGCAACGTATATGTAAAGCTTTTCATGAAGGAAGCAGAAATAAAATTATCCCCCAAAAAAAACAGTTCCTCGCTTTGAACTGACCACCCAAACGTAGATCTGCAACGATGGAGGTAGTAGAAGCAGATTTGCCAACATTGAAAAATCCCCCAAAAAAACAGTTCTCCGTTTGAAGGGCAAGTTTGGCATATTGACAAGCTGTGATTTCTTCACAAACTTGAGTTGTCAATATTGAACTCAGGTTTGGGGGGTGGAAGTTCTCAAGTTTGGGAACTTTTGATTTTCAGTGTAGCACTTAAGAAGCCTAAGCCTCTAGAGGACAAACAAACGAACAAACCCACAGAAATTTCTATATATATATACATTGACATATACAATTATAGTTTTGATAATAAACACAAAATAGAAAAAAAACTGTCAAAACTATGAATGATGTCAGTATCCTGGTGAATAATAAAAACACATTCTCATAGATGATGGAAAGAATTAAAGAAACGTGAGCTATCAAAGAACGAAAGAACATAAGCCGTAAATATCATGAATTTTTCGATAAAGATACAATGGCTCACCGGCAGGACTTGAACCTGCAATCTCCGCTTCAGTACAACGGCGCGTTAGCTAATTTCACCACGGTGAACGTGATGAAACCGGCGAACACGAGCAATCGAGCTCTGCCGATCAACTGCTGGACCTTCTATCGAAAATACCATGTATATCCCGCATGCGATCTTTCCCGCTATTGATCTCTCTTGTTTCTCTAACCCCACCAGCGTTGCCAGATTGAAAACCGCTCTAGTCCGTAGATTTGACGAAAATCGAAAAATGTACTGATTTCGCTAAAATAAAACACTTGATGACCTTTTTTTTGGTCGTCAGGTAGAATTTTCATTTATCCGCAGAATGAATTTATTCGATGATCCGTAGAAAATCCGTAGGAAATGCTGAAAATCCGTAGATTTCGACCATCGATCCGTAGCTCCGTAGAAATGCTTAAAATCCGTAGAACTACGGAGAAATCCGTAGATCTGGCAAGGCTGAACCCCACCCATCGACTCGGGATTTTAGCCGAGCGAACACATGGTCGTGAAGAACTCTGGACTTTTGTTAGTTGAGATTTTTCACATGCTGATGATGATTTTCAAAACCCCGTTAATATTGAGAAACGAGCCAAAGTTTTTTTTTTAATTGCTTTTATTCTAAAGCAAATGTTCAAATGTTGGATCAGCTCCTTCGTTATTGAAATTATAGAAGGTCCAGCAGTTGATCGGCAGAGCTCGATTGCTCGTGTTCGCCGGTTTCATCACGTTCACCATGGTGAAATTGGCTAACGCGCCGTTTTACTGAAGCGGAGATTGCAGGTTCAAGTCCTGCCGATGAGCCATTGTATCTTTATCGAAAAATTCATGATATTTACGGCTTATGTTCTTTCGTTCTTTGATAGCTCACGTTTCTTTAATTCTTTGCATCTTCTACGAAAATGTGATTATTTTCAGGTACAAAAAATGTACCAAACGATTTCATAACATCAGTATTGAATAAAAAAAAACACATTTACTATGCATCTTATCTTGGCCAGGCCAACTGTGCAGTATTTGACGCAGAAACGACTTGAACCAGGAGAGGAAGTGAGGTGCACCTGATGTCAATCATCTTTCAAGATTCCTTCTTGATAGAAATGTGGTATTTCTACACAGAAATCCGAAATTAGGCATAAACTTTTTTTTTTCTTTAATCGAGATCTTTTTTAATTATTTATTTCAGTATGTCGTCAATGTGAGTTTCTCATCGAATTATTATTCTAAATTTCAGATTTCTGCATGCCATTATTTTTGGTCAATATTGACCTTGGATATAGCGCCATTACTTGCTCTTGAAATACTTGATTGTAAAAGAAAATAGCTTTTACTGAAATATTTGAAAATATTAACATTTTTAAATCAATAAAACACAAAATGGGCATGAGTTGTTTAAAACGAGTAGGAAATTAAAAAAAAAAAAAACTTAGCTGAATAATTTGACTGGTTAGACTGGTCTACACGGTTCTTCAAAGTAATTTCTGATAAATTTCCCATTACAGCTCAACAAATGCGAGAAATGGCCTTTGTTTGAAATGAAACTGTATGAGGTTGGATTTTTTCTTCGTTTCTACAGGAACGCCTCTCCAAAACCATTGTTTCCCTTTTATTTTGTCGGTGGAATTTGTTTCTCGACACTGTCAATCGAAATCTCGATCAGACATAAAATCGACACCGGTCCATGTAAGACAAAATATTTACACAACATCCGATTCGTTTCACTGCAAAACAATTTTCGCAATTTCAGCTTTCAATCTTTGAAAAATCTAATCAATTTCTTTCTATTTATATACATGAGAAAATTTTCCACAGCACGAAAAAAACGCGTGTAGATGCTTCAGCACACGCCTACTCTAGTGAACCTACATGTAAGAGAAGCGACGTCTGAAGCATAAAATTTCAATCGATACAAAAGAACTGTTAAAATCGATTCCAATCGATCCGAACTTTAATCGTAGAGTGTTTAGCTTTCTAATTGAAAACTCAACCAAAGAGAGTATTGTGATTGTTGTTGTAGTTCAAACAGATAATTTTGAAGCTCGTCATATGAGTTTATGATTATGTGCAATTTTTTTCACTGCCTAGGTGGATCGTGTTCCTAGTAAGAAAACTATTTGATTGTTAACGAAATTCAAGTCATTCATACCGTTTATCGCGATCCTTCGGCCATCAATGTTCAATGTTGTTTTGTTGGATTTACTGAACGTTCACTTTAGAGCTTCATCATTAAGCCAGAAAACAGCGTTGAGGTTTTTTTTTGTCCAACATTTCGGCGATGTTGCCACAGATTTGATTTGAAGAGGGATCAGATCGCTTCTCTTATATGCAGGTTCACTAGAATACTCTTCAAAAAAAAAAGCTTTGAAAACTGTGAACAATTCCAAAATGCTCGAAATTCTGTGGCAACCTTGATTTGGTCAGCTGTCAACAAATATTTTATTAATTAGCTTGACAATATCGGATTCCCCAGGTGTTAGTCGTATGGTTTGAGCTCTTGAAGACGCTACTGCATCAATCAGTCAAGATCAAACGAAACCTTTTCCTTAACCTATTATTATACACTTATGTAAACAATTTATTTTAAAATATTTCTCCACTATTTTATACCAAAACTGATGCAAATTTGTTACTTGAATCAATCATTGCAATGGGTTAGATAATAAATTTGGTTTCTTAATTCGTGCTTTTTGTGTCAATATAATATGTAAAATTTTTTATTGTGATTGCTAATTTTTTAACATTACAAGTATTTTAAATCATTGTACTCTAAATAAATTCCAAAACTAAAATATTTTTGTTCTAGATTTATTGTTCTAAAATTGAAAAAAAAATTGTGTTTTAAAAGTAAGATTAAAGTCTTCATATATTTGCAGTATTTTAAAAATTTATTGTAAAAGTTTCAAAGCTTATTTGAAAATTGAAATTACAGTACCGTTCAAAATTGTAAGAAATGGGAAGCACGCGCACTGTCACTTCGACTTTGAACTTTCTTATTTTTTTGACCTGATGATATTCAGGATCACTATTATTTAACAAAATAAGAGTTTCCTGGCGAATGTGGGATGTCCGAGAAATTGGAGAACGGTTGCCATGGATCGAGTGAGTTTTAGGAATTATGTTCGTTAAGTTATGCCGTGAGATGGAATACTATGTAAATAATAAATAAAATAATTAGAGTTTTCTAAAGTTTGTGTAGCCTGATATACAATAATTCTATACGAAAATCGGACTTTTTAAGGCTCATCATACGTCCTGTTTTGGTAGAACAGGTCCTACTTTTCGAACCTTGGCCTACCTTCCTACTTTAGACCCAAAATGTCAGACTTTTAATGTCTCGTTGCGACAGTTACATTTCGTTCGATTATGTGGTTTTCAGATTAGTATCTCTGAATCTCTGCAATTTTACCAACCAAATGCTTTAATATAGTATCAAAATAATGTTTTTATGAATGAATACTCTTATACATAATACAATCTCTAAACTCTTGGAAAAAATAACCGTTGTGTTCGACAGTTTTTATTAAAAATCGTTAGATCTGAACTTCAGAATGTTGCGTAGTTGTAAAATAAGTCTTATATTTTCAAACAGTTATTTTCATCTATTATTAAGAGCAAGTTCACCCGTGCTTGCAGAAAGTGGTAGACAATTTGACACTTGTAGAAAATTTTGAAAAATTTACAACGCCAAAAAGTCTTCAAGATCTGCGGACGTTAATTTTGTTTTACAACACGAGTTATATTTTGCATGTTGTGATGCAAAATTAGTTGGATTTGTAACAAATAGGGGAAAAGTTCATATAACGCCCCATGTGGCTAATACGCGCCACCCTTGTTTTGATGAATCTGAAGTATTTTAAGCCTGCAAAATATTACCAATTTGTTCTAAATGCTGTGATTGGTCATGGCAAGTATGAATTTTTCCTTAAAATGCTCCTGTGTCGTGATAATTTCACAATTTAGGTTTTTCTTCATTTCGATCTAAATTTTAAAACACTTTCAATAAGGTGTCACCAAGCAGAGAAAAACGAATAAGACAATATTTCCTGACACATCAATAGAGGAGAATCTTAACTACGATTTAATGCTAAAAAATTATACCGAACTCGCTATGGTATGCTTTTTATGGGTATGTTTTATCACGGCCTATGCGCTCGTTATAACGCGCCAATCGTAGTAGGCTGAAAATAGCATTAATTTTTCAAAAAGGCCAATTTTCATTGAAAATGAACAAAAAGTCTAAAACAATATTTTGAGCGTTAATTCAGCCCAAAAAATCTACTTTTCTTTTTTTTTTAAATTTTGATTAGTCCATTTTGATTTTCTTTTCAGTCAAAGTGTCTGTAAGTATTGGTGTGTTTTCGGTCTTCGGCTGCTTTCGGGTGTGTTCGGCTGCTAGGCGCGTATTGAATACACGGCGGCGCGTATTTGCAAGACAGTTTTGTTCTGTGGCTTTGAATAAGGTTTTTAAAAATCAAGTTTTTGAAGCAACTGTAGCAATTTGAGTAATAAAAAATCAAAGGCATTTGTAGAAAACAATTTTCTTCAACGATTGCAACCATTTTTAACACAATTTGTAAGTGGAATACATAGAAAATCAGCGATTCGCTTAGGTGGCGCATAATAGGGCATGTTCCCCTACGGCTGAGTTTGAGCAAGTTCACTCGTGTTGGGGGAAAGTGGTAGAAATTTTGACATTTGTAGCATATTTTGAAAATTTTACCATGCGAAAATCTTTTCAAGATCTTTGGGCGTTGTATTTTTTTACAGCACTGTTTCTATTCTAGCCGTATGTGATGTGAGAATACAAACTCTTGAAGGCCTCAGATCTTGATATTTTCTCGCATGGTAAAGTTTTCAAAATATGCTAAAAGAGTAAAAATTTCTACCACTTTCTCCCAACACCAGTGAACTTGCTCTAAGAAACAATGTTGTAAAAAAAATTGACGCCCGCAGATCTCGAAAACTTTTTCGCATATTAAAATTATCAAAATGTGCTACGATTGTCAAAAATTCTAACACTTTCTTCCAAAACGAGTGACTTGCTCTAAGTGATCGAGATTTTTGGAAAACCAGCAAATAAAGGAGTAGGAGAAAGTAGCAGATTTAGGTAAAACCATGACCAATTTCATTCAATATTCATGTATTTCCAGGTGAACAAGTCTTTCCTGTTCACAGTACATTAGTTTATCAAATTCAGTTTTAAATTCTCTGGAAATTGTATTTTTAACCCGAAACTTTTTTCTGTGTACAAGACAAGTGTTTATTATTAACCTCGGGAAAATCTTCAGATAATGTTCAACTTACAAATGTTACAAATAAAAAAAATAAAACTCACCGACACAACGCGGATCTTGAACTGCATGGTCACATCTGACACTAGGCCAAGGCATTTACTAAATCTCAGGCTTTTAAAGCATAGGACGAACATGAATTGGCATTGAAAACCGGAGATTGCAAGTTTCAGATTTGTTAATCTTGAGAAAAAGTTAGTTAGTTAGTTAGTTAGTTTAAACTTCAAAAATCTATGAAGTTCAAACTAATGATTGAGAGAAAGAACTACATTTTAACTTGAAATTTGAAAAACTGAGGGTAAAAAATGAACTTATTATAAACAAGAGGCTACATAAAAAAATTGAAATGTTGTAAAAAATATATTTTTTTCAATAATTATTACAATTAACACGAAGTGTTTCTTTTTATAATAAAAATTGATCAACTATAAAAATTTCGCAGAAAATCTATGTAAAAAAATTTTCATGGTTTTTTTCAACTCCATACTAAATCAGGCTTCCTTCATTTTGTCCTTATGTTCATTAAAAAATGTCCTTCTTTTTTATAGTATTTCACCAAATGTTTTACCTACCCAAATTTTATTCTGGTAAGCTGGGACTGATTGTACTTTTGCCATTTTAACAGCATCATCTTAAATAGAAACGACAAAACGCCAAATATTGATGTTTTGCTGATTGATTGTTGGAATGTGAAACTTGAACGTCTGGCGTTTTTGAACACTTCTATCAAAAGTCACGCGAGGTAAAATGACGTCTCAAAATCGGCATTAACAGCTGTTTAAATTTAAAAAAAAAATAGTGTGAAAAAGTTCATAACTTCTCAGAAAAGTTCATAACTTCTCAGAAAAGCACAAGAAAACATTAAAAACAGCTTGACTTAAAACTTAAAACTGTTTGAATCATTTTTAAAAAGTTACAAATCGCTTTTAGCAATTTCAAGTCCAGACAGGAATTTTTTTGAATATATGGGCAGCAGAGTTTCAAGATTTTCTTTGGTAATAATTTAATCGGTTTCTATGATTTGTAGTCTTCTTTTTTTTTGATTGGACGATATTCCTGATAGCATAAAGAGCCATCTCTTCTTATTGACTTATAATCAGACGGAGTCGTCTCCCTCGAAACGACTTGTTAATACGAGCTTAACGGTTGTAAACTGTCCTAATAAATCAAGCTTCACGCTTTCAATTGTATTCATCTGGCTGAACCAATGAATGTATGCATTTGCAGTTCGTCTGCTCGTCCAACTTGGTTGGAAAATGGTTTAACCAAATAAGACCTGGGAGATCACGAGATTTTCGTTTCTAGGGTGATTTGCCAATCGTTGCACAGCTAAGCACATGATTTTGGTGTTTATGCTGTATTTTAGTCATTTCAACCAAATTCACTCGATTTTTTTTGTCGATGCACTCATACAGGATTGGTCAACAAGATCCAAAGGTTCAAGTGTTTGAAAAAAGTGACATAAAAATTTAAAAAATCATTTAAAACAGCTTGTCTTTGCCCAATAGTTGCACAGGCAAATCTTGCGTCGTGCATAATGTTGTCCGATTTTTTCCAATGGTTGCACATTTTGAAAATCCGTCACCATGAGGTCGAATAGGCTGATATTTGTTACGGAAGCTTATTATGCGAACTTCTAGTTCAAATGCAATCTAATTTTTAGACGGCCCCTTATGAGGGGGAGGGGGGGGGGAACTGGGGGGGAATGAACTGAAAGGTATTTAATGCTTAATTTTTAAGTGGCTATTAACAGGTGAAAAGATTAGTGAACGTTATCTGTTTTGCCCCCTTTTACCCTTATGAAGAAGATGCGATTTTATAAAACAAATGTTTAAGGACTCACTTGGAAGTCGATCGATTTTTACATAATGAATCTCAATTTAAAACTTGAAAATGGACACAACCACGCCCAAAGTTTCAGATCGTTTGACTGATTTATGCTCATGATATACAATTTTGTATAAGAATTTTGTTTTCGAAAAGCTAATTGATTTAAATATCTTTTTAATATAAGTGGGTTTATTTGTAATTAATGTAACCTCTGTAGCATTTCATCAATCTTCAGGAAACAATCACATCACATAGAAATGCTTCCCAAGATTTTCCGGCTGAAAAACTGTTTTGGATTAAATTAAGTTTTACAAAGCTATGACTGTTTATTTTTCTGGATGATAAGGGCCAAATAAAGCTTCACATAGATGTCTCCAGTGACGGCAACTCGACAGCAGATTCGAATCTTCAAACCTTCGACTTCTAGTTTTTGGGATTAAGGGTCGTAGTTTTCCTCCTGTGCAATATTCTGACAATATTCATAACAATATCAAGGGGATCGCTGTTGACATGGAATAAAATTCTTTTAGATTTGTCGTCACGAAATTAGAGAAACAATTTTTTTTCAGAACAGTTTTTAGATTCGTTACATATGCAAAGCAGTATAATGCGATTCTTATTTTAATCCGGTCAACCAGTTTTAAAATTAGCTGTCAAAACACTAAAATTAAAAAAAAAAATATTTACCTATTTTGAATTTCTTGTATTACAACGAATATCATTTCTAGGGTACCAGATAGGTTTAGTTTTTGTTCACATGCAATGTATTGCAAGAAACAAGAAATATTTTAAATATACAAATATATGTTTTTTTTTAACTTTCAGTACATCTCTGATGGTTTTTGAATGAAAATTTGGATTTTCCGTACAAGCCTCCTTACTAATTCAAAACACGGTGCTATAATTCAGGACTTAAACAATCGCTTCCAAAATTTTTATTGCTATTTTTAGCTGTAAAAACAACCAAACAAAGTTATTGGAGGTTTACGAATTAATAAATTTGAAATTTCCAAACAAATTTTACAGCGGAATTATGGACAACAATGGGGCAGGAGGATATTGAGCGGACCAATTGTTGCACGATCCAACATATTTTCTGGTTAAGTATGAATCATAATTTTTTTTCAAAATCATGGTGTTAAAATTGTCCAACATACGTTTCGTATAGAAAACTGATACGAAAAATGTTTTGTTCTGACGTAAAACCTTATTTGCCGTAGAAGGAATGTTAAGGTTTTTGTTAACAATTAGCACAAAAACCGCGCGAAAAAAACAAGAAAAATCAAAACTGTCGTAAGATAGACACTTACCAGCAGAAAATATCACAAAAGCCTTATTTCATCAGAAAACATTCCGAATTGCACGATTCGGTATTATTTTTGAGGAAAAGTTGAAAAACAGCTGAAATATTGACAATTTAAGTCATGCTGTGCAACAATGGGTTAGGGGACAACGATTGGCAAATCACCCTACTACATGGGGCAATTGCAGCGCCCAAATCAGCTGGGTTGGTACCGGACCATCATCATCCGCCGGGGAAGATGCCATTGCTAGGTGGACCACATTTCAATGCATTCCATTAGAGTCTGGGACTCCATTAGATCGAGGAGACGGTATGTGAGCAGATCTATGACTCTTTTTTCGCGATTTCCATTAGTGGACAGTTCTCGTTCGGCGCTTTTCGACCAAAAGATATGGGCAACCAAAGATCGTACCTCTGTTGGTACCTTTTATGAGATCTTGAGCACGTGGAGCAGATTGTAAAATTCCACTTGGCCCTCGCGATTGGCCCATCATAAATCAAGCGGGATGGATAAATTTAAACAGTAAATTTCGCTAAACGACTCGGCTATTAATTTATGGCTCTTTTGGCGAATTTGAATTTCGAGAGATGGACTGTAATGAATGTGTACGTTTCTTCGATTTAAATAAAAAGCGTTTAGGATCTAGAGAGCGATATTTGTTGGGGTGTCTGGGAGGACTGTTCTTGTATGTTTTCCAGATACAATGTTGCTCAGTTGATGGTGCCATCGTGGATTGTACAATGCGTACAAGAGAATTAAACTTATGAAATATGATTTTTGGGTGTTGCCAACTATTAACCTTCCTAAGCCATTCGCAAAATTTTGAACAAATTATTTTTCGCTTGTTTTGACTAGTAAATTGATTTCGTTCCACTGGTCACATATCTTAACCGATATTTATGACTTTAGATTCATTATTTAGGTAATTTATTCAAGATTTTAAATATAAAAAACTTAAATGGGCTTGTGATATAGCTCAGTTGGCAAGTCTGTTGTCTCCTGAGCCGATGTCCGCGAATTCGAGCCCAAGAATAAACATCGAACACAGTTGTACCGGATAAGTTTTTCAATAACGATCCGCCAACTGCAACGTTGATAAAGTCTCGAATGTCATAATGATGGTTAAACGACTATAATCGAAACAAAAATTTAAAAAAAAAACTTAAATCGATTTGACTTAGCAGATGACCTATAGAATGCTTTGAACAGAAAACCTCCCAAAAAAAGACATCATTTTAAAGTTCTTATATCTTCAGTATATATTGGTGTATAAAATTTTTTATATTTTTTTAAATTGTGAAAAATAAATCTTTTCAAAAATATATAAAAAATTTAGGGTCCCATGGGAGTTTTGGCCGCAATCTTGGAATAGCCGGAAAAAAAATTCACTTCTTAAAAGAGGTAATATTTTTCTTAGCAGCGATGTATCTCATTCTTAATTAAACCGATTTTCAAAATTCAAATTTTAGTTTTATTTTGATAATATGATCATCATTTTCACTGAATACTTATAGTATTTCAAATATTACTGTTATTCGTAATACGAGAATGAAAACAAGAAAAAAATCGTGATTTTCGAACCCGTCTGTTATGATGCGCACATTTCTCATTTTGTTATCGCGATTTCTCAAAACTTTTCATCAAACTCGAAGGTATTAGAGAGGATCGTAAACGGTGTAATTTTCTCAGCTTGTCGGAACTGGATCTCTGAAAATCAACACGGATTTTTCCCTAAACGATCGGTAACCACGAATTTGACAGTTTTTACATCATATTGCATATCACAAATGGATGGCGGAAAGCAAATTGATGCAATTTATACTGATATTTCGGCTGCATTCGATTCAGTGAATCACGATATTCTCCTGAAAAAATTGCAACGTTTGGGATGTTCTGAACGACTATGTGCTTGGATAAAAAGTTATCTTACGAATCGATCCCGTCTGCCTACGAGCTTTATATTGCTGCCTGGTTCGATCAATATTGGAATCTGCGAATCTGGTATGGTGGCCGTTTGAGGCTTTGTGGGTTGCGCGTTTCGAAGCAATTCAACGGCGATTTGTGCGGTATGCTCTCCGTGAACTACCTTGGGAAAACCCGTTAAATCTACCGCCTTATCCACAACGATGTGCTCTGCTTGGACTCCATACGCTGGCGGATCGTCATTCCATTGGTCGATCACTGTTCGTGGCAAAGATCTTGAGAAATGAAATTGACTGCTGTTGGCTGCTTTCCCGTTGTAACATTTATGCTCCAGAACGAACCCTTCGTAATCGAGACTGGCTCTCATTGGAACCACGAAGTACGCGCTATGGCAGTAACGACCCCCTTCGTGCCGCAAAAATATGCTTCCTCCGTAATTATACCCTATTCGATTTTAATGTGTCCATTGCAACTTTCAAACAACGGATTGAGCATAGCATGAGTGAACGACTAAGAAACTAGAAAACGATTTATGTAAACCTATATTTAAGTTTTATTCATTCAGACACCCACCTTTGTCAGATGATACCAATATAATAAACAATAGACAATAAACCTGCCCACTTTTTTATTCCCAATGATAGATTTTAATCTCTACAATCGATTGATATGCTTTTTATGTGTTTTTTCAAAAATTTGTAGCAACGTTTTCCGAATTCACTAAAAGCTATCGGAATTCGACCAGATTTTCAAACGTTTTGTAGCATGCAAGCACAAAGAAATGTTTCAAGATCATTTTGCAAAATAATTTAGGTGGTGTAGAGATAGGCGATTAATAGAGAAAATAAAACTGAAACTAAACAGAACAATAAGACTAATAAGAAGAAATCATTCAAAAACCCGCTAAAAAATTACAGTATTGCGTAATTTAAAAAATCATACATACAAATTGAGAGTCCAAAACAGTCCCAATAAATTTTTAGTTTAAAACTTACATCATGAAGAAAATTTAAAAAATATTAGAGAAACATGTTTGATACTTTTTCAAGATCTGAAAATGTTATTAGGACAAAAGGTCGAAGAATAGGTCTTTTTCCAAAAATCGAACAAGTGCGACCTCTAAACATCATTTTTCTGAGTCGCCGCCATATAAAATATTGTTTCTTACACCCTAAGCTATAATTTGAAACTTGAGCCCCCAAAATCTCAGACATAGAAAAATTTTGGGCCACCCTAATGTCCATTCGAGTAATCGAGTAGTTATGGGTGATGAATATGTTTTATACTAAACTAGTATGAGTAAAATAGTTATGAATTGTGTACTCATTTATTCAAACTTGAAGATATCAGCAATGAAACTGAAAAATTTAAATGATATTTCAACATAGGTGCACCGAATATTTTTTATATGTTTGTCATCCACCATGGATGCACGGATTCACCGCAGATTCTGCCTAAGTATGCATTCTTAGATTATTAGGTTCTACAAATTTCCAATTCAAGTTCACTTACAGGTATTCTGACACCCGTGTATATACCTCGTTAGCTGGCAACTGATTGAACATTCTTATTATAAGAAAAAACACATCTTACCTGTCGGCAACTTATGGGGTTTGAACCCAAAAGTTTTCTTGCCGATACCGGGAATCGAACCCAGTACGCATATGAAGACCAGACTCGCGCCAGCCTATCTGCTAGACCACATCGGCGCTTAGATATTTCAACATGGGTGCACGGAATGGCTGCAAATTCGCCGTTGTAAATTATATAAAAAGAAATAGTTTTCAACTTGCTTCAGAACACAAAATATTTTTAAGTCAGATATGATAGGTATGTTCAATGCAAAATTGGTCAATCGATAAACTTGTAAGGAAAAACAAATCAACGTGTACATATAACAATGATGATTCATTATTTTTATTTTCACTATTTTCCGTCGCACGACATAACTTGATGCACATAATACCTAAAATTCACTCGGTCCATGGCAACCGTTTTCCAATTTGCTGGATGTTGATCAGATCTTATCAAATAAATACACGATTGCAAAAACCTGTATTTCAATAATAAATACATAAATTTATGGTTTCAGATATAATTGAAATATTTCTTTTCCAGGAATGAAAAAAACGGAACTTAAAATAAAAATCGTTATTTAAATCGTTATGTCTCAACATGAAAGACATGGTTTCGATTTTGGTTTAGTTAAGACATTGTTCAGCAAAATGATGATAAATTTTGATTATTGATCATCTAAATATTTCTTTTCTTCAATTTCATTTGAAGGGTTTAAAAACGACATGTTTAATTCATCATTGAAAGCTTAAACTAGCAATGCTCATTCAAATTAAGCTTTGCAACTGCTCGAATCATTTTTCGATATTTTCATAGATAAGTTAAAAAAATATGATTGATTCAAGAGAGATGATTTAAAATAATTAAAATAAATGCAACATTTTAAATTTTCGAGCACAGAATATATTGTCATCGTCTATTTGAATATTGCTTTTCTTATCAAAAATTTAGATATGGCCTATAAGGCTTCCAAGAAGATTATTTTTTCAACACACAAACATTCAAGATTGAAAGACCAATTTATTAAAAATATAATAATTTTTTTAAGGTTTGACTGATACATTCGGTTAAACATAAGCGGTTTTAAACGTAGATTAAGAGAAAATGATTCTGTGTGATATTGAGCTATCGTAGACCGTGAACAATAAACAAATAAACTAATAAAAACGGTTCTTCAAAATCAGGTAGATTTGTTTGGAAATTGAAACAAAATATGAAAATGAAAAAAGTTCAGCATTTCAGAAGGATTTTTTTTTCTATATTAACGTCTTAGCATATTAAACAATTATTTGAAGAATTTAATTTCTTCCTCAAAGAAACATAGTTAAGGAGCCTATGTATCAAAAATATGTTACATTAAGGAGTCCTGAACTCTCATCTTTTGTCAGATTTGGTCTATTTATCACCTCGAGTTTCGGTGATATGATGTATACAAATTTTTAAATTTAGTTTAGTTGAGTTTTCAGTGAAACCAATCATTGATAACTGATGAACAAACAAAAGTACATGAAATAAAAAAACTTATCCTGAATCTGTTTAGAATACTTCATTCAATCAATGAATAACATTTTGATGAAGATAATAATAAATGATCTAAAAAAGTTAAAATCTACATTTATTTTCAAAACTGTCACAAATCACAAGTATCTACAGGCATTACTGAGGAATGTTTGAACAAAGGTTTTTTTTTATTTGAAAAAGTTATTAAATACTGTAAAACGATTTGATGTTTGTTATAAAATATATCTTAAATTCAATTTGACTAAAATCTTTCAAAAAATCGTTAAAATTCCCGTATTTTACAGAATGGGTTAAAGGTTCAAAATTCTATCATCTATAACTTTTTTCGCGGAAGTTGAAAATACTTGCGGTCTTGAAGAAAGTTGATAACTGGTTTTAGGCTTTTAATAAAATAAATTTTGAACGTTTTGTCAAAAAATTCAGCAAATCTTTAAATGATTTTTAACCTATTTTCATTAGTTATTTCAAAAATAAAAACTGATAAAAAACAAATTGCATATTTGAATTGAGGGCACCCAAATTAATCATTATAAATTTGTGTTTTTTGTAGTATTTTTAAAAACCCTAAGTTAGGAAAGAGATATGAAACATGAACCTTGTCTAAAGGTGGGGTTGGGAAACTACGAAAACATATTCTAGTTCATCAACGGGTTCAAGTATCGTTCTAATTTTTGGAGCATAGAAACTTGAAGTTACAAGCTGTCAGAAAATGTCGAAGACGGCGAGTTGCTATTTTTTTCCAAAAAGATGTGGTGAAAATAAGAAAAGGGGATCAAGTATCCCCACTCTCCCCTACAAATAAAATGAAATGCCTCTTCCCGTAACACTAGTTGACAAGTAAAGTTTTATTTTTACCATCCGAAATGGTCTGCCCAAACACTCATCTATAAAATCTTTCGTAAAATTTCATTTCATTCGTTCCAGATTTAATTAAGATTAAAATGTAGTGTGAGAGTTTGAAATTCAAGAGAAAATGAATCAAAGTAGAGCTCCAAATGCTCCAGAATCACAATGCATGATTTTATTTCTTTATTAAATTGAGATTAAGAAACAAAACTCTTCGATCACAATTCACAATGGGAATTAAATTTTGGAATTGATGGTAACAATAGGGGATTTCCAAATACCTTTTTAGAAAAATATACCTCAATAATAACAAAATATCTAAATTTAAAAATAAATTCTAAACTAATCCTTATTGGCCGATTTTTTAAAATTTGTAAAATATGAAGCTAACGCGAGATTTGTAGTCTTTCAGAGACAAATTTGCAATTAGAATTATTTTCTCAAAGGAAAAGGAAATTTTAAATAATTCGAATGTATATCGAATTTGAACTATAAATTTAAAAGAAATATAAGAATCCAAGAATTATTTGTATTTCTATTTTGATTATTTATAGTGGATTTTATCCAGCTTGGTCATTTGTTCTTTATCGAGCACAATGATTTTGTTTATTAAACCCTAATTAACCCTTGCACACTAAGATTGCATTCATTCCACTTAGGTTTATGAGCTAACGAATTACAGGAAAACTGCTCAAATTACACGAGATTCGAATGAAAACCCATCCGAATCTCGTCAAACTTGGTTTATTCTGAAATTTGTGATTTGTACGAGTCTACAGAAACTCAGACAAACGTCATGAATTCAAGACAGTGTTGTCCTGAATCACATTGGACACATCTGTGGTCAAATCTCCTGTCTCTTTTTCATCAGATAAGAAAGTTTTAAGGCCCAGAGTAATAAACAATCCTAATCCTAAATGAAATTCTATCGGTTGCCGGATGGCGGACTTCTTAACATAAAAAGTTAAGTGCAGCGATTCAGGTTCCGGCTCGCCTGAGTTTGATTGCTGACAAAGTCCAAAAGTGCAAGGATTCAAAAACCAAGTTCGGTGAAAACTTTTTTCTTACTTCTAGTGATTTTTTCAGCTTTGCCTGAAAATCTAAAAATAAATTAAAATTGTTTAAACGTCAATTGTGTATATACAGATTGCGATTAATTTTGATAATAGAAATAATAAGAGGAAAGGATACCAGAATTCACTACAAATCACAGGAGAAAACTATATCAAGCTAACAGACATTATGCCAAACTCTCTGCAATTTACAGGAGAATACCATTTCGAATATACAGTTCTGTTTGACAGTTGTTTTCCTGAGCTGTTTTTCTGTCCTGAAATCGTCGTGAAATTTCAGCTGTTGAAAATACAGGAGTGTAAGTTATCTGTATATTTGAGGAAAACATACCTATCAACATGGTAAACGTACGATTCTAACGATTGGAAGCTTTGCTAGTTCACCATCATACACCAGTTAGGAAAGCTTTGAGAGCGAGCAGTTTATAGCAAGCTTTCGTGGTTCAACTCCAATTTATAGCACATGTTGGAGCGGGTGATAACGTAAACGTATAAAGCGCCGTCGCAGCCGTTACATTTTATGCTCATCAGTGCTGAAAAGTGAACATTTCGACACTGAAAACAGTATCGACAGGTGCTTCTTTTTGATAATGTATTTTGTACAGTCCACGACCTACTTGATCAGAAATTATCTGGACATGGCATGGCTTTGGCATGATTTGAAAAAAATGTGCTCTTTGTAGGATAATAAGTGGATTTTCAAGGGTTTTTTATCGATTTTGTGTATGCAACTCGTAACTATAAATTACTATTATAGTAGGTAGTTGTTATTTTTGTTTTATCAATTTTAAAAGGAAATTTTCCTAACATATTTGGTGACAGCAAATAAATTATGGACTCAAAGTGACTATTTCTCTTAAATAAAGAAATTTAAAGTTTTTCTAGTTCATTATTGTTTGGACACAAGATTATTAAGATCCAGCTGCAACTTTTGATTCAGTTTTTTTTTATTTTAATTTCAACATATTTGACCCAAGAATTTCGGATGAGATTGATAAACTGACTTAGTAATCTATTATGGAGTTTATTTTATAAACATTTTTAGAACAAGTCACGGCTTGTGGCATTTTTATCTGTAACACAGCACTTTATATAAAAAAACACACACAATACATCATACATTGGCGTTGAATATCAAAACAATATCTCGAAACAGTTGGAAGATTTTTACAACTTGATGTTAAGCTCCACAAAATATCTCACTTTCGGAACAATTTCTTGCTGGGAGAATACTGACTAGTATTATTTGTTTTGTCTCTGTATGTGTGACTCTAAGATCAAACATGGCTAACGATCTACCATGTTTATACATTGAACTACTTTTGCATTGTCTTCTAACATCTTCAAATGCTAACAGCTACATATGAACTACAACATTATAATGCTCCTGATTTTCTCTCACATCAAGTCTCTTATTTACAGTTAAAAGGTTTTAAAATTAACAACATTAACAATCTGAACCAGTTTCTAGGTTGGCGGCTAACGATTATGTACATGGTTCCGTTTATGTGTTGTTCCAATCTATAAGGTATTTACAAAACTGCTGGGGCATTCTGTTTATTGGCAGCGCAGTTTTCACAGATAGCTGGCTAAGTCTTTGCTGCTGGAAGAATCGTTCGAAGGTAAAAAGTACATCTGCTGAAAGTAGTCGCCATCCAGGGCGTAAAGGTGGCGCTAGTTGCCCAGGTCGAAACACTCGCTGAAGAACCGACCCAGGGTGTGGTACAGGTGCGGTCGAACGCCGGCCAAGCTGTGATCTTCATCCGGGTAGCTCTGTAGGAGGTTGGCGATACATTAGATTAGTTGAAAATTTGCAAAATGGAATAGAGAATCTTACCACTTGTTTGAACATAATATCGTGGGTTTCGAGAGCTCGCGACCACTGCATTGCCTGTTGGAAGTGGACGTTATCGTCGTAGGTTCCATGGATGAGCATGTACTTTCGATTTCTGAACTTTTCATACAGAGCCGTTAATCGCGACTGCTCGTAGCCAAGTTTGTTGTCAGCAACGGTCGGCAGTCCCATGTAGCGCTCCGTGTAGATGGAATCTGTTGAAAATAAAAATGAGTTATTTTTTATTTTGATGAACAGCCAACCTCAATCTTACCGTAGAAAGTCCAATCCGTGACTGGAGCCACTGAAGCAGCACACTTGAAAACGCCCCCATCATCCTTGGCCAGTGACATCGCAGAAGCATACCCTCCATAGCTCCATCCCCAGATGGCAGCCCTAGCAGGATCAATGAAAGGCAATTTTTCCGACAATTTCTTAGCAGTGGTTATTTGATCCTCAATTTCCACAGTTCCCAGCCGGCGATTGATTTGGAAGAGTAGCTTCTCACCCCTCAATCCCGAACCCCGGCCATCGATCTTGGCGTAAATGATCGAGCGATTTGAGCTCATGTGATGACCCCATCCGATGGACCAGGAACTGGTAACGGCGTATGAATTAGGTCCTCCGTAAACATCAACCAGCAGAGGGTATTTCACTTTTCCGGTCAGGTCCGCTCCAGCCGGAACCAGCAGCATCACCTTTGAGGTGAATCCGTTGCCCAGATCGATTTCATGATACTGAACCTGAGGCATGGCTTTGCCCTCCAATAGAGTTCGAAGTGCAGTGTTGGATTCTAACGATTTTACAGGTTTGAGGGTTACAGCTGAAAGAGGAAAGAGTCCTATTAGCCTGATTGACAGATTGATTTTAAGATTAAAAATTAATGATTGAAAATAAAGGATAATGATTGTTTAAAAGAAATATGTTATTACGAGAGGATTGACTTAGGTTAATCACTTTTAAATCGTAGAACCATATCGCTAAGACAAGTTCGCTTTTTGGTTTCGATACATAAACGACAAAGGGTGTTATGGTAGTGCGATACCACCATAGTAGGCGTCCAGGATAACGGAGACGTGGAGACGAAGGATAAACCACGAGCTCTTGTAACTCAACTGCGAACCGGGTAGGCGAAGAAGGTGGCCAAAGCTGGACGGTTGTAAAAATACTGGATGACTTTCCTGGACTTGTGTTTTTAGGGATAAGGTAAGCTTGAAACTTAAAAAAAAGTGATTGCAATACCGCAATGATGATAGTTGAATAATAATCGAACATCTCGCTTGTGGCTCTAGGCTGTAGGTCAACCTCATCGTGGTTCAAACTGGAAACATGTCTGCTAACACTACGCTGTGCGATAGAGCTCGGCAGTGTGTCCCAGATGCCAGAACTCAGTGGCAAGTAGATTGATGGGGTTCACACGTTTCGGGTATTTGATCCCTTGGATGATGATCGTATGGCGCTTCGGGAGTTCCTCGTCCCGATTCGTAGAATGATCGGTACACGACGTACAGTGAAAAGGTCCTCGAAACATGTTGATCCCAGACCTCAACTCATAGAAGGAGAGAAAATTTTAAATTGAGACGGAGAACACAAATGAAGTGGTAGAGGAGTGGTCCTCGAGTCAAGAGTAAAGGTAAAAGAATAGACTAATCTCGAGCCGTGACAGAAGAGGTTGTAATAAGTGCGAGTATATTTTCTTTTAATTAGTTGATCACCCAGGTGGTAAATCCTTTTTACGAAATGCATTTCAAGGCACAGCGAGCCGCGTCTCGACCCTATTGAGGTCCAAATCCAGACTGCCGCACAACTGACCTGATGACTAACTAGATACAATTGCTCACCATCGCTTACATATTTCTTGACTCTCAGATACTCTCTTTTAGAGGCATATTCGAGGATGCCACACTCTCCTCTGACGACTTAAGGTCCGGCCTTTACTCGTAACTTGCTTGGTTGATATGACTATCGTGCGCTCAGCCTCTGTTCGAGTCCACTGCTAAAGACTACTGACCTCTTCTATAACGACTTGAGGTCTTGGCTCCACTTGGTTTGGCTCGAGGCCCTCTCCTCTTTGCTCGTCCGTGTGCCGATCGAGAGCAGCTTATCCAGGACACGCGCCTTTCACAGCACACGTCCGAGGCTTTACGAAACTTCTCGGATGATTCCCGGCGAAGACGTCTTCCAAAACCGACTCTAGTGACTCACCCGCCGACGACGTAAAATCACTCAATTCGAGAGTATTCCGCGGCCTGAATACTCTTCCCCCTACGACTTCGACTGCGGAGAAGGTATCGTCTTATTCCCGCAGCCTCAGTCTTAGAGGGCGCGTTCTACTCGAATACTTCACGACGGTAACGGTTGATATCCTAAACACAAACGCGTCGTCTTGGTGCTTGGCATACATAGAGAGTAAAGTCTTATCTTTGTATGCTTTGATACTAGGTACGGACACACTCTACTCATATGCTCCCGGCGAAGGACTCACTCTATACCTATCGCGGACTGATGCTGGTCCCAACTCCTCTGCAGGGCAGTCATGATCCGGATGAAACCATCGCTGATCACGCGTCATGTATTGGCTTCCCCGCACATCCCCCGCACGATGTTGTCGGCTGTCGTGTCGAGTCCACAGGCGGTAAGCATGTAAATGCGTTCCCCTTCGAACCTTGGCCAATTGACACTACTTGATCAGATGTCTAGTCCGTGTCACCGCAAGTTCAACACCATCCTGTTCCCACCAAGCTACATGTCCAAACCTATAATGGTACTGCATGAAGCGTTCGTGACCAGTCAAGAACTGCGTCTTGCAGTAATCCCCTTCTCCATGTTTCCAATCCATCAAAAATCCGTCGTAAGGGATCAAGCGATGGGTCTACCGGCCGCGTTCCGAGCTGTCCCACTGGTGCTACCAGTTGGACATCAAGGCCTCTCTGGCATGTTTCCGCACATCGGACATGTGCCTGTGTTCGTAGCAGAAGATATCTTCCTCTAACAAAACCGAGATGGGCATGACCTCCGCCACAACATCAGCTTCTACTGAGGACACTGTTAATAAGCCGCACGTTCATCAGCCGCCGCACGCTGCTGAGCTTCTGCAGATTACATTGCCTGCTCAAGGCTGCCGCTCCGTACCACAGAATAGACGAGGTCACACTCGCTGGGACTCTCCTTTTGCTACAGCGGTTCGCTAAGTTGATCGACATGGCCCGCGCAAAGGCTGCCGTCGCCTTTGCCGCTCTTTTGCAGGCGTTATCGACATGGCTCGTGAAACTCAGTCGATCGTCGATCATCACCCCAAGTACATGATCGCACGCTTGGACTCGATTGCACACAGTCCAGCTGCAATCGTCTCTGTTTGTGCTGATATCAGGTTTGTGATCAGCACCATCTCGGTCTCACATACAACATTCCACTTGCTCGATCGCTACTGTGGCGAGTAGCTGGATTTCCTCTGTTGATGGGCCCGATTCCAGGAGAACCACGTCCTCGGTGAATCCCACAAGTCTAACTCTCGTGGGGAGACGCCGTCTCAAAAGTTCGTCGTAGACGCTGTTCCACATTACACCTCGAGTATGGTCTCTTGTGTAGTGTATGTGGGTATATCTTAGACCAAAGTGAATTTTATGGCGTAGGGGTCCATAATATCACGAGTCGTACACTGAGAGTGAACTCTTAGCCAAACAGTTGGCTCCGGAAAGGTCACAGCACAGTAGACACCATTCGATTTGTCATCAGGACACCGAACAAAACCAGGCTAACTTAAAGGATGTAGGCTTGTAGATCTAGTTGATCATGTTAGAGGGTGATCATCTGCTGCGGTTTAATTTCCCTATGTGTGCAATTGGATCGCAGTTGGAAAATCGATTGGTATTTTTTTACATTTCCTAATGGCAATAATTATTCCATTTTTCTTATGACTAATTGAAAATTGTGTTTTCCAACAGGTTCAACTGATTTTATTATCCGAAAAATCAATTTTGCCCTCCAAACGCAGTACCCTTGTGAAGTTGGCTACGGCTATGAAAAAGAAAAAGGCAGCTCAAGCTGCTGAATCAGAGAATTACGGGAAAAGAAGATTGAGGTCTTAGCGTCAAACGTAGCGAAGCTGACCGTTCAACGGAAACTCTTGCTCAGGGCGAGGAATGGTCAGAGTCCCAGCGTCACCGGAAAAGAGTTGGCCGTTTTATGGATAACCAGCTAAACGTGAGCAAAGGTTGGAGTCCTGGCGCCAGTGGAGGCAATCTTACCGTTTGTCGGAAACTCTAGCTCAGCGCGAGGAAAGTTAAAGCGTCAGCGGAGCAAAGTTGGTCGTTCGATCAATTCATTGGAGGTTGGAGTCATCGTCAGCTTACCGAAGTCGGTTGAATTGGGTTCCCAGCGTCAGTGGAGCGAAGGTAGCCGTTTGACGGAAACGCCAGTTCAGCGCGAGCAACTCTTAGAGACTCAACGCGAGCGTAGTAATGTTGACCGATTGACAGAAACTCCCAATCAAAGAGCAGCAAAGGCATTTGATTGAACGTCGACACCATGCGTCCCCTACACGGTACTTTTCAATACAACCCGAAATATGACTATGATCAACATCCAAAAGTGAGCATAAGCGCTAAAACATTTTCCCATGAACAACCGGGTATGTGTTGCGCCAATCGGAAAGTTAAAATGCCAGCTTTACCCAAGCCACCCCTCATTTTGAAGGAATATCTGGAAAAACGAACAAGGGATTCAGAGGAATTTCTCAAAAACATCTGATATTTATATCCTACTTCCAGATGACATCATTTGGTACACCCAAAGTCGTGCGTGATAAATAGGTCGACAATGAATTTTACAATTCAAGGTTAGGTTTTGTAACCATGGAAAAGTTCTAGGCATGATTGTCAAAATTCGTCGCGTAAGTGTAAATGTCGGAGAAGTGCTGATTATTAAGTGTAGAATGGAGCGGACCTGCTTTCAAACCCAAAAACATATGCGAACAAGCACACAGCACCAGATGGCAGCATCTGTCACGCATGAGGAGTCAGGGTTGAACACGCCAGCAGATCATGAAAAATGATCATTTTTAAGTTGTATATCTGAGCGCGTACAACGGTAAGCCAAAACGTCCGAGTACGATTCGTTCCGCATTGCAGAAACCCGTGAAAGAAGCCCGACGGAAACTACGGTCAACTACGGGGAAGAGTACAACAAGAGCGTTTGTTTGTGGAAGGGATCTACCAGGTATCCCAAGATCAGGACTCCATTCGTGCGCCCGTCCTAACGCCTTGCCACGTTTTTGTTCCCTATATCACTAGGACCCTGTAATTTATCCTTGAATTTCGGTATCGGTTCCCGAGGCAGCTCACCTGAACGCGGATCACAGCTTCCACCCAGAACGTGGACGGCCAGCTGAATCCTACTCGAGGGCGTCGTGACTTACCACCACGAATTCATCGACGTGCCGCATACCTTCCATCAGCGCCGTGTGACTCCTGAAAGTCACTAAGTGCCGGAGACACGGAATTGCGACCTCAGGCTGCAAACTACTTCTGGCTAACCGAACCCAGCCTAGCATTTCGGTAGTTTCGCCACGCATACAGGAGGTCGTGATAATCCGGTTTCCAACGAGGAGGAGGTGTACGCAAGGAGAGGGGCCCGATTGCAGACGCGTGAGGTAGGAAAGTTTGTGCCATTATGTATTGTGTTGCGGATCAGTCGAAAAGTGCATTTTTGTACAATTGAGGTAGGGGAATAAAGGGGGCGAGCAAAGCTCGAAACTTAATTATCTAGCGTTTCCTTGAAGTTCTTTGAACTCGAAAAGCCGACCCTGAGGCAAGAATTGGGGGAGTCTTAACAGTGCTGGGTAGTGACTCAACCACAGGTTACAGTTTTTATCGGTTCTCTTCAACATTAGCCAAATGAAATCCGTAAGTTCCTGCAAATCTATTTTAAGGGTAACGCCCAAGATCAGATAGACCAGAGAAGGCCATATTTGGAACAAACCGAACGGCGTATTGTCGAGAAATTGCAGGAGATGATGCACGAGCATGAGCAGTTTAGCTCTGGTGATCAAAACTGCCCTTGACCGAATGCCATCAGATGACCATGGTGTCGTGCTCAGAGCAGACACAGAGCATACCGGATGGATACCACTTCAATCTGAGATAAATAAATCTACAACCAGGTGAGGAAACGAATAAAAAAGTCAGCGCGATACAGTTTTATGCATATAGGCTTATGTTGCGTGACACATAAAATCATATCTTCTTCAGTACCATCGTAGCAATACTGTAACAGGCACTAGAAAGTTGGATGCGCTCTTAGAGCCTGTGTCTGGTTTGCTACAAATCGAAGATGACGCTAAACATAAACCTGATCTCAGTGCCAACAGGAACTAGCAGTTGGACCGTGCAACATCGAGTGTAATGATCAACAACCGGCGTGGTTTCAAAAGCCACGTTGAGTACATACCTAGGAGACTCGCAATGCTTACAATTTTACTCCCATGGATCATGTCGAATATCTAGGTTATCCGATGAAGTAAACAAAGGGCATTGTCGTGTGCAACCTCATCAATCCTGCGATAAGATGCGGTAGTTTACAAGCGGTCTTGGACCAATGTAACACACCTGAGACATATTGAATGCTTATGTCTGTAAGGACAATCTACATTTAGCTCAAGGCTTTTTAACGCCAATAGTGTACGAATCTTTTGGTCATCATATGTGCGCATAAATTTGCATGTCATGATTATAGTGGACCCTGATCTGTGAGAGTGGAGAACGATGTCTATTACTACGATAGTAAGGACATCCCGATCAGGAGAGCATATCAAAATAATAACTCAAACGTATCTCACCAAGATATTTACATCTGATTCAGTTATAATTAAGTACTCCAAATTTTCAATTTTAAGTTTCTCCAATCTGAATTATATTTATTTCTGATTGGCAAACTTGAATGGGGTTGAGCTCATATTCAATGATCAAGATTTTTTTCGGATTGTCCTAAAATAAAATGATTATATCTTATTTTGATATACGTACAACTTTTTCTGAAACACGGACATCGAAGTTAACGGCTCAAACCTTACATTAACGAGTTTCGCTCAACAGATTCATAAAATTGAATCAAATTTTTGGGAAACCAAAAATGGGGCATGGTTTTATCAAATAATGTGGTTTATTGACCTTCCACTAGAAAATTCTCTCGAAGCACTCATATCTTGATAAGTTATAATGTTGATATAATTTGTTCAGTCCAATATCAAACTATGCTATCTGAACGAGATATAATCTTGATAGGAGCATATCAAAAACTGATATAATTTAGCTATGATCGTATAGATTTTTTGATATAATTTGAGATATTTTAACATTCTACGAGTACTGAATTATAACTCATTTAGATAGAAAAAAATAAGTATCAAAATATCTCATTTTGATATAATTTTGTTTTTACCTCCTGATCGGGATACCTTACGTGCGACCCTTCGAAGATGACTCCACCACTGGCAAGTATCTATGGCATCCTTAATACACCTTCATAATTGCTGACAACCAAAACAAGACTGATAGCTGATCAGAAGTGAAGTGAGTAACAAGGACAAGCAAATTTGAAATAATTATTGATACGACATTGCTAGACTATCTTCTTCAAATATTCCCAACTTACCGTTATTGGCAAAGCTCCACTCGAACATCTCGCTCCAGGGAACGCCCGGTCCCTTGGCTTCCAGCACCACGAAGTTACCCTTGGGGCTCATCTGGGCATTGAAGTACGTTTGCTTCGGACTGGATTCAACGGAACAGCTCAAACACTGAGGCGTAGCACCTTCTGCCCCCGCTACCGCATAAACGTGCATCTCGTGCGAATCCTGTTCGGTGTTGGCAACGTAGAAGATCTGGTTCGTATCCGGGTCCCATTTGAGAATCTCGTGCACCACATACTTGCCACTGGTTATTGGTACGCTGGTTTTACCCGTCGTTCCAATCATGGTGACATGATTGAAACCACCGGCATCTCCGGGTTGCTGCTGGGAGCTAATGATCACAAACTGGGAGCCATCTTTGTTGAAGATCGGGGCACTGAACAGTTCCAACCAGCCGTCGGTCTTGATTTCCTTAAGGTCTTCACAGGTGTTGGCTTCGTCGCAAGACGTTATGATGGCATGGTTTTGGACTCGGTTCTTCCAAATTGCGATCACCCGATTACCGGTAGCCCAGCCAACGGAAGTGATGATGTGATCATTCTGGGGCGTTACCAGGGCAGTTGGAGGTTTGATTTCAATCTTTTCCGTTGGTTTAGCGAGATCAACTTGGTAGAGGTTGACAACCGGATTGGGAGTTCCGGCCTTAGGATAATGCAGCGATAGTTCGTGTGGGTACTGGAATTCCGGATTACCTGGCGGTCCATAGATGGGGATTTTCATCAGCTTGGTGTTGACGTCGTTGAATTTGATGAAAGCAATCTTCTTGCCATCCGGAGAGAACCAGGTGGCAATGTTGGTCGAGAACACTTCCTCTTCGTTGACCCAATCGGGAATACCGTTGTACACGCTCTGCGCTCCATCGGTCGTGATTTGAACTTCTGGGTCGTTCGGTGATGCCTTATAGTACAAATTGTTCTGATGAACAAAGATGAAGGAATTTTCTACCGGACTCCACTCCACTACGTTCAGGGGTTTCTAAAATCAAAGAATCATTAGTCATTGGAAATTTAAGAATTATTTACACAACTTATACTACAACTTATACTAACCCTTTCTCCTCCGACATTGATGGGAATGATTCGCTTTGTCTCCAGATCGAAGATATCATAAATAGCTAGGAAGCTGTGCCGGAAAATTTTACTGTAACCACGAGCTATTAAAAGGTATCGCTCATCAGCCGAGAGATCAAACTTGAATCCCATGAGATAGTCCTCGTTGTCCGTATCCAGCAGGGTTTCCGTTTTGTTGCTAACTGGGTCATATGCAAGAACCCGACCAACGTCATCCCTGGAGATGACCTTCCCGCTGGGAGACCACTGTCCGCTAAATCCCCGAGATGATAGTTTTCCGGTAAGAAACTCCTCCAACGTGATGGGATCGCCCGTTTTGTCTATCGGCGCATTATCGCCGTTATCAGTTTTTTCGTCCTTACCAGTCAGTACAACGACCAAAGTGATAATCACGGCCAACACGATAACGACAGCACCTCCTATCAGAAGGTACTTTTTGGTATTCCGCTTTTTCGAGCCTACCAGTTCCTGAAAAAAAAGAAATAGCTCGTTAAAGATTATACTCCAATCGTTCTAATCCATTGAGGTGAATACAGATTATGAAACAATGGTCAATTGAAAAGATAAAATTTTGAAATGAACTTAAACAAGCAATCGTCATGCCGAAAGCAGGACAAAATAAAACAAATTCCAGTAAAATAAATATTCTAAAGCAAATATGTGATTCATTTTGTAATTTTTTTTATAATTTGTCCCTTTTGTCATTTTTGTCATTTATGTCAGTTTTGTGCGATTGTGTAATTTTTGTCAATAAATCAATGTATTGTGGACATTTTCGTCATGTTGGTCGGTTTTAGTTTCTGTTTTTTTTTTTTCATTTCCATGACACCCACAATTTTGTAAATTTTTATTGGCGTTAAAATCCCAGAAAAAACAAAAAACAAGAAAAAAACAAGTAAATTTTATAATCTTTAAAATGTTGATAGCTTTATTTTGACAATTACGTCTTTTTGACAATTCTGTCAATCTCTAAAATTTAGAAAATTAGAACAATGATCAGTAATTTACAGGGTTGCCACGGAGTTTCCATTTTCACATTCCCAGTTTTTTGTTTTGGTTTTCGATTGGCGTATAATAATTTTCTCGGCATCAAATTACACAAATAAATATGTTTATCAGGTTTTTTGCTAACAAAACGAAAGCATTTTAATTAAAGTTGATCTTAAAAGCACTGACCACACTGACTGAACACTCGATTTCGTTTGTTGGATAATTTATTCAGCAGTACGCAATATCGATTCCAGAGTGCGCATCAATCGCTTTTAATAAATTGATATCCCAGTTGAAAAGTGCCACCCAACTTTCAAGATAAAATAGGCAATTTCAACAATTTTTCTTACAGGACATTCAAATTTTGCGCGGTTTGAAATACCGGTAATAGGTGAAAAAATACGTCCGAAAATTATTGGAATTTTTTTTAAGTGACATGTCAGTGGAAAAGTAAGGTTTGATGAAATTCCAACAGAAAAAATCCGATTTAAAACACTTGACAGTAGATTGTAACCTGTCTTACAGCCTGTTTATTATTTTTAATCACATAACACAACAATATAGACAAATGAAAGTTTTATAAATTCTGAATTATGATTAAAAAAAATTCGAACGCAGTAAAAAAAAATGCATTTAATAAATGATTATTAAAAATTTGTTTATAGGATAAAAGTGTATCGAAATAATTATTGATTTCATAAAATTAACATAATTAGGAAAAAATTGGAGATTTTAGAATGCCTGAACTGTGAAATAACTGATTAAAATTTTGCCAGTTTAGTCGATTTTGTATTTTTTTTTTTATTTTGTCATTTTTGTCATTTTTGTCAATTTTGTCATTTTTGTCATTTTTGTCATTTTTGTCATTTTTGTCATTTTTGTCATTTTTGTCATTTTTGTCATTTTTGTCATTTTTGTCATTTTTGTCATTTTTGTCATTTTTGTCATTTTTGTCATTTTTGTCATTTTTGTCATTTTTGTCATTTTTGTCATTTTTGTCATTTTTGTCATTTTTGTCATTTTTGTCATTTTTGTCATTTTTGTCATTTTTGTCATTTTTGTCATTTTTGTCATTTTTGTCATTTTTGTCATTTTTGTCATTTTTGTCATTTTTGTCATTTTTGTCATTTTTGTCATTTTTATCATTTTTGTCATTTTTGTCATTTTTTGTCATTTTTTGCCATTTTTGTCTTTTTTGTCATTTTTGTCATTTTTGTCATTTTTGTCATTTTTGTCATTTTTGTCATTTTTGTCATTTTTGTCATTTTTGTCATTTTTGTCATTTTTGTCATTTTTGTCATTTTTGTCATTTTTGTCATTTTTGTCATTTTTGTCATTTTTGTCATTTTTGTCATTTTTGTCATTTTTGTCATTTTTGTCATTTTTGTCATTTTTGTCATTTTTTGTCATTTTTTGCCATTTTTGTCTTTTTTGTCATTTTTGTAATTTTTGTCATTTTTGTCATTTTTGTCATTTTTGTCATTTTTGTCATTTCTGTCATTTTTGTCATTTTTGTCATTTTTGTCATTTTTGTCATTTTTGTCATTTTTGTCATTTTTGTCATTTTTGTCATTTTTGTCATTTTTGTCATTTTTGTCATTTTTGTCATTTTTGTCATTTTTTGTCATTTTTGTCTTTTTTGTCATTTTTGTCATTTTTGTCATTTTTGTCATTTTTGTCATTTTTGTCATTTTTGTTATTTTTGTCATTTTTGTCATTTTAGTCATTTTTGTCATTTTTGTCATTTTTGTCATTTTTGTCATTTCTGTCATTTTTGTCATTTTTGTCATTTTTGTCATTTTTGTCATTTTTGTCATTTTTGTCATTTTTGTCATTTTTGTCATTTTTGTCATTTTTGTCATTTTTGTCATTTTTGTCATTTTTGTCATTTTTGTCATTTTTGTCATTTTTGTCATTTTTGTCACTTTTGTCATTTTTGTCATTTTTGTCATTTTTGTTATTTTTGTCATTTTTGTCATTTTAGTCATTTTTGTCATTTTTGTCATTTTTGTCATTTTTGTCATTTCTGTCATTTTTGTCATTTTTGTCATTTTTGTCATTTTTGTCATTTTTGTCATTTTTGTCATTTTTGTCATTTTTGTCATTTTAGTCATTTTTGTCATTTTTGTCATTTTTGTCATTTTTGTCATTTTTGTTATTTTTGTCATTTTTGTCATTTTAGTCATTTTTGTCATTTTTGTCATTTTTGTCATTTTTGTCATTTCTGTCATTTTTGTCATTTTTGTCATTTTTGTCATTTTTGTCATTTTTGTCATTTTTGTCATTTTTGTCATTTTTGTCATTTTTGTCATTTTTGTCATTTTTGTCATTTTTGTCATTTTTGTCATTTTTGTCATTTTTGTCATTTTTGTCATTTTTGTCATTTTTGTCATTTTTGTCATTTTTGTCATTTTTGTCATTTTTGTCACTTTTGTCATTTTTGTCATTTTTGTCATTTTTGTTATTTTTGTCATTTTTGTCATTTTAGTCATTTTTGTCATTTTTGTCATTTTTGTCATTTTTGTCATTTCTGTCATTTTTTGTCATTTTTGTCATTTTTGTCATTTTTGTCATTTTTGTCATTTTTGTCATTTTTGTCATTTTTGTCATTTTAGTCATTTTAGTCATTTTTGTCATTTTTGTCATTTTTGTCATTTTTGTTATTTTTGTCATTTTTGTCATTTTAGTCATTTTTGTCATTTTTGTCATTTTTGTCATTTTTGTCATTTTTGTCATTTCTGTCATTTTTGTCATTTTTGTCATTTTTGTCATTTTTGTCATTTTTGTCATTTTTGTCATTTTTGTCATTTTTGTCATTTTTGTCATTTTTGTCATTTTTGTCATTTTTGTCATTTTTGTCATTTTTGTCATTTTTGTCATTTTTGTCATTTTTGTCATTTTTGTCATTTTTGTCATTTTTGTCATTTTTGTCATTTTTGTCATTTTTGTCATTTTTGTCATTTTTGTCATTTTTGTCATTTTTGTCATTTTTGTCATTTTTGTCATTTTTGTCATTTTTGTCATTTTTGTCATTTTTGTCATTTTTGTCATTTTTGTCATTTTTGTCATTTTTGTCATTTTTTGTCATTTTTTGCCATTTTTGTCTTTTTTGTCATTTTTGTAATTTTTGTCATTTTTGTCATTTTTGTCATTTTTGTCATTTTTGTCATTTTTGTCATTTCTGTCATTTTTGTCATTTTTGTCATTTTTGTCATTTTTTGTCATTTTTGTCATTTTTGTCATTTTTGTCATTTTTGTCATTTTTGTCATTTTTGTCATTTTTGTCATTTTTTGTCATTTTTGTCTTTTTTGTCATTTTTGTCATTTTTGTCATTTTTGTCATTTTTGTCATTTTTGTCATTTTTGTTATTTTTGTCATTTTTGTCATTTTAGTCATTTTTGTCATTTTTGTCATTTTTGTCATTTTTGTCATTTTTGTCATTTTTGTCATTTTTGTCATTTTTGTCATTTTTGTCATTTTTGTCATTTTTGTCATTTTTGTCATTTTTGTCATTTTTGTCATTTTTGTCATTTTTGTCATTTTTGTCATTTTTGTTATTTTTGTCATTTTTGTCATTTTAGTCATTTTTGTCATTTTTGTCATTTTTGTCATTTTTGTCATTTTTGTCATTTTTGTCATTTTTGTCATTTTTGTCATTTTTGTCATTTTTGTCATTTTTGTCATTTTTGTCATTTTTGTCATTTTTGTCATTTTTGTCATTTTTTGTCATTTTTTGCCATTTTTGTCTTTTTTGTCATTTTTGTAATTTTTGTCATTTTAGTCATTTTTGTCATTTTTGTCATTTCTGTCATTTTTGTCATTTTTGTCATTTTTGTCATTTTTGTCATTTTTGTCATTTTTGTCATTTTTGTCATTTTTGTCATTTTTGTCATTTTTGTCATTTTTGTCATTTTTGTCATTTTTGTCATTTTTGTCATTTTTGTCATTTTTGTCATTTTTGTCATTTTTGTCATTTTTGTCATTTTTGTCATTTTTGTCATTTTTGTCATTTTTGTCATTTTTGTCATTTTTGTCATTTTTGTCATTTTTGTCATTTTTGTCATTTTTGTCATTTTTGTCATTTTTGTCATTTTTGTCATTTTTGTCATTTTTGTCATTTTTGTCATTTTTGTCATTTTTGTCATTTTTGTCATTTTTGTCATTTTTGTCATTTTTGTCATTTTTGTCATTTTTGTCATTTTTGTCATTTTTGTCATTTTTGTCATTTTTGTCATTTTTGTCATTTTTGTCATTTTTGTCATTTTTGTCATTTTTGTCATTTTTGTCATTTTTGTCATTTTTGTCATTTTTGTCTTTCAGTATTTTTAGTTTTGTTTTACGTGATTTTTATCACTTTTACAATTTCGAAAATCCTTTAAATTTATTAACTTTGAAGAGTTTGTCAGTTTCAATAATTTTGAAAAGTATAACATTTTTGAAATTTTTACAATCTTTTTAGATTTGTTCAGTTTGGACATTTTTAGCAACTTTGAAATTGTTGACAGGTTTGGTCAAACATTTCATTCTGAATCGATGAAAGATCATCATTCTGTCAGAAACAGTTCCAGAAATTAGCAATAAACTTCAAAAACTCAACAAAACCAATCGGCAACAGCCCTGTTTAATACAAAACTGCTAACTAGCTTCGCGTGCTCCATGTTCTCTGGACACCTTTTAACGAGCAAGGCACGCGCTACACCCGATGTCTTCACCATACCATACATATCGAAAGACGAAGACAATTTTGTAACCGCTGAATGGTGGACACCGGTTTTGATCGTCGTCTTCGTCGTTTCATTCTCAAAAGCTTGATACCTAACCTGCAACTTAAATGGTACATTTACTTTGCGCGATGCGGTGCGTTTTGTGCTATCAGGGTGCAACTCTTGCGTTTGCGTTTGCGATTTTGGAAACTTTTGAATTCATCGCACTGTTGGAGCACATTCATAGCGATAAGTCCTACCAGTTGCAATGCTTCGCAATTCAGCTCTGCCAACTTCTTGATCGCTATGCAGGTACCTGTGCCTACCTACAGGGAGGTGACTGAATGTCAGTCACGAAGTTATTGCATGCATTTCAAACCAAAGTGATGTAAGATAATTGTTCAGTGTAACAAGCGGCATACAAATAGCTAACTACATGTTTATTTATAGACCTTATGATAAACTAAATGATAATTACGAACTGTTAAGAAATCTTGAATCATTAAACATTACAAACGATATCTATCGAGAGTCATGATTTGGAATTTGTCATCTGTCATGATAATGAGACGAAGATGAGTTAACTGAAAATTTACGATTTACATATTTGCTAAAGGATTAGATACATCAAGTAAAAATCACTTTAAATCGTAAAAATAAACCAAATTTTCAATTTTTTGGAAGATCCGAAGACCTCCGGCGCAAAACCATAAGATAATAAAACAAAATCCCTATTAGTATAACAGGTTGGACTCGATTCTACGTTTCCACCATTTTTTTACGGAACGGATAATTGAATCCGACGGATAATCAAGTTTGAAAATTTATCCAACGGATACTTTTTTTGACTTTTTCTGAATGTGAAGAAATAAAAAGGCAACGCTCGTTATTAAAATTTGTTATAGTGATTTCTCAAATATAAAACTATCATGTGTTAAATTTTTGAAAAGTTCTATCGGTTGGGTCCAAGACTACGCCCAGTACAATGTTTCAGGCTTGAACTTAAAAATGCGATTTCTCTAGAATTGTTGACGATTATTTTTGCATGTTCCGACGACGAGGACAATATGAGAAGATGATTATCAAAGGGCGTCAAATATCAATTTAACCAAAGTTGACGGAGCAGAAAACGTTTAAAAAAGAAAACGTTCAGATTGATGTGATGATCTTCGTCAATTGTGGATCCACCAATCAATATGATATAAGGCGATGAGATTATTTCCGATGTCTCGACGAAGAATGGCTTTGAAACCATTATGTATGTATGTATGGTTCCCCCATCGATAGCAAGGTCCAGCCTATGGCTGTGTGGCTTGGCCTTCGAATTGCTTCTCAGGCTTCCACGGCCGATGGTTCGTCGAGAGAAGGTATCCAACCTTCAGAGACCTACAAAATGGTTGGCAATCCACTCCGCTTGCAATAGTCTCTTCAGATTTACCCCAGATGCATTCCCTCTGATATATATATAATTATTTATACAATAAAACACATCTTACCTGTCGGCAACTTATGGGATTCGAACACAAAAGTTTCTCTTGCCGATACCGGAAATCGAACCCAGTACGCCTGGGTTACCAGACTCGCACCAGCCTATCCGCTAGACCACATCTACGCTAGCGCTACGTGATGAAAGTTCACTTGAGATTTGATGATTTTTTATGGTTTTTAGAATTTTACTTGCATGTTTTTAGCGTTCGAAAGAAAAATTCAAATTTTCTAAAAATTAATGGAAAATGACCAAAACCTATAACTAAAAGGCATGCTTTCTTGGATATATTTTATGCACTTCTACCTCATTTGGAAATAACATATGCACTTTTATAAAATACTAGCTGATCCCATACGAACTCCGTTTCGCTTTCAACTTGGAATATTTCATGAACAGTTCGTATGAAAGTCAATTGCCAAGCATTTTCCAGATTCATTGTTAAGTAATAACTGCAAAAATATTGGATGATCACTTCGTCTGTCGTCTGCTACTAAATATGAAATCAGGAATCAAAAACCACGTGTATAAATTTCGACTAAATCATTGCATAACAACGCAATTATTGCCAAAAAGCTAAACCCCTTTCGGTGGCTCTTATAAAAACTTTGATATCTGAAATTGATTGCCCTTCCCTCAAAACTCCCGTGTGCAAATTTTCAAAGCAATAACGTCAATATTGCTAAAAATAGTGAAACATTAATTTATATGGACGACCCCTTTCTTCGACCCCTGGCAAAATATTTGACATCTGAGATCGATTGTCCGTCCCTGAAAACTACCGTGTGCAAATTTTCATCCCAATCCAATTTATAATAACGTCGATATTGCAAAAATATTGAAAGGTTTATATAGACGACCACCTTTGCCGGCCCCTTAAACTGAATTGAATACCTGAAATCCATTGCTCATCTCTCAAAACCCTCGTGTTCCAATTTTCGTCTGAATCCGGTGCATAATAACGACAATATTGCATCAACAGTGAATAGTTTACATGGAGGACCCCTTTGGCCGGCCCCTTATTTTAGTTCGGATAAGTGAAACCAGTTATTTGTCCCTAATAACTCCTATGTGCAAATTTTCATCCCAATCCGATGTATAGAAACGACAATATCACTAAGATACTGAAAATTTAATATGAACGACCAATTTTGCCGGCCCCTTACACTAAAATGGATACCTCAAATCGATTGCACACGCTGGGCCACGTTGAACCATTAATGTTTGAAAAATAACCATAATGGCAGTTTTGTGGGTTAAGTCATTTTATGAGTTTTCACTGAAAACTCATAAAATGAGATTTCACAGAGAACTTGGATAATGGTTATTTTTCAAGCATGGTCGGAAAAGCAAAAATGGGACGAAATTAGCAGGAAATATTCGTTTTAAAATATGAATGGAATGGAAACAGAATTAAAGAAATCAATCAATCAGATTTTCAACAGATTTTTTTATATTAAACATTGATTTTTGATTGCCCTCACTGGTATCTGCTTGATGCTAGTAAAAGAGTGGTCTACTGGCACTACTAAGTTGCATTAGCGGAAGAAAGTTTAGCCGGCCGGGGGAATGATTGCTTCGGCACTGCTATCACAGTTACGGATGATGCGGTGCTGCCTTTCCTGCGATGTTCAGTTTCCCGCTCTTCTGTGATTCTAGTGCCGGTGATTCCCAGCATATTTTCGGAACCTTCTGATGCAGCAAACGTAGAGAGTTTCGGAACATTCTGTAATTAATTTAACATGGTTATTGATCTCGGAACAGTTGACAAAGATTTCCAAAATGGCATGTACTTACCCTAACATATGACGGCAGCTGGAGCTGTCTTCGGCGGGACTGCTGCTGCTTCCGACTCCAGATAACATAACCCATATTTGCTCCAACTTTCATCTGAAAATTTAATTTAAAAGAGAGTGACTTTGATGTTCAATCTGAAAACATTTTTTTTTAATTTAATTAACCGGTATTGTCAAGCAAAATACTTACAGTTTGTGTTATCTTTAATCTTAAATCTTTAAGGAGATTTATATAATCTAAGTCCAACGCGGAACCAGAAACAAAACAAACACTTCTGCGATTGCAAACATGGCGACTGTTTTTTCACGCATTTTTTTGTTGAATTTCAACCATAATCAAAAATTTCTTCATGAACTCGGAAAATGGTTAAAATTGAACAATTCATAACGGTTAAAAAACAGCAATTTTAGCAGTTCTACTAAAAATACCAAAAAATGTATGAAAAACAATCATTTCTGGTTAAAAAAATATGAGCGTGCACGTCACTCAAAACTATCGTGGACCAATTTTCATCTGAATACAATTTATAATAACGTCAATATCGCAAAAACAGTGAATAGTTAATATGGACGACCCCTTTGGTTGTCCCCTTACACAAAATGTGACACCTGAAATCGATTGCTCGTCTTTCAAAACACTCATGTGCGAATTTTCAACACAATCCGACGAAAAATAACGTCAATATCGTGAAAACAATATTGGTCTTGTATGGACGACCCCCTTCAGAAGGCGTCATCCAAAAATCTGAAAACATTTTTCATCCTTCCTGGTCCTAATGAGTATCCATGCAAAATTTCAGCTCTCTAGCTCTTAAGACGGCTGAGTCTATAGAGGACAAACAAACAAACAAACAAACAAACAAACAAACAAACAAACAAACAAACAAACATACAGAAATTGCTTTTTATATAAGGTACACCGGGGCAAGTGCAAACTCGGGGCAAGTGCAAACGTTCAACTTTTCTCTGTTACGAAAAAAGTAAAAAATATTTCTTCTTCTAGAAATTGTTGTTTAGAACCAAACAAACAATCTGACATAGATAAACTGAACTTTCTTTAAATTTTTCACTAAGAACACGGCACTGTTTGATCACACACGAATTCAAGTACGTACTAGACATGAACAGTGTGTTTTTGTTTTGCATATTTTGGGTACAAAAAAGGGCATTCAAATCCGATTTTTCGTTAAAATGTGAGTGTTTGAGGCCGATATTCAAGTGAAAGCAGAAAATTTTTGATAAATTTTCAGTACACCCCGAAAGTTGTGAACATAATATTCGCTCTTGTTAAACCACACTGCGGGGCAAGTGCAAACGACACTACCGGGGTAAGTGCAAACGCACCTTTAAGCCATGTAACATCAGCCATTTCAGAAAATTCATCACCAAAATGGTTCAGCATTATATTAAAATGGTCAGAAGGGGTATCCAAAGTGTTATATCTGAAGCGAATGTTCAAAGTTCCGTAATGCCTTAGTAAATGAAGGTCTTTTGCTTAAAACAACAGTCACCAAAAATGGAGTTCCAAAAAGTTATCAATATTGCTAGAAAACAGCAAATATATTAATAAAAGTTGGTAAAACGTACCGGAACATGTATTCAATTCATTTTAAGACCGATATACTGATCCATCTGTGAATTAGTTCGGAAAAAGTATTGCGTTTGCACTTGCTCCCATAAACGGGGCAAGTGCAAATTTTGAAATTTTTTCACAAAAGCACCGTTACTTTTTACCAACATTTTTTTATTTTTCACTTTCAACGGGAATTTGTTGAGAACTATTTTAGGGACGCAACGGACGATAATTGATAATTGTTGAACATATATATATTTTTCTAGGACATGTGAAAGTTGAACTATGGTGAAAACCGTTTGCACTTGCCCCGGTGTACCTTATATAGATATCCGAAAATGAGAATTTTTATCAAGAAGTTGATATGGCACTTCTAAATCATAGGTACAATTTTGATCAACATCTAATCAAGAAATTAGAATCATAAGTCAAGCACAAACCGGAGTCGTAAATAATCCCGCAAGTGTGTTTTTTTTTTGCTGTACTCTTCCAAAGGAATCTATCATCGAAAATCATTATCGCTCCCTTCGTTTTCTTTGGTCATCATAAGCCATCAATCTATCGCTTGATTAGTTCCCGCGTGACCGGATCGTCGTTGCCGTCGAATAAATGACGAAGGCGTCACAATCGATTCCAGATTGGGCCTCAATAATAAGCGATCTGGCCATAAACTTGCAATTTATCTATTATCATTAAAGTGTATCTGCGAATGGGCCAGCCATTAATGGTATCTGACGAAACGGTGACCAGCCCATGTTTTTGGGGAAAACCCATGGGACGTTGAACTTCATTTAACTTTAAACTTTAAAATGAAAAAAATTGCTTTATGTTTTCGATCGAATTCAATAATAACTTAGTCATTTTCCCTGATCATGCGAAAAGATATGATCGATGAAAAACAGCAAGAGTTCTCACTCCGAAACTACTGCTCTAGAAAATTTGGCCTAGAGTAAAACTTCTAATCAATTTAAGCAAGAGTTTTTGGGGGTTTATCATGATATTTTTTGTTTGTAATATTAAGAAACGTAAAATAGCCCTTGGAATATCTTTTCTTTATCCAAAAAGCCAAGTTGATTAAATTTAATTTAATTTTATTCTGTAAATATTTTAATAACTACCTTTTCTGTTTCACAAAGCCATGGCCACCATCATCCAGCAAAAGGGTAAAACGTGAAATGCTAACCTAAGACAACAAACCCACAATCATGATGATGATTGTAGGTTTGTTGCAACAAGCGCTTTAAAAAAAAAGAACTCTCACTCGAAATGTTCGGTTTTGCTGGAAAGAGCAAAGAAAACTAACATCAACGATTGATTGTTGATCCGCATGCTAACCACTCAAGGGAAAGAAATCGGTGAAAATTTAACGATTTTTCATTTCCTGACAAACACTCGCTGAGGGTATAAATCAAACGATTACAAACTGAAACCAGACCGACACTGTTCGTTTCCTTGATTGTCGATGGTGAGTCTTCTGGTTTTTTTTTCGTAACGTAGTATCACTTTGATATGAGAAATGGTTATCTTATGCTTAAGCTTATATGTTTATTAGGTTATGTCGATTTTGGGTCATTTTCGGATTTCTCAAACCATTAGGTCCATTTTGGTTCGAAACTCATTCTTGATTTTTTCCAGAATTGTTAAAGTTACGTTTACATGAGTAAATTTAACCCTGCCCTTTAGGTTTGTGTCGTACGTCATGTACGTATGAAAGTGTGTGGAAAAATGCAAGTTGTATGTATCACAATACAACCTGAATGAGACAAAAATGCTTTGTTCCCCATCTTTTTAGACAGACAGCGAAAAAATATCAGGTTGGCCTATTTTTATTAAAGTAAATTCTTAAGTAGATCACCAACATGAAGGATTAAGAATACAACACGAATACTAGAAAATTCTCAAAAAAACTTTTCAACTTAAAGCTTTCAAACGTTCTAGAATGTCAGTTCTGCATGCTCCTAGATGATTTCTGAATAATCCCATCAGAAAAGCAAAATATTAACAACTCCATGTATTTCTGATTTCGCAGTCTGTTTTTTTTCTGCCTGGAGCAACTTTTGTTCAAAATAGGAATATAAACATTCAAACAAATTTTGTTTAGCCAATGCTTCCAACAACAGCAAACTAACTGACTTCACTGACTTCAGCATTTTAATGACTGATATTTTTTGTAGGATCACGGTCACGCATTTGAAAATGAAGTGACTTTTGATCGACTATCAGTCAGAGATTGCTTTGTGAATGATCAGAGAAAATCAGGTTCAAAGTAAAATGTATACAACTGTGATTGAAAAATTATTTCACATTCATGCAAGCATGTCAACTGTCAACAGTTTTGAACACTGATTGCAACGCTTTTAATGCATGGATGGAAATCGATGGAATTTTCAGTGATGCAGTGTACAAAATTTGTTGATTATCTGTTAAGCGGTTTTAGAGAACGTACTGAAGTTCATGAACGTAATTTTTTGGGCAGGATCGAGAAAAATCCAGAAAAGTCCGAGGAAGAGAACCAAAAACAGTTAGAAATCAACTTTTCGACCAAAGTTTGCATGGTAAATTGTTTGAGAAGTCCTAGAGGACAAAATAGTCAGCTAAAATTTGAATAAAAGGGAAGATTATCGATTCGATGAAGTGAGAGGAATGTGAGAGATTTTTTCAAGCTCAATTCGAAAATATGATTCGAGGAAGTACTTAAAAAGTTCAATTTTTCTGACTGGTTCGTCTAGCTGAAGTATAAATAGGCATAATTTCATTTCTACAAAGTTGAAAAGCTGCCCAACGGTAAAATAAAAAAAACAAAAAAAGTATGGTGGTACAATCGTGCGCAAAATATTTGGACTGCTTGTGGTGAGATATTCAAAAAAAGAATCATAATGGACAGCCAAACGAACTCTTTAGCCTGACAGGTTTCAGCCAAAAACATTTTGTTATCATGTCTCGCCTGTATTTTCCGGAGATAAACAAGGAAAAAAATAGGAAAACTTTGAGAAAGCTGACGTTCTGTGGAAGCTGCATATTAGTTAGTGTTTCATAAATATTAACATGATTAATGACTAAAAACACGAAGAAGACTGCCTCCAAATGCGAACGTTTGCTTTGAAAAGCACTTCAATAGGTCCCGCAAAGTTTATATACTGTTTAAGTTTGATCTGGAATCGTGCCTTTGCGCAAAAACGGTGGTGGAGTGATAAAAAATCAAATATTTTGTTTTTGTGCTGAAGGTGCATCGGCTAAATTTGTTATTACCTCATTTTAAGCGGATTTGTGCCAACGTAAGAACTTAACTGCACAATTAACACACGACGTATTACAGGACACGACACTTGACGTTCTTACAAACGGAAATTTTGAATCCTTTTTCCGTTTGTAAGAACGTCAAGTGTCGTGTCCTGTAATACGTCGTGTGTTAATTGTGTTGTTATTACCTACTTCGACAAAATTAAAATTTTGAGTTATTCAAACTTCTGGAAACAGCAAACGTATTTAAAAAATAGCCTTGATTTGAAAAAAAAAGGTGGTTCAGCATGCATTACATATGGCGCACGTGTTGCCCAAAAATTAATGTCGAAAAATTTCTTCATTGAATGCTTTCTCAAAAACCACTAAACAGAACATAACAAAAATTTGCAGATATAAACATTTCATTACCGGGTAACTTCGCTAAAAATTTCGTCAATTTATATAGGTACATGTATTCAAAAGTTATGAAAAAAAAAGTGTTGCATTTTTTTTTCGAATACACTTCTTTAAAGTTAAAATACACTCATATGAACCTTACTTTAAAATTCAACAAATATCATGGATCCTTAAACCTTCTAAAGATGTTCGGGTCAATATTCATCATTCCAAAATTCATACTGAAGAACTCAGCCGTTTTAGAGACCAAGTATGTTCTATGAATATAATAATTAACTTAACGATAAACAACTTATAAACTTGTGTTAAGGGAATAGGTTTATTGTGAAATGAGATACAGCGAAGTCAAGTCAAACTTGGTTGTTTTTTTGCTGGAAAATCCGGGTCAACATTTTCATCGGACCCCCATATTTCTAAACATCGGATAGATGTATTCTTGAAAATCCTAAAAAAAAAGCTTAAATACTGCAAAGCTGTCAGGAATAATAAACAATAACTAAATAAATTTTGTCTTTGGATTTTTTTTTTAATTCGATACCTAGAACTAGAAGACTAGAAAAAAAATCCCTACACAATGAGTTTAGAATCATCCAAACAGGTGAAAATATGCGGCCATAGAAATAATAACAATTTACAAGTCAAATTTCCTCGAAATTTATTTTTTGCTAACAACTTTGAAGAGATAATTCGTCGCACAATGGGAAAATTTGGCCCCGAAATCCGAAAAATTCGATAATCCGCTTAAATTTTTGTGTGACTATTTTAATTTTGAAAATTTATAAGAAACCAATAATTTTGCCCTCGTTTTGAAATGATTATTATGCAATCAAAGGAAAAAAAAACCAACAAAATAAAAAATTTAATTGTTATTTCGCTTGAAGTTTAAATTTTTTTTAATTATATTTCCACGAAACTTCCACAAGTTGGATTGTTTCTATTTTGGCAAACGATTTTGTTCTGATAATGGTTTCAAAGACATCTTAAAAATCACAGAAAACAGCTGCAAAAATTTTCAAAACAACTTCAAATTTGTATCTCGCTTAAAGAATATTTAGATATGATTATGTTCTCAATATTATTTTATCATTGAAGATTTTTTTTTTTTAAATTTAAGCCATATTTTTGTCATTGTTTTTGTCTTACAGGTATTTCATAAATGATTTTATTAAGTTTCGAATTTTAATAATTTTTTATATTTATTCATATTTTTCTATATAAATCATTTATCTCATATATGAAATTTTAGACCTTTATATCATTTTTGTCCTTTATATAATTTTTTTTCCTTCATATAATTTTGGTCATTTTCGCCATTTTTGTCATTTTTGTCATTTTTGTCATTTTTGTCATATTTGTCATTTTTGTCATTATTGTCATTTTTGTCATTTTTGTAATTTTTGTAATTTTTGTAATTTTTGTAATTTTTGTAATTTTTGTAATTTTTGTAATTTTTGTAATTTTTGTAATTTTTGTAATTTTTGTAATTTTTGTAATTTTTGTAATTTTTGCAATTTTTGTAATTTTTGTAATTTTTGTCATTTTTGTAATTTTTGTAATTTTTGTAATTTTTGTCATTTTTGTCATTTTTGTCATTTTTGTCATTTTTGTCATTTTTGTCATTTTTGTCATTTTTGTCATTTTTGTCATTTTTGTCATTTTTGTCATTTTTGTCATTTTTGTCATTTTTGTCATTTTTGTCATTTTTGTCATTTTTGTCATTTTTGTCATTTTTGTCATTTTTGTCATTTTTGTCATTTTTGTCATTTTTGCCATTTTTGTCATTTTTGTCATTTTTGTCATTTTTGTCATTTTTGTCATTTTTGTCCTTTTCGTCATTTTTGTCATTTTTGTCATTTTTGTCATTTTTGTCATTTTTGTCATTTTTGTCATTTTTGTCATTTTTGTCATTTTTGTCATTTTTGTCATTTTTGTCATTTTTGTCATTTTTGTCATTTTTGTCATTTTTGTCATTTTTGTCATTTTTGTCATTTTTGTCATTTTTGTCATTTTTGTCATTTTTGTGATTTTTGCCATTTTTGTCATTTTTGTCATTTTTGTCATTTTTGTCATTTTTGTCATTTTTGTCATTTTTGTCATTTTTGTCATTTTTGTCATTTTTGTCATTTTTGTCCTTTTTGTCATTTTTGTCATTTTTGTCATTTTTGTCATTTTTGTCATTTTTGTCATTTTTGTCATTTTTGTCATTTTTGTCATTTTTGTCATTTTTGTCATTTTTGTCATTTTTGTCATTTTTGTCATTTTTGTCATTTTTGTCATTTTTGTCATTTTTGTCATTTTTGTCATTTTTGTCATTTTTGTCATTTTTGTCATTTTTGTCATTTTTGTCATTTTTGTCATTTTTGTCATTTTTGTCATTTTTGTCATTTTTGTCATTTTTGTCATTTTTGTCATTTTTGTCATTTTTGTCATTTTTGTCATTTTTGTCATTTTTGTCATTTTTGTCATTTTTGTCATTTTTGTCATTTTTGTCATTTTTGTCATTTTTGTCATTTTTGTCATTTTTGTCATTTTTGTCATTTTTGTCATTTTTGTCATTTTTGTCATTTTTGTCATTTTTGTCATTTTTGTCATTTTTGTCATTTTTGTCATTTTTGTCATTTTTGTCATTTTTGTCATTTTTGTCATTTTTGTCATTTTTGTCATTTTTGTCATTTTTGTCATTTTTGTCATTTTTGTCATTTTTGTCATTTTTGTCATTTTTGTCATTTTTGTCATTTTTGTCATTTTTGTCATTTTTGTCATTTTTGTCATTTTTGTCATTTTTGTAATTTTTTGTCATTTTTGTCATTTTTGTCATTTTTGTCATTTTTGTCATTTTTGTCATTTTTGTCATTTTTGTCATTTTTGTCATTTTTGTCATTTTTGTCATTTTTGTCATTTTTGTCATTTTTGTCATTTTTGTCATTTTTGTCATTTTTGTCATTTTTGTCATTTTTGTCATTTTTGTCATTTTTGTCATTTTTGTCATTTTTGTCATTTTTGTCATTTTTGTCATTTTTGTCATTTTTGCCATTTTTGCCATTTTTGTCATTTTTGTCATCTTTGTCTTTTTTGTCTTTTTTGTCATTTTTGTCATTTTTGTCATTTTTGTCATTTTTGTCATTTTTGTCATTTTTGTCATTTTTGTCATTTTTGTCATTTTTTTCATTTTTGTCATTTTTGTCATTTTTGTCATTTTTGTCATTTTTGTCATTTTTGTCATTTTTGTCATTTTTGTCATTTTTGTCATTTTTGTCATTTTTGTCATTTTTGTCATTTTTGTCATTTTTGTCATTTTTGTCATTTTTGTCATTTTTGTCATTTTTGTCATTTTTGTCATTTTTGTCATTTTTGTCATTTTTGTCATTTTTGTCATTTTTGTCATTTTTGTCATTTTTGTCATTTTTGTCATTTTTGTCATTTTTGTCATTTTTGTCATTTTTGTCATTTTTGTCATTTTTGTCATTTTTGTCATTTTTGTCATTTTTGTCATTTTTGTCATTTTTGAACTGCTCCGATAATTTTTGTGGAAACAAAATTTTTTCTAGGTTATACCAGATTTCGACGTGTCATGCATTTTTAAGTCATTTGGCATCAAAATAAAATATTCCAAATTTCCTTCCGTCACTCTTTTGATGATTTATGAAATTTTATCTTAGATTTTTGACCAAAACTTTTCGATTCCCTTTGGTCCTCCGTTTCGTGATTTTTAGGGTCAAAAACCGAAACTTTGAGTGCCTTGATCAAGTCAGCCCCTAAATCAAGTCGAATTGAGCTGAAACTTTTCGAAAGTCGGTTTTTTTGGCCAATCTACATAATGTTAATGGTTGATTATCAAAATTGGATCATAAAAATTTTCCCATACATCCATTCCCATCCTAACCTACATACAAGGTGAAAATTTAAACGTTGGATGCAAAATTAATCCTTACTTATCTAAACACCGATGTTAAATACCTGTTCCGACTGTCCGATCTCGATGGAATTTCCGGTGGAAGCAGCCATGGTTAGTCAACCCTATGGGGAACCAGTTCTCACAACCCGGAACAAATCACTATTTTCACGGTACCAACTGCACAATTTATTGCCACTCTCACACTGCGCTTGATAAACGCCTGCACCACGCTCTCGTCAATCAAAATGAAGCCACTAATGTCGGGCACAATTATCATCACCTGTGGAAATGCTGTCTTTCATAGCCTCTTCTTCGAATGGTTTGGCTCGGTTTGGTGACAACACTACGTATGCAGCTCCATCACCGTCAATTTTTCCCTTCAGAGGAATTTCTAGGCACTCTCGAGTTGGCCTCCTGCAAGCTGTGCACACATAAAGAGACAAATGAAATAGCCCCAGTTGAAACACATGTAGACAAATAAAATATTTCCCAACTCAAGTGTCGGATTTGTTTTTCTTATTCCTGTGTCCTCTACTAGCTACAGCTAATGAACAAACATTTTGGCACTGCCAGGCTCTCCCAGTTGTTGTCGTTGTCGAGCGTTGTTGATTGTGCTCCGGGACTGCGAAAAACTTTCCGACCACTACACTTTTGGATTGCATGCCCCGGTTTTAGACAGTTTTTTTTCGTGCATTCTACACTGAAGGACTTTCTTCCATGCGGCTAGGGAAATAACAGACAATTTTTCAGCAACCGGTACCACTTGCAATGCGCATCACTCACCCACGTTGTTCCATCATTCATAATTCAAACTGGTTCCTACTGGTTCTGGCACAAATTGTACTCAACTTTATTCGAGGTGGCAAGAAGTATGGTTTTTCAGTGAAAAATAAGTTGAAGTTTCAATTTAGGTCTTTCTTTTTCATTTATTACATTCATATTCGCAAAGCAAATTGGGACTGTTACCAATTCTAAAGTAAATCTTGAGAAATTCTATAACGGATGTTAATATGTACACTACACGACAAAATAAGGTACGCACTTGCTATCCCAATTGTCAAATCCCTGTACACAGCAAGAAAAATTCGTGTAAATTTAGATCGAAAACGATGCACGAAAACGGAACATCGATTTTGATGTAAAATTCTATCACGGTTTAATTTTTTTCAAGGATGTAATTTTTGAGGCGTGTAAATTTAGATTGAAATCAATGCACGAGATAGGATCACAAAAGCCGTCGTGTAAAAATACACAGGGATGTAAATTTTTAAATTTATTATTGTAAATATTGATATTTTTGCTAAATATTCAGGTTTTTGCTTTTGTCTATGAATGAATACGCCCACATGTATTATTTTTAATTCACATTTATTTACAAAACTGAAAATTAAAACTCCATCACGGAAAGCGTCAAGCTGGAATTGTTGTTGCATCCGATGATTCCACGGGGATGTTTTTACAGATCAGCGTCATCAGTATCCTCGAATGGTTCCGGAACATCATGATCTTTCGGTCAGCACTTGGACACTTGAATGACAAAAGTTTCTCCGGATAATAACTGTCCGGATATCAGCCTCTGCGCAAAAATCTGACCTTTGCTGTAATGGAGAAAAAACTTGTCAGTTTCAACCGCATTCTTCATTTCACGTATACTTACAACCAGAGATGCCATTCTCTACCGAGAAAAACGGAGAACGGAGAAAAAAACACCCCCGTGCGATAGTTGCAAATCACCCGGGTGAGATTTTTCGATCCTCTCCACACATTATTCGCACCCCGGTTTCGAAAGCCACACACACCTAAGTTCAATAGCTCCGGCGTGCGACGATTTGTCACTGTAGAGCACCCCGGTGAAAACACAGAACCGACTAGTTGAAGCCACCAAAAAGCAAAGACAAAAACAAACACGACGGTGTGCATAATAATAGCATCAACAAACGATGAATGTTTCGGGCGAGTGGTTCAGCTTCGTATGTGTTGGTAAATGCAACAAGCCAAGCCAGCTGCCGTCGCTGTCGCTCTCCTTGGTGAAAACATTTTTTCACTGTAGTGTGTGTTAGCTCTGTCGTGTTGATTTACAGATTCTCTACAGAGGTTCGGCTAAAAATCTCTGCGGTGCGTTTCAGAGAATCTCTACCGAGAATCGAAAACCGAGCACATCGGTGATTCTCGTTAGAGAAATTGCAAGCCTGCTTACAACTTAAAAAAACTCTAGAAGTGCTGCTGTAGGTAGCTACGCCTTTGATCGACCCGTTTCCGAATAATTTTTCGACTTGTTTACTTTGTGCGCAAACTAACGAAATATAAAAAGGCAGAAGTTAATGTCGTAACCTTTCCCCGTTTTTGCACTGATTTCACTTCATCCGCCTATTTTGCGGATGTCAGAGAACTCACTGACATCCGCAAAATAGGCGGATGAAGTGAAATCAGTGCAAAAACGGGGAAAGGTTACGACAGTTAAATATTTGCATTCAATTTTAAATCAAACAGATCTAACTTTACAACATAAATTTCATTGACCGGTTGATTTTTACACGACGCAATGTAAAATTACATCAAAACAGTTTATTTCTATCCTATTTTTGAAAAAAGTATAATATTACATCAAAAGGAGTTTAAAATTACATCTTTTTGCAATTACACTCAAGAAAAAATAGATCACTCGTTTTTTAGATTCCGTGTACTTTTAGAAATTTTTTGCTGTGTATCCTTTTCACATATTTAAGAAATATCAACTCAAAATATTCGTATCTTCGAAATGTTGGATAGGTTCTTCACACTTAAGTGTCTGAAGTAAAAAAGGATTCAATTCTGCGAAACTCTCCGGTCCGGTTTCGGATCCTCTGGAGCCAAACGTTTTACGGATCGGAACGATCCATCAGCAGAAGAATTCTGCAACGCCACGCGGATCCAAAACATTGTTTGCTTTAGTTCACCGCATGCTTTGGGAAATTCGGAATTGATGATTACCAAACAATAGAATAGTGATGATGATGACAGTATAAATGTTTACATCATCACACGGTAAAGCAAGAGTATTCAAGTTAGGTTCGTGGTAATACAACAGTGTTGCAGATATTCTGAGTGGTGAGCTCAGAATATCACACAGAATTGTGTGCATTCCTGGTTAGGGAAGTTTTAGTCGTTTTAACATCTTTATGTCATTCGCGACTTATATCAACGCAACAATGCAGTTGGCAGACATTCATTGAAAAATTCATCCGGTACAACTGTGTTTACTCTTGGGGTCAAACTCACGGACATCGGCTCAGGAAGCAACTGACGTGCCAACTGAGCTATAATACAAGCCCCATTAATATATTATGTAGCTAAGATATGACTTGATAGACAAAATATTAATAAAGTTTATTTTATTCTACCACTGAAACCTGATTTTTTAACAGGTTATGGGCTCAGATACGTCTGGAATTGGAAAAAGAGTTAAATCGAGAAAGGTTGGTACTGAAGATCGAGACCGGGAAGGCGGGATCCGAGAGGGTTACTCTGAGTTAATTCCAAACGGCTGCTCTGCGACGTAGTTCCACCTCCCCGTGGTGCAGAGTGGAAACGTGTCCACAGACTTGTCGCCTGTAGGCGTACGGCCAAGAAAACTACATGTCACACTTGGTGCAGCCAGCCCGCCGACGAGCTGCGTGCCGAGTGTGGCACAAACGTGGTGCGACTGGGTACCTTGGTACCAGTGCTCAGTTGCAAGAGGGAGGAGTGGTAACGTGTATCGGGTAGTCGCGACCCTGATTTTCGGGACAACCAAATGTTCGAGCGGGTGTTGGTCGAATTCGCGCGACGGGTGGTCCTAGCCCTGATTCGCGGATATGACCGACTCACGACGGGCAGAGGGGCCTTGTGCCGTAATACGTGGCGCCCAGTGAATTGGCCTCAAGATGAGTCTCGAAGAGTCGAGACGGAGAAATAGTTGGATGTGCGGATATCTCCAGACCCGAGGAGAGCCGAGTTGTTCTCGTCTCGAATTGGGTAAAGAGACGATTGATTGAGGGTTCTCAAGACACGAGAAGAGGCGGGTATAGACGTCTCAAGTTGTGTCAAGAGGATGAGCGTGAGAGGGCCTCGAGTCACGGGGAGAGGCGGGTAGAAACGTCTCGAATTGTGGCAAGAGGCCGTATGTGGGACTCGAGTCACGAGTAGCGGCGAACGGACTGCCAACCCGTGAGTCGTGACTCGTGAATCGTGACAGAAGAGTGGAAGACGATTGCTGGTGTCGTACGAATAAACGAGTATTGCCGTGGAGCGCTTTTCGCGAGTAAGACCATATCCATCAGAACTATCACTAAAACCCTGGTGCACCCGGGTATTTAAGACCAGTACACGGGTGTGATGATAAGGATCCAACACGCGTTCGGGGGGTCATGTCCCTGAACTGCAGATGCGACCGGAGGGAGAATGATCGCCAACTCGTTTTGCGTTTCGGAGGGTAAAGACCCGACTCGCAAAATGAGTAGATGCGCAAAGGGGTTAATATGTTACCTCAACACTTAGAGACGTGTCAGACACGTCAGTATCAGTGATGTACAATATTATGCCGGAGGTGTCAGGGTTCCATACGCGTTTCGGGAATAGATACGCCTGAACCGCGAGTGCGACCTGATGAGGGCGGTCCACAGCTCGATTTGCACTTCGGGGAGTTAAACACCCGACTTGCAAATTGGGTAGTTGCCTTGAGTAGTGACTTAAGTCAATACTGGAGGGTTCGGAGGATTCTGAGTCTTACACGTGGCATAGGAGGCCTTGCCTCCTGACCCGCGTGTGCTACCAGAGAAAGTGTCTTTGACAACTCGCTTTTTGTTTCTGAACTTCCTGGACTAAATTAGCTAAGTTAGTAGTTGCGCTAAATGAGGTCCCCTTTTAACACGATGAGATGTCGGGTCTTAACACGTCAGAGGAGGGGTTGTGCATCGAGTCGTGTTGGAATGAGGTCATTGCTGATAGTGGTTTCGGAAACGAGTATTGCCTTGGAGCGCTTTAGCGCGAAACGACCTTCCACCACTAAAGATAAAGTGTGCTAAACAGTTCGAGGTGGGAACAAAGGTCACGTGGCCCCAGGTGGACTTCATGGCGTAGGGGGTATAATGTTTCTTAGCATTGTATCATGGGTCGTCCAATTGCACCCATGGAACCAGAGTAGCTAACTGGAGGGACGCGGTGGCGCACCGTGCCTTGAAATACAGTCCGTAAAATGGATCTACCACCTGGGTCATCAACTAATAAGAAAAAGACGGCTGAGAAGAGGACACACGGGATCCAAAACCAGAATTGGTCAAATGGTTTAGCCAGGAGCGGAGCCTGGATACAGTTGATCATCGAAAGGGTTACTCTCTTGGTGTGGTGCTACGCTGCGGTCAGCATGCGTGAACTCACATCCAACTGCTGAAAAGGTTTTCTGGAACTTTGGGAAAGTTTGTTTGGGCAACGGTCAGTTGCCGACCCCAGATCCAAGCTGGACGGCGACTACTGCCGGGGATTGAGATTGGAAGGAGATGCTCACTACAAGAGTTCATTTTGCGATATTCACCTACGCTGCGGTTAGCATGCAACTACTAATTTCTGATAACTGGAAGAAGTTATTGGTGTTGTGGGAGAGCTCGACAGTCGACGATGCTATTCATCATTTTCAATATGCGAATTTAAGGGACGTGTTGAAACTTACGATCAGGCAATTTACGTATTGACGATCGTTGCTGGATCTAGAGATCGCTAGTGTAGAGTGTAGTTTTGTGAGGACCTTATAGCAAATTAAGACTAACTCTATTCCACCACTCACACCTGCGTTGAGTAACTTATTTCAACAGTGTGGTTGAAATCGCTGGCAACTAATTGTTGCCTGAACCCCCCTCCGTAACACACAGAACAGCTACCAAACGTCGAAGACAATATCGTGCATACCAACCGCAACGCAGCTCTAAAGCACGAGAATAATCTTCTAGGCTTACAACTTCATGGATGTTTGTCCTGTTGCTCAAACCCTTTGAGCGGTCCATAAAGCCGGAAGGTAACGTTCAGCAACAAACGTCAAATCTAGCTTGTGAGTGGCTGAAATTGTTGGCAAATACCCATCGCCCGAAACAACTTCTCCAAGGTCACAGAAGAATTATACTGCAACCTTGGATAATCTCACGCGTGCTGACCACAGCGCAGCTCAATATAACTTCTCCCATCCTCCGATACGGGCTAATCTGGGGTATTAGACCCTCACAGATTTCAAGAGTCATCACTCTCGGATCCCGCCTTCCCGACCTCGACCTTCAGTACCACCTCGGCTCGTCTCTGCACTGTCTGGTTCCTCTAGCTGGTTGACTCCTCTGCGCTGGTAACTGGATTATTTGCTAACCGCAAGTTCTTGAGAGTTCCCCCTCTTAATCTAACTTTGCTTCTACTTCCAGACGTATCTGGGTCCGTAACCTGTTAAAAACGCAGGTTTCAGTGGTGGAATAGAGTTATCGTTTAATTGCTGTCCAAGTAAGGTCCTTAGATGGTTACACTCAACACTAGCGATTGATAGTTCCACCAGCAATCGTCAATACGTGGATTGCCAATCCTGATTTCAACACAGATCCATTTAGCAGTTGAAGAGGCCCAGCAAACTATAAATCGTAGCAGATGTTTACGATAATTTAAGTCGTTTACAATGGTGTTGCAAATTGCAATTCCAACTGCATGTTAAAAAGATCATATAAAATGTCGTCTGAAGTCAGTTTTAATCGGATATGATAGAAAGTTCGCCATGTTTGTATATTTTGAAATGATTTTGATCCCTCGAGGGTTTCAAGAGAGAAAATCATCGTCATGTTCTTTCAACCAGCAGTGGCTAAAAATCAGATGGGAATTGAGTAATAACGATTTCAAGGTTATGAGAGCAAAATCTTACGCTCCCTTGCATTCTTCCGATAAGTATAAATATGGTGCCGGATAACGCCCAATTGGTGTAGTTTTTGTCGCTTCAGAAAGAAATGAAATTGTCTCCACTTTGGTAGGGAAATGCTGTTTTTCAACTTTCATATGATCATTCTATAATGGAACGTATTCTACTTTTTTGTTCACAAAAATCAATTTCGTTCATCTTGATGTCAAAAACTGACCAATGACACCACAAATTGACTTTTGTGAATAAAAAAGTAGAATTTCACTACGTTGGGGTATACCTTTTTCTCCAAACACCTCCTGAACCACATGGACAGTATGCAAAGAGTTGTAAACCATAAAAAATGATCGATTGTGAAAGTTTATCAAAGCAAAAGTGTAAGTGGTTTTGCGCATATCATCCAGGCGCACAACAAAATACATGGATTTTGGGTATGTAAACGTTTTCCAGAAAGTTTAGACTTAAAATCAAGATTGCCGAAAAAAAAATCTGTGATTTTGCGAAAAATGGTAGTGGTGATGGTTTTCTGTGATGGAAATAGTATGAGTTTCATTAAAAAGCCTTGAAGAATTGGTGTTTTTACATTAGACTTGAAAAAAAAATAATCAAAATTTACAATTTTTCTAAACAAAGTCAAAAATCCTAAATTAATATTCCTTAAAAATTATAATTTCAGAAAGACGCTCAAAATTTAAAAAATCTGTGAAATCTGTGAAAATTTTCGAAATTCAGTGCTCTGTGACACAAATTCTGTGATAAATTTTTTTTCAAAATTCTGTGAAATTAAAGATTATTTTGTGGTTTTAGCAACCTTGCTTTAAACTCGACGGGGAAGGTTCCTATATTTTGAGAGCCCTCCATTTAACTCGATAACTCATCAGGCAAATGGAACCAAATTTGGCATGGTAGAATATAAGGGTAGAAGAAATATTCCTAGAAGGGTTTAAGGCCCTCTCTCCTTCCAGTGGAGAAATTGAAAGGGGTAGGGAAGAACTTATCAAGCAATTTGAGCCAAATTTGCCATGGGAGAGTATATGAATACGGGAAAAGTTTCTGTGATTGTTTGAAACTCCCTCCCTTCTCCATTTGGAGAAACAATAGAAGAGTGGGGTGAGGAGGTGGGGCTCCGTACATTGTTTTAAAAAATCTCGAGAACTATTCAAACGAAACGAACCAAATTTGGAATGGTATTTGGTATTTCAGCAAAAAGTCAGCATCAATTGAAAAGAATTGCCATCTCTAAATAGAAAACCTATAGAAAATTACAAAATCCCACTCTGTCATTTCGTTTATCTTGAGAAAAAATCATATTTATGTGTCAGCTCTAAAAAAGTTTAAACAAATTTGAGCGAATAAACACAAATAATTTGTAAGATTAGGCCACAACAAAACAAAGCCTAGTTAAACTATTGTTCCACATCAATATGCTATGATGTTATTTGTAAATCTGTTCGCTTTCTTAAAGAATTTGATGTTTTTTTTTTCAATCATTATAAGATAGTATATTTTCAATCTCCGTTTTGATCGGTGCATTGATTATAAACATTGAACACTTGTTTGTTTTTTTTTTTCTCTTTTTTTATGGTCTCTACATAGAGTCAACATTGTTGTCTCTAGCTGTTTTCTCCGACCCCGGAAATTTTTTAATTTTTTTTTGTTTGAAAAATATGCAACAAATTTAAAAAAAATCATCATACTTCAACAATCTCTCTAATACAAAGATGTAGTCCATAGCAAATCTGAAAAACCCCGTTTTTAAAGCATCCATATTTTTCACCAACTCATTATATCGGAATTTAATGCCGGTTATCAAATTCACCAGCTCGTATTTATTTACAAACCCTCTCATTAGTCACCTTCACTGTTTTATGCCGTAACAACAAACTGATGCCGGTGGTGGTTGGAATCGTTTAGTTTCGCTGTCGGAGTCCAGCCGGACTCCGTTTGAGCTGTCATTAAATTTCAATAAAATTCTTTACGGGAATATTGCTGCAATCTTCTCGGACCTACTTATGTATGGTATAAAATTTTCGCAGACAGCCCGCGAGAACATGACAAAGTGTTTTTTGCCCAAAACTTAAGTGAATACGTATGAAGGTGCAATCGATGAGGCGTTTCAATTGGTGACGGGTAATCAATTTTTATGTTCGGGAGATAACCAGTTTTTTTGGGAGTGGTTTTGATTGGGGGTATCAATTTGATTGGGTAGTTTTTAAGGATCAGTTCCACTCCCTGAGGCCAAAAGTAAGAAAAAAGGGCAAAAGACATTACAATGTTTTTCTCTTCCAGTTTGCTTTCCTTAGAATTCTCCGATAAAGAAATTAAAATCAGGTTGTTTTCAATACAAGTAGTCGCAAAAAGTGTGCTGATGGAGACGTAAATTATATAACCTTCATTAATTAATTTTGTTTCCTTTCCTGGCTGATTTATTTGATTGATTTTTAATTACTGCATACATATATTGCCGTTTGATTGATTGATTTCCCATTTGAAAACAGAGAAAGATATTTGAGACACAGAATAACAGCTGAGTTCATTTTTTATCCAAATTTCTGATAAACGAACACTGATGTGAAAATGTCTACTATTTAAAGAACACCTGAATTGGTAGCTTTCAGAAAATAACATGAAATTTTATATGCCATGGAGAGGTCCAGAGGCAGACGACAGACGACAGTCGACAGACGACAGTCGACAGACGACAGTCGACAGACGACAGTCGACAGACGACAGTCGACAGACGACAGTCGACAGACGACAGTCGACAGACGACAGTCGACAGACGACAGTCGACAGACGACAGTCGACAGACGACAGTCGACAGACGACAGTCGACAGACGACAGTCAACAGACGACAGTCGACAGACGACAGTCGACAGACGACAGTCGACAGACGACAGTCGACAGACGACAGTCGACAGACGACAGTCGACAGACGACAGTCGACAGGCGACAGTCGACAGACGACAGTCGACAGACGACAGTCGACAGACGACAGTCGACAGACGACAGTCGACAGACGACAGTCGACAGACGACAGTCGACAGACGACAGTCGACAGACGACAGTCGACAGACGACAGTCGACAGACGACAGTCGACAGACGACAGTCGACAGACGACAGTCGACAGACGACAGTCGACAGACGACAGTCGACAGTCGACAGTCGACAGACGACAGTCGAAAGACGACAGTCGACAGACGACAGTCGACAGACGACAGTCGACAGACGACAGTCGACAGACGACAGTCGACAGACGACAGATGACAGACGACAGATGACAGACGTCAGAGGACAGTCGACGGACGACAGACGACAGACGACAGACGACAGAAGACAGTCGACAGAAGACAGTCGACAGACGACAGTCGACAGACGACAGTCGATATTCGACAGACGACAGTAGACAGACGACAGACGACAGACGACAGACGACAGACGACAGACGACAGACGACAGACGACAGACGACATTCGACAGTCGACAGTCGACAGACGACAGACGACAATCGACAGTCGATAGACGACAGACTTCAACAACAGACGACAAACAATAGACGGCAGACAGCAGATGCCAGACGATCTGAACATTCTCTTCAAAATTTTTTGACACATTCTGGTTCTACCTCTCATTTAAACTAGATACATTGCATACTTCGATCTTAGTTACCCGCTCCAACCCCAAAGGTCAACATCGTTGCATCTTTTGCAGGCCTAACGTTGCACCAGTTGATTGAATAATTTTTGCCTTCTCGAGTGCCATGCCACTTGCAGTTTTAATCGCCCGAGATAGCGTGAGCAAATTAATGCTACAACACATAAATGGTTCCGACTTTTGTTATGCTCGCCCATATATCTCCCATCATTAAAGTATGGTAGATATTAAGTGAACCATCATGCTGGAACGAAATACATCAAGACATGAGGAGGCAACCAGCAGCCGCAGCCCTACATTGATTAACGACATGATTAACACTTTAGCACGCTTTAACTGACTCTGACTTCGGCTGCAAGTAAATGCATGTTACTTAAGTGGTTGGTACAAGCCGCCCTCACACGATGTACTATAGTGTTCATCATGAGTAGCTAGTGTTATTCGGTAAATGAATTCTTTAAAAAAGTATATGAAGAAAAATTAAAACCATAAGTCACTGGTGCAAAGAGGGAAGAGCAATTAACGATTCCACTAAACGACTCCTGAGCGGTATAACAGTGCATTCTTGCCCTATACCCAAGATTATAGTGCTCGACGATTATCGCCCTCCTCACACTTTCTAGATAACTAAAGTCGATTCTACTTCATAGTCATTGAGGTAGTTCTTCTAGCGAACAATGTGCACTAGTAGAAGTTATCAGATGGAATTCCCTCTGCTGACCGACCGGCCGGCGATGAGGGTGGCTTGGAATGGAGAATTTATAATCGTGTCGAACTTGGAGTACTTTACCGGTACCTTCCAAGTAGCAACCGAACGATGCAGCACGGGGATATTTTTGTATGCATAGAAGGTATAGATAAGATGCTGGAAAAATGCGAAGGCTGCATGATAATGAAATTGCTGGCTTAAAGCTTAAATGCATCTTACATCGTTGGTTTGGATTAGAATATCCCAATATCATCATGCTAACACGTGCTGAGTGTGAGACCTAAAAAATCTAAATTAATAAATTTAAAAAAAAAATTGTACCTTCTGAATAAGATTTTTCGCATCTAGAAGTTGTCATTAAAAAATCCCAATTTTAAAAAGTCAGTACCGCTTCACCAAAAGAGACAAACAACCCAATCATTTATGAAACTCATTAAGCCAATCATATGTCGAAACATCAAAAGATTCTACCTTTAAACTAAACGCAAACGGTAGCCGGAAACGGCTAATTGTCGACATTTCCAGTGCTGCTGCTGGTTTGTCATTTGATGGGCCGAGAATTATTCAGTTGTTTTCGGAGAAGATTTGTTTCCCCGCGCAAATGCCACAAAACTCCCTTTCCTCTCTCCACCGTTCAATGATATTTCTTGATGAGTGAACAACACTAAACGAGAACTTCCCTCCCAAGTCGTTTTCCCACCGACTGGAACAGGAAATTATTTGTCTTTCAGAAGTAGCGTATAGATAGACAGTGAAAGGCAAGTATCTGCGGTAGGGAGGTATGGCAGTTTTTACACAGCTGATTGGGAGGTCGAGATGATCGGTGCAGAGAGAATTTTAAGCAATAATTTTTCGAGCAATATCGAAAACTGTTCGTTCTTACAAAAATGAGATGAAGTTTCATTGAAAATTTTAAAGATTATTAAATTCTTAAAACTTTACTTCTACTTCTTCGTTTTGATTTGTATTGAGATTAAAAGATCCGCTACCGTAAAATGAGGTGAATTGGGATAGTTTTTGGGCAAGTTTCAAGATATTTTTGTCCAACTCTGCTCTGCCGGTTCAACTATATCTATATATCTGTCTTTCTGTCAGTCTGATATAGGAAGGAGAATGGGGGTTCACTTATAATTTATTGCAGAGCTCGAGAGCTAATCGAGCAAATGGAACGAAATTTGGCATGGGAGGGATACGAGAAATGATTCTAAGATAGTTTGAGGCCCATCTCTCTTTTCAGTTTGGGTATCGGAAGGAGAGAGAGGAATTTCAATACATTTTTTTTGTGTAACCAAAGAACTGACTAAACAAAGAAACCAAATTTGGCATGATGGGGGATTTTGATACAAAGAATGTTTCTATGGTTTTCCCCATACAGTTTTTTACTTATCTCGAGAAATTATAGAGCAACCATGGCATTTTAGGGGTTGTTTGTATACGATATAAGTTTGATGTCCCTCCTCCCTTCCCATGGGGAGATGGAAAGAGAGGAGGGAAATTTTCAAACTATTTTGTTCAATATATCAAGAAATTATCAAGTAACTGGATTCAAATCTGGTAGGGAAGGATATTTGAGCTTGTGAACAGTTTCCATGATTCATCAAGTGGGGAAAAATGACGGAGGAGAGGGACTCCTCCACATTTTTTTACATATTGCAAAAATAAACTAGCAATTTGGTATGGGCAGAAGATTGAATAATTAAGCGAATGGACCAAAATTTTTCTATGGTTATTTGATACCTTTCCCTTCACCCAATGGTATATGTGAAAGGGGGTACGGGAGGAGGGAGGCTTTCATATAATATTTTTGGCATAACTCGAGAGCTAAACACACAAATGAAATTATAGGGGAGGATTTTTGGAAACGATTTTTTTATTGAGGGAATTGAAAGAAGGGGAAGGGGAATCGCATACATATTTTTTTTGTTTAACTTTTGTGCAACTTTAACTTAACGGCGAATCATTCCAATTTTATTGAATCCAAAAACTTTTGTTTTTGATCCAACGTTTCGGCGTTTATTAACACCTTCATCAGGGATAAAAATAGTTGATTCTGAATTGCTTTAGTAAAAGCATATTATCCGGATGTTGGGGTGGAATTTCAATTCAAATTTGTGATTGTGTGTTAAAAAATTAAAAAATTTGAATTGAAACTCCACCACAACTCATCGGGACAATACGCTTTTACTAAAGCAATTCATAATCAACTATTTTGTAAGTAACGCTAGAAACTAAGAAATCAACACACACTATACACTTCACTAATTGTTAAAATTAACTACACATTACTCACAGGATCCCCGATGAAGGTGTTAACAAACACCGAAACGTTGGATCAAAATTAAAGTTTTTGAAATCAATAAAATTAGACTGATTTACCGTTAATTTAATGTACCAAAACAAACAGTCGAAAACTAAATAATTAACTTTTGAGTAACTTTATTGTAGATAACCAAATTGGGCATGGGTTACTTGGCTACGAGAAATATTTCTATGATTGTTCAATACCCCTCCGTTCTTCCAAAAATGGGATGAGAAGAGGAAGGAGAGCTCCGATACAAGTTGTTTGTAAAAAACTTATCATGCAAATGGCCATTTGTGGAACATAGCGTTGTAAACATTTTTCTAAGGTTATTCAACACAAATGGCCGGCATTCCTTGAATTATAAACTATTGATTCTAGCTCATAAACTTCATAGATTTTATTTATAGATGAAAATATTTGCACATGAAGTTCAAGTGTCTCGAGAAAATGCTGATGGCGTTCAGTTCGGTCTCGTCGAATCCCGACCAAATAAAGCAATAAAGCAAAGCAAGCGTTCTTGTTTATCTTTGTATTGCAATTTGAAACTCATGTTGCAGTTTACATTTTGGAGAGGCTCCATTTGAATGATGTTGAAAATCAATCTTAAATCATGTGCAAAAAAAAAACTAAAATTTTAATAATTTTCAAAAATGTCACTACTTTCATTTATCTTTAAAGGCGTAGCAAAGCAAAGCAGATTTCCAAAATTACCCCAATTGATGATAGAAATTCATTTCTGAATACGAAACTCATTTATCAATAATTATTGAAACTCATTAAAATAATTATTTTCCGAATATGACAAAAAAAACAATATCAAGGCTATGATCATTAAGACTCCGGACAGTATGTTCAAAACTAATCGTTTGATCGAAAAGCGAGAGCATTCTAGTGAGTTTTCTTATAATTCTAATATACTTGAGCAAAAAAAAATTCAGCAAAAATCATCAGTTCATGAGGTTTCAAGTCGACAATGAAAGATTTCCAAGGTGATGTGTAAAAATATTTAAACCATGTCATTTTTCATCGTAAATTTCTCAAAAACACGTCAACTTAGACATCTGATAAATTGGGCAAGATAGTCCTTTTCGTTACCAACGTTGCCAAACTTTCGCATATCCGAACTCTACGAATGTAGTTATCAGTTAAATGAAATGCCCGGGCATACATAGTTTTAGAAATCATCCTGAGTTTTTGTTTCTTAATCAGATCCGACAGGCTTAAACTTAATTTTTTTTTCAGGATTCAAAACGTCAAAATCGCAATCCAGAATTGAAAACTCAGAATGAGATTCTTCATTCGAAATTTAGATTAAAATTGAGATTAAAAAAAAAATGAAATAATGAATTTAGATTGAAACCCAAGAGTTTGAATTCATTATTTCATCTTGAGCCAAGACATCAAATTTAAAAAAAAGCCACCATGTTGCTGGAACCGAAACAATCTTAGCAATAACATTCCCATTCCGCCCTTCTCTCGCAACTCAATCTTGTTAAACGGAGCCGAAATAACATTAAAACAATTTTTGCGACAATCTTCAAAATCTGAGCTTACTAACCGAAGCCGGGACTAGTGAACCTACATTTAAGAGAAGGAACATTTGATCCCTCTCAAAATAAAATATCTGGCCACATCGCCGAAAGCTTGGACAAAAAAATCCTCAGCACTGTTTTGTGGCTCCATGTTCAAGCTCCAAAGTGAACGCTCTGTAAATCCCACAAAACAATTTGAATTTGATGCCTGGTGGATCGAGATAAACGGTATGAATGACTTGAATTTTGTTACAGTTTTCAAACTACGAACACAAACCACCACAGCAGTGAAAAAAATTGCTCCTTATCATAAATTCAAATGACGAGCTTTAAACTGTTTTGCTTGAATTACAACAGTAGTCACACTCCTTTGTTGAGTTTTCAATTAGGAAGCTAAAAGCTGTACGACAAAAGCTCGGATCGATTGGAATTGATTTTGAATGTTCTTTTGTATCGATTGAAATTTTGTGTTTCAGTCAAACGTCGCTTCTCTTACATGTAGGTTCACTAGCCGGGAAAAACTTCAAGCGTTCAAACATTAATACACCCAAAATTCATCCTTTACTCCATTCATGAGTTCTTGGTATTTCATCATGATTGGCATTAAATATGATCAAGGAACGTTTCAGCATGTTATTGATATCGAGTTAGCTCCGATCTTAATTGAAATTTGGCAACCTCTTCTTTGGGTGCAGCCCGCACATTGTGAATTTTGGCTATTTTAACTTCTTTTGATAAAAAAAAAAACTAGTTCTCAGTTATTGTCGAGGAATTCAATACAAAAAATTCTCCAATAGAAAACAGATGTCTGCTCTTACGCATTTGACAAACTCGGTTTTGAGACGTTTTACAATTTATCAAACCCTGAGGTCTAAAAAGCTCCGTTTTGGTTCAAAGTTCATCCATGATTTTATGTAGAATTTTTAATTTACATTTACATGAGTAAAATTAAACTTTTAACTTGGTAAGGGAAAATTTAAAACTTTGTTCTTTAAAACAAACATGTTTAATTTTTTAAGTCTTGAACCGAGCCATCGTTTTAATGAAAATTTGAAAATTGTCCGAAGAAAATTATCTGCTTAACACATCACCGAAATTAGGCATTCTATATCTCTAAACCCGCTTGACCGAATTCTATAAATTTGGTGTCGTTGAGTGACCGAATGTGTTGTGTTCAATTTTGTAGAATAGAGTTTTAGTTTTACATTAGTAACATTTTTGTTATGATTTTAAAAGTAGCGCTTACGTGCAATCGAAATAACAAGATATCTCGTATTTGATCCACCATGTGTTTACAACTTAGTCGTATAGTATCTCCTCAGATAACGGAGTTATAACCTGTGAAATTACTATTGAAAGTAGTTCAATTAAGCCCGCAACCCTGAAATTGAAAGAACGGGTCTTTGAAAAAAAAATGTCAAGCATTGTTTCGTTTATACCTGACAGCTTTGCGGATTTGATTAAACTGCCTTCAATGTAACACATGCCTACATCCATTCAATGGGCTATAACTCGGTTATATCACTGACCATACTGACTAGACACTCTATTTCGTTTTCTGGATAATTTTACAACAGTACGCAATGTCGATTCCAGAGTGCGCATCGATCGATTTGAAGAAATGCTATCCCAGTAAGAAAATGCCACCCAACTTTAAAAATAGAACACGCAATTTCTACGATAAAATCGGGCTAAACAGGACCATTTTTCCTACAGGGCATTTTATGTCAAATTTTTCAGGTTCGCCACCTGCCGTCGGTATTGCGAACCTGCAAAATCTGACAACAAAAAATTAGACAGAAAATGGTTAAATTTTTGTTCTAAGTGCCATGTCAGTGTGGTCAGTGTGGTGTGGTGTGGTTATATGAAGAGATACTAAGTTACGGTATTCGACAAAGTTGTTCAGTACAAAAATTTCTTTGAAAAATTATAAAATGATAAGATGGCTCGGCTCCAGAATTGAAAGAAAGATCAAGTTCGTTTTCAGAACAAAAACACATATTTTTTAAAGTTTAGGATAAAATCAGTATTTTCCTTAGCATGCGCTTATAGTCCGCCTTTCCCTTACACATGTTTCCTTTTTCTAAGTATTTGTTTTACTAATTTATATTTTTGATCTTCCATTCGTTTCAATTCGTCATGCTACCATCTAACAATATTCAAAAACTAGAACGAACGATGACTTCACTTTGTCAAAATTTTGTTCATATAATTGTTAACAATTGAACTTTTCATTCACAACTCGATTCAGTGTAATATGAACAAAATGTACTCCTACCCTACCATCATCATTGGCAATCGAAAAGTTGCACACATTTTTGCCATTTGGGCATGTCGCGTGCAAAACGAAAACCATCAAAATCCATTATTTGCGGTTTACAAATGTCCAAATTCTCTCGCTCTGCACATGATGGGTGGCTCACCGATTGGAACGATTTTCCTCTATAAGTTACATGGGCGTTCGTTCAATTTGGGCCAAACTGAAAGGTTGGTGTTTTGATTCTCTCGATGCACATTCGTATCGTCTGCTGACAGTAAATGTCATGTTCATTTCTCACATTTTGAATCTTGTACGCGTATCTTTTTTGCAGAAACATTTTGGAAATTCCTTTGGTAAATAAAAAATTATGTAGAAAAACTTTCACTTCAGTAGGTCTGATTGACGCTTATTGAATTTTATTGAATGTTTTACAAATAAAAAACTTAAAAAATGGATAACCGGTGCAATCGATTATAGTGATTATAATTCACCCCAACTGACAATGGACCAATCCTTTCACCCACTTTTGACACATGTTTTCCTATCAGTCCTTTTGTACGAGAAAGCTTTAACAACCTTTCGCCTTCACTTTCCGGCTAAAGCCAAAAGGTCACCTGTGTCATTTTTCACACGGCCGAATTTCGTAATTGGCTGGCCTTCAGAGGAGAACTTCGAATGAAAAAAAAATACAAATTTCTAGCAAGAGCAAAACGAAAATCTTCCAATAGTTCCTGGTAAGCTTACTTTCACTTCATTTGCGCACCCAACCGACTGACGGCATAATGACTGACAAATTAATTCGACGTGCGTAACCATAAAATTCCCTGTAATTGTGACGAAATGAGTAAAAATAAATGGTTCAATCCGGAGTCCAATTAACGAACATGTGGATGAAATCGTGATTCCGTTCTCTGGCAAGAGACAGCTGATTTGAGATTATATGAACTGTCCGGGATCATAAACTACTCGAGGAACTAAAAGTCCCATAAAACAGGTACAAAAAAGCTTTCTCTGCCCCTTCATTGATATGAAGTACGTTCTTTGAAGCTCAAAATTTAAGTTCTTATTGATATTTTCAAGTTCCAAAAAAGTATTGATGATCTTCTATTCAGCTTTCAGCGGCCTTTTAATTCAGCTTCCAAAAAACCGTAAAATGAGCAAAAAAATTTCCCTCTCTATCTCAATTGCACCCTTAGCATCGGTTCATATCAACTTGTCTTGGCAATTAGGGTAAAACTGTACAAAACGCACCAGCTAAGCATTATTGCTATTTATAGCGATACCAATCATTTAAGAACCAAATTGAAAGTTGACGACGATTCAAGGATGAAATTTACGTATTAACGAAAAGAAAAAATATGATAAAAACTCGATTTTGTCTTTATTTTTGTAAAAAAAAACTAAAACAGCCAGAAAACAAACCGCGGGGTAGAATGCCAAATCTAGTGGACAGAACGCACCAAACAGGAAGGGTGGTAAGAAATAGAACAATGATTATACGGAATGTAATTATTGAAATACCAAATTTTTAATTACATGTTCATCGTATTTTTGTAAACTACCATTCTTAGGCTAAAAATCATTTAGTATTGCTAAACTCATCGAAAAATTCGCTTTTCAAAATACACTTTTTAATATCCTTAAATATAAAACGCCTTCAAGTAGGCAACGAAATTCAATTTTTTTGACTGATATAGTGATATCGCGGCAAACATGGCGGCCGATATTTTTTTTCGAATCGAATATTGGTGCACCGTTTTAACTCGAACAAGGACGAAATTTGTTATAATTATGCATTGTTATCGTAATTTGGGAGTCAGCAAATAAAAAGAATGGCATTTTGTTTTGATATTCAGGTTTTCTCAAAAGTTAACAGCATTCAAAATTTGAGCGTAAAACACGTGGTCTTGAGGGCATTCTGCCCCAATTTTCATATGATTGATTTTTGATAAAATTAGTAGGAAGTTAATAAAATACAACAAAATATTTACAGTCTTGCGAAAGTGTACATGAATGGTAAAACGATAAGCTGTAGTTTGATCAGAATGCGCAGGCTGTTTTACCATAAAACCTTATTTGGTACTTATGAAAATTCACAAGATTCACGCTGATTCCATTAATTCCTCTGTTTCTAAGAACGAAAGCAGATTTTGTGAACATTTCATCTGTTGAATGATGAAAAAGCTTGTTTGCTACAATAAAAATGAAGAAAAACATCATTCGAAGCCGTAGGTTAGTGTATATTTGAGAAAGAATGACATGGGCCATCTTACCCCGCTGGTGCGTCTTGTACAGTTTTCCCCTACTATGTTCAAAGCATGTCTCCGCCATGATGCCACGTGCCGGATTCCAAACTCGACCAATTGCGGTTTGTCGAGATTTGTTTCCTACATTTCCTACATCCTACATACACACATCAGAATGGACACTCAAGTATCAAATTGCTCATTGAAAAAAAACATTCAGCGGCTTGGGGATCGAACCCCGACCTTCGTGGTGAGAATCAAGCACCCTACCACAAGACCACGCCTAGATGTTGTTCTAACTGAAACTAAAACTCGAAGTGGTGATGTGATTTTATTGCATACCTGCAGGCGCACAGCCTAACCAGACAGCCTGGAATCCAGAAAAAACACCTCAATTCACTTTTTGTGACATAGTTAGTCCCGTTTCGAGCACTTTTGTGCCCTTTATGTGACTCAAGTCCCTTACAACGTACATAGAAATCACTTTTGCAACTTCCAAGTTCATTAATGAGTACATATAGTTCACTCATGAGAATCGGGCAAAATAAGTGACATACAACGTACGTATTAATCCCTTTTGCAACTTTCAATTTCATTAATAATTACATACAATTCACTCAAGGGAATTGACAGTTGATTCTATTTGTCAGCAAACATGAAACTTTCCAAGCCTTCATTCAAGTAAATATGTGACTTTTGGTTGCTTGGGTAATAATTACATGAAAATTAAAAATCTTCCACAAAGGTGAACCAGCCTGTGGCTAAAAATCTCTTAAATAAAGACAAAAAAATCCATAGCTACCCTACAACAATCGTTATTAAAAAACTCCTAATCGATTTCACAATTGCAGATTATAGATTAACTCAGGATTCCAGATGGAGTAACACCCAACGAAGAACAATCCACAATTGATATTTGGTGACCACTTATCGCTTTCCACCGGCTATCAAAACAGTAAAATTGGTCATTCATCATCTGTCTTGATAACGACAATCAACGTTCTTGAATGGGGTTTTTTTTTGTTGGGACAGTTTATGTGTGCTATAAAAATACCTATCAGTCAAATTACCTTCCGAACCGGTGCGAGTGTCTCTCTCGATTACTTTTTAATGATGTTGACATTGGTGTTTTGTGTTTGTGTGCCATACGAGAAAGGCTCCTATAGGGAACAAAAGTGTCCCATTCAAAAGCGTATGCAATTGTATGAACTTGTAGCAACTTTTGTATGAACGTCATTTAGGTTTTTCTCCCTAAGCAACCGGAAAGGGTCGAAAGAACCCCATCTTGGAAGGAGGTTTTCCGGTTCCACCTATTTGAATACAAGCTGGGAACCTAGAAGCCAGTCTTCCGGATGCTGGGATGAGTAAATGACTTCATCTACCAAGACGATTATGATAGAATAGAGACGAAAAAAAAGCCTGCATCCTTCAACAGAACCGGTTGGCTGTTGAACTGAAAAGGTAAGTAAGTATCACAAAACCGGTGCTGTGCCTCCGAAGAAGATTTGAATTTTTATGAATCTTCCTTATATAATGGTCAATGGATGTTCTTCGCTCAAACATACATTGTGCCGCCCCAATCACGCCGGTGAATGCAGAAGCTATAACTTGGTGCATTCATGCCAGGGCATGTTATGATGTTTGGGGTCGGCAAAAAGGAATGAATTGTGTCGCTGCATTTGCATTAGTGTGACTTAAACAAGGTGTCTTCCAGTCTGAACACCAACAAGAAATTAATTTAAAGTTTATTTGAAAACGTAATTCAAAATTCTCTCTTTGTGGAAATGGAATTTCATAAGAAAACGGAATCATTTAGGATATCTCAAACCCCCAATTTTAAGCCACACTTAAACGTACATACCCAGCACAAGTTCAATGGAGGGCCAAGATAAAGCTAAAAGAACCTACTCTAAAGTGACTGTGAGCATCGAGCATTCATAAAGCGGCAAAGAAATAAAAGCTTATTCACCATCGTTCAGCTCTGCGATAAGATGTTGCCGGCGATCACTTTAAACATTTTAACCTCGCTGCGTCTGCTGCCTGAAGAGTCCTCCTCCTTTTTATGCCCCATGAATGGTGCAAAGAAGTTTGATGAACTCCAACGGCATTTTTGTTTTCCGGAAACCATCAATAGATTTATAAGAAAATTAAAAATCAAAATATGACTCAGTGGGGTCAAAAAAAATAACCAAACACTAAAGTTTCGACTCGGATTTTAAATTTTTAAATAAGAAACGAAATTAAATAACCTTAAGTATGCAATAACTACAAAAAAATGACCTTGCATTAGAAATTTTTTTACTAACACTAACTTTGATTATTGGCAAACTCAGGAAATCGTTTTCAAATAACCAATTTCCGTTTTTCAGAAGATTTTTTTATTTCACAAATGATAACTCTTTATGAATTTTTCAATTACTTCGGTAGAAACCAGACTGAAGTTTCATCACAATAAGACACATTTTCTAGGTATCTTTCATCAATAAATAAGCGCACATTTTTTAATGCTATTATTTTTTCATTTTTTGCTATTTTCAGTCATTCGTGGCATTTTTGTCGTTTTTGCTATTTTTTTGTAATATTTGTCTATTTTAATATTTTATCATTTTTAGTGTTTGTCTTTTTTTCTTCTAAATAGTGTAGAGGAGAATAAGATGAGGGTGGCCCAAAATTTCACTATGTCTAGGGTTCTGGGTGCTCAACTGTCGAATGATAACTAAGGATGTCAAAACAAACTTTTAAATGGCGGCAACTCAGAAAAATGATGTATAGAGGACGATTAAAAAAAAAGGCAAATTTTCGACACTTCTACCTGATAAAATTCTCATAGCTTGAAAAAATTTCAAACATTTGCCTCGTTTTTTTTTAATTTTCTCTTCAATGTAAGTTCTTAACTAAAAATGTGTTGCGATTGTTTTGGACTCTCAATTTATACACAGTAAATTTTTGCCTCGAATTCCAGCAAAAAAAATTGCTGGAAACGTTCAGCAATCCAAATTTTTACTGGAAACCAGCAATCGGTTTTCTATTTGCTGGATTTTTCAGCATTCGGTAGTGTTCTTGTCATTTTTGCTGAAAAATCAGTTTTCAAATTGCTGGACTTTCCAGCAATTGGTCTAGTTTGCTGGAAAATCAGCATACTAGATGTCAAATTGGAGTCTATATGTTTTCGTAAGCTGAAGCAAGGTGAGACTCTATTTCACAAATTTTGATTAAATTAATACAATAACATTTATTTTCATGAAAAATATATACTAATAAAAACTTAATTTCCGGCGGCGGACGATTAACACTTATGCACAAAGCTGCCACCCCAGAACCGGTATTGGTATATTAAAAAAAAAAAACATGTGGTTCTGGAAATGAAAACATACGTAATTTGAAAATGGAAAAACATTGTTATTTATTGCTTATCGTATGCACAGCCCGTAGTCAATATTTAATTTCGAATTCAAATCTATATATATAAAACAGGGAGAGAGACAGCCCATACAGAAATGTGCGAACACGCAAAACTCTTCACTGGATCATCCGATTTGCATGCGATTTTTTGTGATGTGTTCGTCTTCACGCGAAGAATAACACAACGGAGAGATAATTTCTAAAATGTTTTTGTGGAATTTGAAAATTAATTTTTAGTTTTTATTTGTATCAAATAAAAGTCATGGCACCTAATTTCCATTTTTTTTTTCATTCGAACCACCCAGAGTAGGAAGGCGCCAAAAGCAATCAAGGCTTACTGATGTGCATCCATCTCTCTATAGGAAGTTTTGGCGCCCATTTTCGTTGCAAGTGTTGTACTTTTCACGTGGCTCCAGTAAAATGTATACTTGGATGTGATTTTCCCTATGAGGTTCCGCAACTACGAAGCAAAGCAAAGCCTGTACGAAGAATATTGACAAAATTTGTAAATTTTTGCATTAGAATCAAGGCAGTTCTAAGATTTTTTTTAGATGTTTGTTCGTTCACCGTTAATTTTTTTTAAATGTCATATTCTTTTAGCAACTCAAGCAATATGGCTGTAAAATTTCCAATAGACTCAAAACAACTGAATGAGATGGAATTGAAACATTTCATTATCAAATAATTTTTGATGATTTTTGGTAACACCATCAGAAAGTCACCTTAATTTATTTTTTGTTGATTTTAGAAGATGTTAAGAATTTATCCAGTCAGTTTGAAAATTGAAGGTTATTAATTTTGTGATTCCAAGTAAATTGAATCACTATCATAAAAACGGATTGGAAGATCAGGAAACATTGGAAAATCCACACTACCTTTCATGCTCAGTGGTTAAAATGAATCTTTTAAAAATTTTAGCCATATAGGACTTTATCTTGATATTAGATCCAACTCTCAGTTTCAAAAGTCAGTAAAAAGGATCGTAATCAATAATACCATCAAGTACTAAAAACGTGAAAAAATATAAAAAAAAACTATATTTTAAGTAAAAAGCATGCCACCTAAAATTTCGAACATTTAAGTACAGAGAAAAATCTGAACCAACACACAAAAATACAAAAAAAGTTTCGTACCAGATATAAGATCTAAAAAAACAATCAGCCAAGCATAAGTAAATTAAAGAATATAAACACTTAAATTCGGTCAACAAAAATAAAATCAAGATCAACGAAAATCCAGCTTTTTAATTAACGTTCAAATATAACTGAAAATCCAGATTGACAAAGCTCAATTTAGAATATTGATTCAAATTAACAATAAAATTCAAAATTAAATTTGACTGTTTGGATAACAGTTTCTTATCTTTCGATCATAAACTATAAATTTAAGTAATTTGTAATATTTTGAATTTCTATATTCAAAATAATCAAAATAGATTTGCTTTCATTCAGGGTTTGCCTGTTAAAAATAATCTTAAAACAAGAAGGTTTTAATTCTTTTTTTTTTTAATTCTTTAATTCGTATTGCAAACCTTAACTGAAAATTGAAAAAAAATATTGATAACACAAATTTTGAGGACATTTTCAAACATTATATTGATAAGAATAGTGTTGCTGTAAAATGGAATGAATAGTTATTTTTTCTGAATTGTTAAATATTTGTCAAACTCAGCTCTGTCAATTCACAATAAGATTCAATTAGTGTATTTAGTGAAAAGTCCGAAAAAAGACATTTGAAACAATTAAAAAAAAACTTTTTTTTCATTATTCTTTAAATATACCGGATCCATTTTTTAATTTTTCTATTCTGACGACCATGCATAAAGGAAACTGTAATGTATTTAAATACAGAAGTAAACACAAATCGAGAAAACAATTCTATTTATGACAACTCCAGCAAAAAAGATCCATTTTCTGTTGAAATCTATCTTCAACATTTTTAAAATACTTGATCAGATAGGAGTTTTTGAAAAGGAATAATGAATAAACTTAAATAAAACTTGATAGGTTAAGCGTTTTTAAGTTACCGGAACTGATCATTAGCAGAACTTTATTATACGCTACCTCTACAAGAAAGTAAGTTCGTTAAACAAAAGTTAGCGAACCTATTAGAGCAAAACATATGAGCGTTTTTGTGTCACGAACTGCCGGTTTTGAATATAAATTTATGTTTGATATTTTCCATTCTCTTAGCGATTTTTTGAATGAACTTAAAATAATGAAATTCGAATAACGAACCATAATTCTGGATATTTTTTTCTGATACAATGGTATCCACTAGCTTTTATACACTTTAAAGGAAGGCTGACTAAGGGACAGTGCTAAAATATAAAAAAATACTCAAAAATTACAGGCTTAACAAAGTTTGCCGGGTCAGCTAGTATAAATATGAAACCAAAAACCGCCGAATGTTTTGAAAGAGAATGCTGGTTTCCAGCAAACTGAATTGCTGATTTTCAGCAATTTGAATTGCTGGAAACCAGCATTCATGTTTGCTGAATTTTCCAGCAACTCATATTGCTGGAAATTTAGCCGGAACGTCAGCGGGACAATATCAGCCAAATGTTGCTGGTATCCAGCAAAAAATAATTTTCTGTGTATGTATGATTTTTTAAAATTCAAAATTATTACTTTTCATAAAAAAATATTTTTAATCCTCAAAAACATCAATGTAGACCAAGGCAGTTCACGAATTGAAACTAATTTTCGATAACAAATTATGATTTGCAATTCAATCTACATTTTGTATTGAAATTCTGATCTTGACATACAAAAACCCAACCAATAAGGGTTTAAATGAAGAAGTGTTATTCAAAAGTGAAGAATTTAACACCAACCATTTATTCAAAATTAATTCATCAAATACTTATTTCATACATCAACAAGTTGGGGACCATGTAACAGGTGTTTACCACACACGATGGTCATCAGAATTAAAAAAACCAAAAACCAAAAATCTAAAACCTTGAATTTTCTTCTTCATTTCTAAAAAATTTGATTTACAAAGAATCGTTAAATAGATCATTACAAATATTATGCTAAAATGAGATATTCTTCAAAAAACCTTTTTTCAGCTCAAATTTATTTAGTGAATCTTGTATTTTTAAATTCTCAACATCATATTTAAAAAGGTTTTGATTTGGATACACAAAATCTAAATATTCAATTTTTCTATTGGCTTTTGTTATTGAAAAAACTTTTTAAAATAGATTACAATCATTTAACAAATTCCTGCATTGCACAAAATTTAAAACAAAAACATAACATTTGAAATTAAAACTTTTCAATCAATTATTAAATTTCATCAAGACTTTGTAATAATGTAATTTTAAGTTCTGCGAATAAAAATTAAAGAAGTTTTATATTTGTTTACTTTTTTCCTTTATACGAATTTTTCAAAAAGTTTCAAACCAAATTGAATTTTAAACAAATTTCAAAGCATAAATCAAATCGTTTTACAGGTTTCACCAAATTAAACAAATGAAATCAATTTTTATTTTGTTTTCTGAAGTAATGTCAGAAATACTTGTAATGATATCTTTTCATGTGTAAAAACTGAACTTTTTAGATCATGCATCATAATCAGTTAAATGTAGTCCCTTATGGAATGAAACAAATTTTTGTTTATTTTCGACTGTTTAAATCACTGCTGGTTTTATCTTCGGGGGTTCTCGATGATGTTGTTCGGTGATAATTTGATGAAATAAAAAACTAATTCAAAGTAAGATTTTTTCTTAAATGTAGATATGTTCATTAATACGTTAGAAATGATTGATTTCCCTTAAAACTTACACATTTTAAAACCTTTAAACTTCATATCATCAAAACTTAATGTGATAGACCAAATTTGACAAAAGGTACCAAATCAATCATTAAAACATTGACGTTAGACGTGTATATTCAAAAAAATCATTCAAAAATGTAAAAAAAACTTATCTTTTCAATTTTCATATTTTGCTTCAACTTTCTTATAAATTCGCTGAAATGTACAACCCATTTTTGATTTTTGAATACATTTACTTAATTTTAAAGTAAAACTATTCAAATTTTAAAATATATTTAAAAAAGTTTCTCTTTGTTTTTCAATTTTAAATTTTTGTGTTCAGAAAGCATTAGCTTTTGAAACTAAATTTTTAATAATAAAAACGTAGTTTCTACCTTCTATTCTTTCCAGGACTCAATATTTCAATTGAAAGTGACAAAATCTTCAAAGCTTGAAATTTTAAACTTGAAAACCTGAGATTGAAAATTTCTAAACTTTTAATTTATTTTTATTATACTAAATCGTGTTTTTTAATCGATCATGAGTTTTGAATTTACCTTTAAAAAGTACGAATAATGATTCGAAGTAGCAAATTTCAAGCTTAATTTGTGTGTACAAAGTTAACTTTATTTTTATTTGATTCGTACTTTCAATATTTAAAACAGAACATGGAATTCTTTATGTTTCTTTTCTTATCAGTTGCTTATTGATCATTCGCGACGTGACATATAAATATTAAAGTTATCATTATGAACATCAAAAATGATTTTTTTTTGCCTTTAAATCTGGAAACATGAAGATTTTCATTGCAATAAAAGGTTTCATCTATCACTTTGATCACTGGCACTCCTGAAGTAATATTGAATAATTTCTTCTTTTTATGAAATTAAAATCAATCATCAACTACATCATCATCAACACATTTCTAATCGTAAATAGTTTTTTTTTTAATTTTGTGGAATTTTGCTATCAACCCTTCAATTGAAAATTAGCTAAAGAAATGTAGATTTAGAAGAATAATAATTAACAATTATCATCATTTTTCTAACAATTTTAATCATGGATAGTTTTTGAAATATGTGTTTTGGGAATATATTTCAAATTTGGAAACTTTTCTGCTTAGAGTTTATTTTGAAGCAAATTTCTAGTTCATAATAAGGAACATTATTATGAAAAAAATCAATGACTTACCGGAAATGGCATTGATTCGAAACATTTATGATGATTTGTTTTGAAAACTTTGATTTGATTAAGCAGAAGAATTTTTAATTTTTGATTTTGTTTGATAATCATGAGAAAGAAAATGGTGTTAGAAATGAATTCCCTTATTTATTGTGTATTTTAAGTATTGTTATTATTTTTAGATAAATGTGAATTTTTTAGTGGTTGCACCCATAACACGTTCGTCAAATCATCACCTAAGTATAGGTAACACGTCCTCCAGTCGATAAAAAGAAGATTCCTAGACCGACATGATACTTTCTGGTGAGTCAAGAATCGATACAAAGATGAAAAAATATGATATCCGGAGTTAATTTGGTTCATAGATTGCTCAAAACTCATGCACATCGCAATTCAAAGCAATTTCCAACAAATAATCTTACAAAATTGAAAATTATGACGTTTTTCCAACAGTAAAATTTGAATAACTTTGAAACGACTTATTAAAGATAAAGCTATACACTTTCTTCTGTAAAGTTTCATTTCATAATATTTCGCATCTTTTGGGTTTGTTGTTGATTGACAACCTTGATCTATAGTACACATTTTTTGTGGATTGTAAAGTAAAAAGTTATAATTTTCAGTAAATAAAAAAATCATATCTACAAACAAATTGAGAGTCCATAACCCAAAGTCCCAAAAAATTTTAAAACTTACAAACAATATAGAGAAAATTTGAAAAATATAAGAGACAAATGTTTGCTACTTTTTCAAGCTCTGAGAATTTTATCAGGAAAAGTGTCAAAAATATTGCCTTTTTTTCAAAAATTCAATCAGTTAAACCTTAAGTCATCGTTTTTCTGAGTCGCTGCCATATAAAAGTTTGTTTTTTACACCTCAACTATCGTTTGAAGGTTGAGCACCCAGAATCCCAGACATAGTGCAATTTTGGGCCACCCTAATGACGATACTTGATTCCTTAGCTATGTCACGAAATTGAAATGTCTTGCTAAGATCATAATGAAAAGTTTGCCAAATGTAACATTATCACTAACTTGTAGTCTCAAAAAATTAAAAAACATTTTTTTTTTAATTATTGCCCTTTGTTTGAAAAATCAAACAAAATGAACCTGGAGATTTTTTTTTGATCTCTATAAAATGATCCCCACTAGCAAAATTAGAATAAAAATATTAATTCCAATATGTTAACCGTCCGACTATAATATGAAATTCATAAGGCAACATTTTCAAAGCAAAAGTAAACCTTCAATTTTTTTTAAGATAAACTTTTCCAAAATGTATGCCATGGGTTCCATTGATCCCTCGAGTCCAGAATCCAGAAAGATATATTTTTCTTCTGAATGGATTTTCATCAGTGCGTAGCATGAAAATAATAATTTAATTATTCCATAACTAATGTTCATCCAATCATAACCTAATATAAAAGGGCTCTAAAATTTCCTTTTATCTGAAAATTAGAAAATTGCGCCTTCGGGTATGCAATAACTATAGGTTAGCAGACAAAATTTTAGAATTCTTTTTTTTCTGACACTTAGAAACTATGAAATTAAAAGTAATTCGGCCAAACACAGCCAATTGACCTTTTTAAAGATATTGCTGGCAATAACTCAAAAAATCAGGAAAAAATGGAAAAAAATTATTTCATCAAAACTCATTTTAAATCGTATTTTAGGCTTCCAAAAACCTTTCCAGATTATTTTTATAACACCTGCTCATAAATTTCGTTTTGGAGGCATAAATAGAAAATTTTAACAACACAATTTGGTTTTTTTTGTTTGATTTGCCAAATAAATTGAATAAATACGGGTGAAACTCGGATTTTTATCGAAAAAGGCTGGGCAACCGGGCTGGGCCAGACTGTTCCCAAATTTTGTTTTAAACATCCGGGCAAAAACAGTTAAAACCGAGCAATCTTCCAACCTTATTTTATACCATTTACAAGATCCATTCATAATCAAGTAAATGTAATTCATTTTTAGCTACAATATGCATACCTTTGATCAGTATCAATGAGATGGAGCAATCAGCGACACTCTCCGCTCTCTTGTAATCGCAGTGATTTTCTCTCACGCGAGTTGTCACAGGAACGTTTTAAAAATAAACATTAATCTGCGGCAATTTACAATAAATCGTTCGGTAGCAACAATGCAACAACTGAACTGGCGCCGGTAATCAACAAGTGGCCTCGTTAATTTCTTCCTAGGGCGTGAATATCGTTACACATTTTTTTGAGACGATAAGAACAAAAACACTTGGGAACTAACTTGTTTTTTAAACTATGATTTGAAGTCCGCTAGAAATGGTAAAAAAAAAAAATAACAAAAACCAAATGATCGCGATAAACAGGTTTCATTAACGAATTCGGTGCAAACAAGCTCAGCAGAAGAAGAAACGTGTCTCAACGACAAAAACATTTTCAGCGGTGTTTGAGAAAAAATTCAAACCACCTCGGCGTTATCATTGACTGGCAACTCATGCATGCAAATTTTCAAATCGACGACGGGGCGTTCAGAGCTGCAACAATGCAATTTTAATATTAATAATAGGTCGTTCTAAATGTTGTTTTCAATTGTAAGAAATTGACTCCAGAATTTTTAAATTATTTTAAAATCATAAAATATGAAAAAGATCATCGCATCGTACGTTATAACGCTTTGAAAAAAATGAACCATCAAACGTTGAACACAATCGTTTATCCCCTTCGAATTAAACCGGTACAGTACCCGGTAAAAAAAATTACGTTAAGTGTTCATTACTAGTCGTGCCAAGATAAATAGCTTGTTAATCATTTTTGAAATAAAATGGCCGATTTCCTAAGTAGAAATTAAAGAAATAAATTAGCCAACAGTTTACTATTTCCTGATTCATAAAAATGAATTGTTAAAAACGATAAAAAAAAATACAAATAGAAGGATGCCCACGAAAATGATCATGTTTGATTTCCAAAACAAAAAATTAAAAAATCGAACGCTTTGAGGAACCTTTTTGATGCTGTTTATTGGCCAAAAAAATAACTTATAAAAAATCTAGCTTAATCGGGTATGGTGAATGAGTGCCTCAAAGAGCACTAATATTTCATTTTTTGATTCTCAAAAGTCCCACAAATTGGTAGAAACATACAAATGGAAAAACCGAGAGAAAAAATTATGCTGAAGACAAAGAATGTATAAAACGTTGAATTTTGAAATCGAATTTATGAGACTTTAAAAAACCAAGGGCTTTTTGTAGAATATATTACAATTGTTTACTGATACTGTCTTTACCAAATAAATAACAAACAGATTGATTACTTAACACATTAAGGACCACGACGAAATCTAAGCCGAGAAACATCGAATTTCGACATTTTATATCTGAGAAATCACTGGACTAAACTTGACAAAATTAGTTGCCGAAGTTTTTTTTTTAAATTTTGTAGTATAGTTGTATAGTTTAAAGAACAAATTTACAACAATTTAGTTATGCTTCCAAAAGTAGCAAACACGCAATTTTTTTTTACCATGTCTTTTGCATCTTTAATATCTCAAACAAACGTTTACATAAAAATCTGAAAAAATAGGCAAGATATAACCAACATAAAGTTGCTAAAGTTTTGCATATCCGAGCTCAAGTAACGTAACCATAACCGAAATGAAGTGCCCGGATACTAAATGATCAAGGTAACGCAAATATCACATTTTTCCGAAGTCAAAGAATTTAAGAGCGAGTTTTCAATAATTTGGGGTTGCTGATTAATAATATGCTATTACAATTTTCTATCAGCTCTTGTTTTCGAGATAATTTACGAAAATAGGTTAAAATCGTTTAATAAATGTGTGCACTTTTTTGGCAAAACTATCGAACATAACAAAGATTTTAAAAATAAATATTCTTTTTCAATGATCAACTTTCTCCAAGACAGCGAGTAATTTTGAATTCTGAGAAAAAAGCTTCTCTTTTTGCCATTTTTTCCTATTCTGCAAATACGAGAACTTTGACGAAATTAAAAAAAAATCAAGCAAATGGAATTGTTTATATTTTTTTCTAAATCGTTGTGTAGATTACAGCAAAGTTGATAAATGGTTTAAAATGCAGCCGCCGACCGTGGCCTACAAGATAGCGATCTAGTCTTTCCAGCCAGCGGTCATGAGATCGAATCTCGGTCAAAGCATACATAATACTCTTCATCTGGGGGTGGTGGTTTTAGAATTTGTAAGACATTAGCCATCGTACCCTTTAAGGATGTATACGCCTTAGTTAGTTAAATCTCTTAGAGAATCATTAAGTTTCACTAAGATCCTATACGTGAGTGTTCATTTTAAAATCTTCAGTTTCGAATGTTCAAAGACCTTCTTGAATGATGTCATAAATATTTGTAATCTTATCTATTCAAATTTCCAAAAATGTTTAATTCAAGGCGTAGAATTTCTGAAACTAAAATATCGAGCCAATACCTGAATCCTTGATTGGATGAGATTCAAAATCTTTTTTTCAAGTTTTTCTTTTGGGTTTGTTAGTTTATTTTATATAGACGATCGATTTTATTAAAAGCTGATGAATTTTGTAATTCACACCCGCCATATCAGAAACACTAGAGATGATGGACAAAATTTGACGAATGATTTGAATTTCGGAAGCCAAAATCTTCCAAAATCAGATATAAAAACATAGGCATCGTCCCAGAAATTTGTACCCGTTTAAGTTTCTGGAGTGTCAATTTGACACTCCTGATTAAAATCACTATATTTCTCTTGTTACCCAACCGATTTTTACAAAGAAAGAAAATTTTAGAAATCTCGTAACGTAACTAAAATATTCAGCTCAAGAATTTAGTTCCTCAACATTCAAAGTCTAAGAAAAACAATCCGAAAAATAACATGTTTTGGAAAAAGACTGAAGATAAGTAACGAAAGGCTAAAAAAACACTTAGTGTCCAAGAAAACTGAAATTAGAAGCTGTAACTTGCACACAAGGATATATTTTTGGAATTTTGAGAAATTGCAAATTGACAAAAAGTTCGAAAAACAGCTATTTTTGAAAATTCGTCAAAAACTCTGTGTTTCTTATTTCGAAAATCTAAAGAAGCGAAAATATGTGACGATTCATTGATTGAAAAGTATGCTTTTTACACCACTTTTTTACATTCTTGTGGTCATGATCTTTAAAAATTTCAAAATAATATACCCTTGTAAGCAACTAATAGTTTCTAAATTCAGCTTTCTTGAACACTAAGTGAAATTGTTTTTGAGCATTTGGTTGCTGATTCACAGTCTTTTGTCCTAAGCAATTTTTTTTTTAAGATTTTGAATAACCAAAAGATGAATTTTTGTAACTGAATATTGTCTGAGAAACATGTTTGAGTTACGTTAGGTTTCTTTAACTATAAAGTTTGTACAATTCGGTTAAAAAAAACAAAGGAGACATATAGTGATTATAAGCGAGGAGTGTCAAATTGACACTCAAGGTCTGGTTAGGGATGATGGACAAATTCTAACAAATGATTTTATTTCTGGGGATGAATAAAACAATTGGTTTAAAATCTCAAAAAAAAAAGATTTTATTTCGGAAGCTCAAAATTTTTCATTATCAGTTATAAGAACATAGGCACAAAAAATACTGTTCAATTGTTTTATTAATGGATAAGTCACATTTCCAAACTAAAACGAATTTTATTTTTAATCTTTTCCTTTTTTATTATTTGGTAATTTTTCTGTTTTTTATTATTATAGTTGTTTCTAAATTTTTGTGTTTTTCATTATTTTTATAATTTTTTTGCCTTTCTTATAGAAAGGTATAGTAATCGATTGATTCTAGGAGATCATTAATTATGGGTCTTAGGTAGGTACCTATCCTACCTATCGAATCAACTCGACGAGTTCAGACGATGTCTGTGTATTTGTGTGTATACGTGTGAATTTTTGTGCTCTTTGTTTTCCACGTTTTTGTAAAACTGGGCTGCACAGTTAAAATTATTTTTTCCTTAGCAATTTTCAATTTAAATAGCTTAAATTTCACAGTTTCCCCAATTTGAATGGTTTCTGTCAATTTTATCAAGGGTAGAAAACAAATACATACTTTTAAACTTTACAGGCATGTTAACGGTTATAATAAATTGTATAAACAAAATCCAAGTTTAAAAAGGAAACTTTACATACAAAATAAAAATTTTCATTGATATTTTTATTCTATTTGAATTGGGTTTAACTGCTTAGCTTGTTTTTGATTTTTTTAAATGTTGAACCCAATTCCAATTTTCTTCAGAATTTTTTGATAGAAAGTTTTTTTCTGCGATTCATGATTTTCTTATTTTATTTTTTAGAATTCTTAATTTGAAACAGCTCATATGCATTTCTTATTTCATTTCAATGATTTTAGTTTTCAATTTCTCTTTCAGCATTCTGTCCTATAAAATCAATAATTTAAATGTTAAGTGTCAGGCTGAAATTAACAGAATTTTAAATCTGATGAGTAACGATTATTGATTTTTGAATAGATTTTTCTGAACGTTTATTTTGTGCCGTTATTGAGTATGATTATTAATCATTATATCAGTCAAAAAATGTTTAAATTTGTAAGTAGTTCAACATGAGAATGAAGTTTGAATTGAAATAAATGTTCTTATAATGATCTGACGATTTTTTGAAAGTTGTTTTTTTATACTTCCCTATTTCATTACTTCAAAAGCGGCAATGAGACTAATTTTTCATCCAACACTCTTTAAAAAAAATTGACCTTTATTAAGAATCAACTTCATTGAATAAATCTAATTTTAGTAAAAAAAAAATTCATGCAGTTTTTTCTGTGTTTTCCATAGCTTTCAGCTTCTTTCTTGTGTTTCCAGAATTTTCGTTGACTTCAATGCGTGTTCTAACATAACCCTCATTAAAAAAAACTCAAAAACCTCTGTCAAAACATTGTACCTCCCGAGTTCATAATTATTTTTGTGATTAAGCTGTATTGCTCAAAAACTACTCATTACAATTTTGACAAAAGCTTTTGTTTAATATCAAATTAAGTTAATACAGATTTGTGAAATGAATTGAAAGTCACATTTTTAAAGACACCTTCAATTTCGTCATCTGATAAACTGAAAATTAAGGGTTTTTCAACCGAAATTTTCCTAAAAGGTGAAATAGCCGTACATTTTTTTTTTGAAAAAGTATCCCTTTTTTGCCCTTACTCTCAAACAATGCAGATACTTTTTATCGATCAAGTAAGTAATGAGAAGTATAACTTCAACGGTTTTATATCTGTTTTGCTTACTTATTAGTTCCTCAACCAAAATAATTTGTTTTGTATAATTCGTGGGCACTATAGCTTATGCAAGAAAACAGATCAGCTTCGTACCTATACTCCATTTTGCCAAAATATCGATACACATGAGCCGAAAAACTCCTTTCTCAACCTCCGAAAGAGACAGTTAAGACAGTGAGAAAAAAAAAAGCCGCAGCCAAAATAACAACAGCCCGGACTGGGTCAAGTACACAATACGCTCCAGTCGAGCCAGCTTCAAAATCCATTCGACAGCCGTTCGACTCCATAAAGCAGCCAGTCGGTAGGTAAGTTGCCATTATTATTCCTGAATGATGCAACCAAAAAACAACATTCCACACCACGACACAACAGGAACGCCAATGATGATGATGGGATCGTCGAAATATCACGATCGTGCATATTTTATCTTGTGGATCACACCTGGAAGTGGCTACCTATGGAAGAGTAAAGCTTCCAACTCTCGTAGCCACGTTGTTTTTGTTCTTGACATGTTTGTAGAAGATTAAATAGTGGGAAGAGGTGATAGACGCTTATTGATACCTCTTCAGTGTAGTGGTGGTCAGTTGGTTTGTCTACGACGCGCTTTGCTCAACCCATTCGTTGGAGCTTACATAAACCCAAACTGCGATACGATCGAGTCCAAAACAACGATCGACGACACATGGGCAGCCTTACGTACCAAAAAGGTGTTCGATTCACACAGGTAAACAGAGGAAAAAAACACAATTCAATCACGACACTCACAAAACGGAGCCCCCCAAAATCTACACTCTCTAGGTCAATTCGACACGGTGTTTTTAAATGTGGGAAAATTTATAGGCAGAAGGAGGAAAAAACAAACTAGCGAAGCCGGTTTATCCCCAACAATGCAACGATGGCACGAGTTCGACCGATCGACCGACACACTAGAACACACTGACGAAAACTGAAAGCTGAACCGCTCGCGACCGAAGCTAGACGAAGACTACGCGCGCTTCGACAAGGCAGGCAAACCTAACATTTGGATTGGCATCGACGGCAACTAAACCATGAACAACAACACTGCTCAACCGGCCAGTCCATCAGCAAAGAGATTCGTCACAAATGTTGAACCTTACCGACCGTACCGTAGCTACTCCACACACAGCCATAACATTTTTTCTCACCACCCAACCCGGTGGGGGAGGAAGTCAACCAGCGTTGGGAGCCATTTGAAACTGAAAGTTTACGCTCCGAGCCGTATGCTGCTGTCGGGGCAGGAGCGAGTCTAGGATGTTTCGGCGACTCTCGGCTTTGCCAAATATTTGTTTGAAGCCGAATTTCAGAATTGTTTAGCTAATCTTATTGGAACGAATATATTCTACTATTGTTTTGAAACTTTTAAATTGATATTGATATCTAAATCCAGACATTGGCTTTTTTTAACGGAGTAATGCTAATTGCATTGACGAATTTTGAACATTTTTTACGATTGATTAATTCTCAGCGGAATTGATGAGAACAAAAGCATGATAGGATCAGTCAGAAATTGTTGAATATGCAACGCTAAATCAGTCATGCTTTCTTGTTGATTTCCCTCGCCTACTGATTTGACGCGTATATTTCTCTGAAGCCACATATTTTATACCTGTCACAAACAGCTGATTTGTGTATTTTTAACCATGTTACCATATGTGTTTCTCAGATTATTACCGAAAGGCTGATTCTAAGTCATGACACACAAAGTTCTTGTAATGGAGATTAGTGGTTGTGTTATGTCAACCATGCTTATCGTTACTGTACCCACAAATCAGACTCTACTTCAATAATGAACTTCTTTGGAGGTGGAATTATAGGTATAAGATTCTATGCCGGACCGGCATTAACAAGCTTTCTAACAATTGGCATTGTCCTCCCAGCGCAATAGCATTGCATATGTCTGGGAGAACCAAATGAAACATATTCCATATCCCATATCCCATATCACAAGACAAAGCAGGATGGATGGGTTTAGAAAAAAAAATTCTTTGTTTCCTATCGATGGCAAAAATCCATCAGCCAAGATGAGCTGTGCGTGTATATCAGTTTCTAATTCTACATTCCCCTCCCATTCTCATCCCTTTCCCATCAAAGGCAAACGAGGCCGCCGGTCGTGGCCTAGAGGATAGCGTTCCAGTCTTCTAAGCCAGAGTCCATGAGATCGAATCCCGATCACGGCACATATAGTGCTCTTTCTGGGGACTGGTGGTTTTAGCATTTGTAAGATGCTAGCCATAATATCCTTGAAAGATGTACGCCTTAGAGTTAAGTAAATTAGATCTCTTCGAAGAAACATGAAGTTTCACTGAGATCCTATATGTGTGTGTTCGTTTTTTTTTATGCCAGTAGTGCTTTTCCAATCATATCCTCTTTAGTACAAAACACATTTCAGCGCATTTTCGGCACAGAGATTTGCTAAATAGACATTGGATGGAACCTCTTCAATGGTTGTTCTCGAATTTTGTACGTTTGAGTGCGTATTTGAACAAATCCTTTTTTCTTTTTTTCCATTTCAGATTGCTTTTATGTCAAAATATGTGCCTTACGGACATTTTTTATTCACAGGGAACATTCTATTTCTCTTACTTTCTTGCATTACAAGTGTGAGCTTATTAAATGTTGAACCAGAATTCAATTGCAAATTAAACCATAGTGCAGCAGTGTCTGGGAGCACACAGTAAAATGAGTAACACTACGGGTTAGGGCTACGGAAATTCTTACAAATGGTGCAGTGGCCTCTCCCTACCACACCCAAAATTCAGCCTCTGTGCCAATGGCGTGTAGTCATTTTCATAGCATCATTGGTACAAGAAGATAACGCGACCGGCACTGATTCGATTTGCGCCCACCGGCATTAACCTCCCAGCGCAACCGAATTGCGTATGTCTGAATGAAACAAAATAAAAACGTTTTCGCGTCCCTCCCCATCGCATCACAAGCCGAAGAAGGATGGAAATAAATACCGGCCAACACCAGGCAGCCAGCGAACCGAGCACTGTGCGTGTGAATGTAGCAAAAGCAACAACAAAAACATCCTTCTAATTCAATCAACCGGCAAACACGGCTAAGCTGTGCGTGTGTATGTAGCAAAAGCAACAACAAAAACATTCCTTCAATTTACCGGCAAACAACACCGACCAAGCTGCCCGGCTTTAGCAGCTGTGTATATGTAGCGTGTGTATGTAATAGCAGGCAGTAAGCAAAGCACAGTTCTCATTCAATGGGTTTCCCGTTCCTTCACTCCCGTTCCCTTTCCCGTTTCCATCTTAAGACAAAGGAATGCATTGAAAGGAGGCCAAACGCCGGGAAGCCGCCGTTGTACGTTTTTTGTGATTGATCGGTAACAGAAAGCATATGACAAATATACCTCATCCTGCATGAAGCTCGAACAGTAGGGGAAAAGTTCATATAACGCCCCATGTGGCTAATACGCGCCACCTTTGTTTTGGAGAATCTGATACATTTTAAGCCTGCAAAATATTACCAATTTGTTTTGAATGCTGTGATTGGTCATGGCAAGTATGAATTTTTCCTTAAAATGCCCCTGTGTCGTGATAATTTCACAATTTAGGTTTTTCATCATTTTGATCTAAATTTTAAAACACTTTCAATAAGGTGTCACCAAGCAGAGAAAAACGAATAAGGCAATATTTTCTGACACATCGATAGAAGAGTATCTAAAATATGATTTTATGCTAAAAAATCATACTGAACTCGCAAAGGTATGCTTTTTATGGGTATGTTCTATCACGGCCCATGCGCTCGTTATAACGCGCCAATCGTAGTAGGCTGAAAATAGCATGAATTTTTCAAAAAGGCAAATAGCATGAAATTTTCATTGAAAATGAACAAAAAGTCTAAAATCATATTTTGAGCGTTAATTCAGCCCAAAAAATCTACTTTTCATTTTTTTCAAAATTTTGATTAGTCCATTTTGATTTTCTTTTCAGTCAAAGTTTCTGTAAGTATTGGTGTGTTTTTGGTCTTCGGCTGCTTTCGGGTGTGTTCGGCTGCTAGGCGCATATTGAATACACAGCGGCGCGTATTTGCAACACAGTTTTGTTCTGTGGCTTTGAATATGGTTTTTAAAAATCAAGTTTTTGAAGCAACTATACACCCATAGAAGAGGTTGCAAAAATCCAATGCCTATTTAGCAAATCTCTGTGCCGATAATGCGCTGAAATGTGCACTGTGCCGAAGACGGTATGTTTGAAAAACCGTAACTGGCATAAGGACTCGGCTCCCAACCAAAATGATGACCACTACATTCAAGCGAAACAAGAAAAACATTTTATGGGATTTCCTTCCTATTGGATAATTCATCCCAGAAACAAGAAAATAAAATTTAAAACCACAGCGCTGTAGTGAGAATCGAACTCACATCACCAATTGTATCGTCTTGCCAGTCCGACATTCTAACCAGTAGACTATTCGAGCTACATGCAGTACGAGGTATATTTGTCATAGGCTTTCTGTTACCGATCAATCACAAAAAACGTACAACGGCGGCTTCCCGGCGTTTGGCCTCCTTTCAATGCATTCCTTTGTCTTAAGATGGAAACGGGAAAGGAAACGGGAGTGAAGGAACGGGAAACCCATTGAATGAGAACTGTGCTTTGCTTACTGCCTGCTATTACATACACACGCTACATATACACAGCTGCTGAAGCCGGGCAGCTTGGCCGGTGTTGTTTGCCGGTGAATTGAAGGAATGTGTTTGTTGTTGCTTTTGCTACATTCACACGCACAGCTTAGCCGTGTTTGCCGGTCGATTGAATTAGAAGGATGTTTTTGTCGTTGCTTTTGCTACATTCACACGCACAGTGCTCGGTTCGCTGGCTGCCTGGTGTTGGCCGGTATTTATTTCCATCCTTCTTCGGCTTGTGATGCGATGGGGAGGAACGCGAAAACGTTTTTATTTTGTTTCATTCAGACATACGCAATTCGGTTGCGCTGGGAGGTTAATGCCGGTGGGCGCAAATCGAATCAGTGCCGGTCGCGTTATCTTCTTGTACCAATGATGCTATGAAATTGACTACACGCCATTGGCACAGAGGCTGAATTTTGGGTGTAGCAATTTGAGTAATAAAATATCATGGGCATTTGTAGAAAACACTTTTCTTCAACGATTGCACCCATTTTCAACACAATTTGAACGTGGAATACATAGAAAATCAGCGATTCGCTTAGGTGGCGCATAATAGGGCATGTTCCCCTACACTGGTTAGAATGTCGGACTGGCAAGACGATCCAATTGGTGATGTGAGTTCGATTCTCACTACAGCGCTGGGGTTTTAATTTTTATTTTCTTGTTTCTGGGATGAATTATCCAATAGGAAGGAAATCCCATAAAATGTTTTTCTTGTTTCGCTTGAATGTAGTGGTCATCATTTTGGTTGGGAGCCGAGTCCTTATGCCAGTTACGGTTTTTCAAACATACCGTCTTCGGCACAGTGCACATTTCAGCGCATTATCGGCACAGAGATTTGCTAAATAGGCATTGGATTTTTGCAACCTCTTCTATGGGTGTATTTATAGTTCCCTGGAACATGATACTTTGGCTTCCAAATCTCTCACTAACTGTAGCACGATTTTCGATTTAATGAATAAAACGTCCACATCGAACTTGCTCTTGCCGATGAAAAACTCATACCCCGGGATTTGCTTATAATCGGCTTTTATATACGTTCCGTCGTCCATCACACAGCAGCCATATTTTGTCAGCATCTTCTCGTAGAGCTTCCGTGCCCGAGTTTTAGCCGTCCACTGTAGACGCTCATCGCGGTTTGGGAAGTTTTGTACCTTGTATGTATGTAGTTAAGCGAGTTTGACAGCATGTAAACAATACGCATTAATGAGAAAGTATGTATGTATATATCCACCTTGAGTTTGCGCCATTACGCATTAATGAGAAAGTGTGCAAATTTTGGTTGATTTTACCCAATGTTGAAAAAGTTGGATGTGTCGCAATAATTTTGTGTTCGCTTTTTACTACCAGAGTCAGATGGAGAATGTGGGTTTATGATCATTGTCTTTCTGCCACGCACAGTAGCGTTTGGCCGGAGGTTTGCCAGTATTTCTTTTATTCTTGATTTTCTATCCTTCCTGCACCCATATAAGAGGTTGCAAAAATCCAATGCCTATTTAGCATATCTCTGTGCCGATAATGCGCTGAAATGTGCACTGTGCCGAAGACGGTATGTTTGAAAAACCGTAACTGGCATAAGGACTCGGCTCCCAACCAAAATGATGACCACTACATTCAAGCGAAACAAGAAAAACATTTTATGGGATTTCTTTCCTATTGGATAATTCATCCCAGAAACAAGAAAATAAAAATTAAAACCCCAGCGCCGTAGTGAGAATCGAACTCATATTTCCAATTATATCGTCTTGCCAGTCCGACATTTTAACCAGTGTACTGTTCGAGCTTCATGCAGGACGAGGGATATTTGTCATAGGCTTTCTTCCACCGATCAATCACAAAAAAAACGCACAACGGCGGCTTCCCGGCGTTTGGCCTCTATTCAAGGTATTCCTTTGTCTTGTGAAGGAAACGGGAAAGGGAACGGGAGTGAAGGAACGGGAAACCCATTGAATGAGAACTGTGCTTTGCTTACTGCCTGCTATTACATACACACGCTACATATACACAGCTGCCAAAGCCGGGCAGCTTGGCCGGTGTGGAAGAAATATTTTTGTTGTTGCTTTTGCTACACATGCGCAGCTAGCCAGTGGATTGAATTGAAGCAATGTTTTTGTTGTTGCTTTTACTACATACACACGCACAGCTCTGCCGTGGTTGTTTGCCGGCGGATTGAATTGAAGGAATATTTTTGTTGTTGCTTTTGCTACACACGCACAGTGCTCGGTTCGCTGGCTGCCTGGTGTTGGCCGGTATTTATTTCTATCCTTCTTCGTCTTGTGATGCGATAGGGAGGGACGTGAATTCGTTTTTATTTTGTTTCTTTCAGACATACGCAATTCGGTTAACTTGGGAGGTTAATGCCGGTGGGAGCAAATCGAATCAGCACCGGTCGCGTTATCTTATTGTACCAATGATGCCTTGTACCAATGATGCCGCCATTGGCACAGAGTCTGAATTGTGGGTGTAGTATTTTTCACAAATCCGGATAATCCTATTCCAATTCATTTTTATTTCAATGCATCAGGTAAAAACCTTCAATGTATTCCATTCATCTGAATGACACTCGAAGTCAACTGCCTGCCCGTCGGCACGCATCCTTTTTAAAATTCCAATAGTCCGATTTCAATTCTTCAAGTAAACGTATAGAAATTCCTATTGTCCAGTTTGAATCCCCACAAACGGCTGCCTGTTTCGCGTTCGCACTAGGATTGGTCGATCTTGGATCGATCCTTGGAAGATCGATCTTTTCAACTCCGATTTTCGATTTTTTGGATCGATTTCTCGGCCAGGAAAAAATCGATTAAATCGGTTTATTTTCGATTCGATCTTTCGATCTTTTTTTCTTATTTAGGGGAAATAAGAGATAAAGGCCACCTTAAGGATGATGCTTATTAAACCTTAGAAAACAGCTATAATATGTGAGTTACATCATTATTTCACTAAAAAGTCTATTTCCTAACTGGTTAAAACTTGAAGAAGGTAGATAAAAACGTTTAAAAATGTATTTTAGTTTTTTTTTGGCTGAAATCTGAAAATCAGTCACTGTAGGGGCATAATATGAACCCCTCTAGGCCAGTATAAGCACATATCAATTGGGGGACGATGAGCGTTTTTTTTCGTAGAATCTAGAACCGAATTTTATTCGATAAAGTCAACTGAATTATAGGGTTACAGCTTGACTAGTTTCCATCTGACGATTTAACTATTGGTAAAGTATCGGAGAGATAATCAGAAAACGCGAGTTCGATTCCTGGTCGAGGTGATTTTCTGTTTTCATTTAAAGCATTCATGATTCATGATTTTCAATTCATTTCAAAACGATTTAACAAATTATTTCGAAAAGTTGTAGATTGTGTGCAGGAAGTGTTTGTGTAACAGCGATTTTCCAAAAAACCACTTTTTTTCAAATAAATAAATAAATTTTATTTTTGAAATTTTTCTGCATACTTTGTTCGATATCCCTCATACCTACATTAAAAAAACTTTTAAAAAAATACCATGAACTAATTTCTTTTAATTTCTAGAATATTTCTTGTCATTACATACTTAAAAATATCAAAGCGTTTCCGAGATATTTGGATTTTGATTAGAGTTGTTTCCAAACACTAATTCACCTTACATAAAAGCGCTTGAAATATTTTTCATTTAATATGTAGAAGGATTATACAACTTTAAAATTTTGTGTTTTTTTTGCACATTTTTAATTGAAAGCAGTTCCCACAAGTTACAAATGGAAAAGATCGATTAATCGAAGATCGATTTTCAAGCTCCGATATTTTAGATAGATCGATCCTAGAACCGTTCATCTGAATCGATCTTGGAGATCGATCTTTTCCTGAAGATCGAACAATCCTAGTTCGCACGCTTCCCTATGAGAATTCTAATAGTCCGATCCCGATCGGGCCGATCCTTCAAAATTCCAATACATCAGGTACACTTATATGAATTCCCATTGGCCAATTCTATATGGAACCCAAAAGGCTGCCTGTCTTTGCGCGCTGGTCCTAAACAAGTAGCCGGGATCGAGCTATGCAGGATCAGTACGAAAATAAACACCCGCCTTCTATGAAGCGCAGGTAGAGTAGTAAGCAAGGACACACCGCTGGTGAGATGGGATGGCATTGGAAAAATAATGAGTTCGAGTTTCATCTCTTATCGCCATCTTATTTTTGCATACAAGTCCTATAAGATTTTTAGTTTATATATCCTATCTGGATGAGTTATAATTTTGTTTAAATTATAACAACGGCTGATATGAATTAGTTATGGTTGCATGGAATTTTGATATAATTTGAGATATTTTAACATCCTACGAGTACTAAATTATAACTCATCAGATAGGAAAAAAATGAATATCAAAATATCTCATCTTGATATAATTTAGTTTTTCTCTTCTGATCGGGTATACATATCCCAAATACTTTGAATGTGATTTGGATTTTAAAAATATGTGCATAGGATGATTAACTTATAAATGAAAATTTAAAGTTATAGTAACAAAAAAAATGAAAGTCAACTGTATGTATAAAATTCATAACTTTCCAGAATTGAATATAGGCGTATCAGATTTATGTAAAATACTTTTAACTTCAAACCAAAAGCAAACACGATTTCCCGATGCGGTTTAATAATTCTACAAATAGTATATTTAGTGTCAAAATTGATTTTTGTCATAAATTTTTACTGGATAAAATCTACTAAACTACGTCTAGTTACTTGGAAACAAAATATTTTTTTAGACATCTACAGTTATGTAAATCAGACTAAGGTACAGTTGCGTTCAAAAAAGAATGAAATCGCATGAAGCTGCGCACCCGCTTCCAACTTTGACAAGCTGCCATTTCACTCTCGGTTTATATGTTTTCATGAAAATTTCACACAATCTAGCAGTGGTCGGAAAATCGCTCAAGAAAAGCAATCAGGAATGGTTTCTAGCTAGAATGATGCTACCTCCGAGTGCTGTGATACGCACGTGGTAAAAGTACCCATTGAATATATGTCGAAAATCAACACTAACTTGATACAAGAAGATATACCATGCCCCACCGGAGGCTACCGTTGCTATTCGTCACGTGGCTAATCGACGGTGATCGACATATTTGGTGATACATTTTGAACGTCGCTCCCTCAATCATTCCCGAACGTCTATCCTCGCATCATTGTTGATAATGCTCGTTATTGATAGACGATCATTAATGTTTCAAAAGGAAAAATCTGAATAAATACCAGGACCATATGTTCAAAAAAGCTGTAGCACATGCTGGACAGTTCATTGCGGTTACCTAGTCATGATTTTGTCCTTCTAGGCAAAACGAAAAATAAAATAAAAAGATAGCCTACATAGATCGCTCAGAACTGATACATATCAGTTATGATCCTAAAGGTTGAAAGTCGTTAGGGGAAGGAAATCAGCATCGAGACGTTCGTTGTTGATAGTCTGCGTCATTTTTTACCTCATCATGTATCGCAAAAGTGTTTCAAATACAGAAGCGTCGTTGTCATGCATGATTGTTTGTATGATTTGGTTGAAGAAGGAAAATTTGACTGCTTTGATTTTTTGGCTCTGAATGTAGTCAAGCATGGCTCAGTGAAAATGATTGATTTTCGGAAGCATGCAATCTAGTTTAACTATCCAACTAACACTCCACAAAATTTGAAGTCTTTACAATGACGGGAAACAAAGATACAGCTATTCCCGTAAAAAAGGAAAATTTGGAACTGCTTCACTAAATTTGCTGTATCTTTAACAATTTTCATTGAAAAATCTTGAAATTTGGTCCAAAGATGTAAAAATGATTGATCTAATACCAGGACAAGTTTCGTCAAAATCGATTGACGTGATCAAAAATGATGCCGGATTGAAAATGAGGTTCATTATCGCCAAGCAGACGATTTCATTCATTTTTGGACGGATGTTTGTTTGGAAAACATTGTAGTCTATGTATTCTTGGTTTTTCTTTCACAAATCTAACATTTATTACAAAGAATGTTGTAAATTGATAGGAACTTCATTCTTGCTTTGTTTAGAAATAGAAATTATTCCAACAGAGCTAGCATTTAAACAAAAGAGCGAATAGAATATTCGCTTTAATTGTGGATCAAATTTGTTTATCGGGGTAATTAGCAGGTCATTACTAAAACTTTATTCTTTTTATTTTGAACCCTGTTGGAACATTTTCTCTTTCGAATCAAACGAATGATGTTTTTAGCTATTTACAACATTCTTTGTGATAAATTTTTGTTTTGTTAAAGAAAAAACCAAGAATACATGGATTACAATGTTTTCCATACAAACATCCGTCCAAAAAACAATGAAATCGTCTGCTGGGCGATAATGAACCTCATTTTCAACCTGACACCATTTTTGATCACGTTCATCGATTTTGACGAAACTTGGCCTGGTATTAGATCAATCATTTTTACATCTTTGGCCCAAATTTCAAGATTTTTCAATGAAAATTGTTAAAAATACAGCAAATTTAGTGAAGCAGTTCCAAGTTTTCCATTTTTACGGGAATAGCTGTATCTTTGTTTCCCGTCATTAAAAAGACTTTAAATTTTGTGAAGAGTTAATTGCATAGTTGAACTAAATTGTGTGAAATTTTCATGAAAAAATATAAACCGAGAGAGAAATGGCAGCTTGTCAAAGTTGGAAGTGGGTGCGCAGCTTCATGCGATTTCATTCTTTTTTGAACGCAATTGTATATATAAACTTAATTTACCATAAACAATTATTTTAGGCAATTCTCTTGGTTTAGAAGGTTAGGGCTACTTTCAAGAAAATAAGACTTGTCAACGATAACAATCGAAAACATTCAAACAAATATTAAAATTGAATTTATTTACTAGGAACTGATCGGACCTTAGGAGAATATGTTTAAAATATTAGATCACACTAGTCAAAAGTGTCTCCTAATCATATCGTTTCACCCACATCTCCAACCAAAAAATATTTGCTAGGATGCAGAGGTAACCTCGGTCCTAAAGCGCGAAATTGTTATTCTGTCAATCCTTTCTCTCAATTTTCTATCTATCTATTGACTACTAGGACGTGGCCGGCGCCGTTATTGATGATAAAATAGAGAGCTTCAGTTCTGTGCACAGCGGTGTTTAAACTCGCCTCGGAAAGAATCATTCGGCTGATTTTTTCCGAGTTTAACTTGTTGTGTGCAGATTGATTTTATCTTCGTTCCAATCATGACGTGATTGCACACAAAACGAAGAGAACAGTTCCGAGTTGATGTTTTCCCCTCCTCGCAGGAATAAAATCACACCAATGAAACAACAGAACGAAGCTTACCGTACACGAATGCTCACGAGCGATCGTTGCCCGACGGACCGAGTTAACATTCCTCGCACCCTTCTCTCGCTCGTTTCCCGTTCCCTTGTATCTATCACTTTTAGCCACGCCCCCATGCGTTGTCCGATTGATGTGTTCGGCTGCCGAACGAAAACGATTTTTTCTTTAATTCGCTGAACTGTTCGTTTGCTTCGCTGATGTTTCTCCCCCGATTGCTGTTTACTCCTGCCGAGTTTACCCGAAGCTTACTTCCTGATGCTTTCCGAGTTGAACTTTAGATAGCATCATTGCAGATTGAGTTTAACGAAATAAAATCGTTCTGCAAAGAAGGGCAAAGTGCGAGTATGTAGACTCGCGATTTTAACATCTCTGTCTGTGCATTGAGAGTGCTAGTATATGCTAGTCCCAAGCACCACTCTTTTGACCTTTGAACACAATTGATGGCCTCGGTCAATCACGGAGTAGCAACCATTGGCGATGTGGAATTAATTCTACTTAGCCACGCCTGCGATCATGGAGTTCGAAGTGCATAAAAATAATAATCTGGACCACATCAATGAATTTTACCATGTAAAATTAAAAAATTTCAGGTCCCTTAGACGGCAAAGAGACAAGAATAAGTTATAAAGCATTTCGGGTTCAATGATTTAAAGTGGATGTGACTGGTCAATCAAGCTAAGCTAAGCTAAGCTAAGCAAGAGCAAGTTCGATGTGGACGAAAAATTTAATAAAAAGAAAATGTCTAAGTTCGCCACCAAATATGTCGTTTGGCAGGTCATCTGCTCTTGAGAACTGAGGAGTGATCCTTTCGTGACAAAGGGCACAGTAAATCGAGATCTACAAATCTGAATTCCACGAGTAGCGCCTTTTGCCGTTCTTGCAGCAGCACGACGAAGCTCCGCTATTTTGGCCAGATTTGGCATCATGCCAACTCTTCTAAAAATGTCCTGGAGTGGTATGAGGCCAATTCTAACCATTTTGTACCAAAGGACATGAACCCGCCAAACTGTCCGGAGCTGCGCCCGGTGGAGCAGTACTGGGCAATAATGAAGCGGGGACTTCGGAAGAGCAAGAAGGCAGTAAAAGACGAGAAGGGATTATTAAGAAAATGGAAAAAAAAGACTTAGAAACTGGTACCGGATGACACTGTGAAGACTGTAAAGATGGAGGGCATCAAGCGAAACTGCGTTCAATTTTACACTCAAGACTCCATCGATTAACCTTGCATTTTATTTTTGAAGTAAATATATGTATAAAATTTACCCTAAAATTTTGGTTTGTTTCTCAACATTATAAGAAAATTGGTATCATATTTTCGGTGTCGCAATAATTTCGTGTTCGCCCTTTACACTGATGAAGCTGTCAAATGGGCAAGATGAAGTTCAAAATTTGTTGTGAGTTCGAATCTCACTCACTATCCGACCGAAATTTTTCAATTTTTTTTTTTTTGTTTCTGGGATAAATGATCAGAGTGGATGAAAATCCCATAAAATGTTTTCCCTGTTTTGCTTGAATTTAGTGGTCATGCATCATTTTGCCCGAGAGCTGAAGCCTTTATGTCAGTAGTGCTTTTCCAATCATATCATCTTTGGCGCAATGCAGCGCAATTTCGGCACAAAGTTAGCTCCGATCGGCATTGAAATTTTGCAACCTCTTCTTTAGTTGTGTTTATTTCAAGTTATTATTCTACAAAAATGAGGACGATATATGATCCTGTTACAGGATGTAGGGGAAAGTCGGGTAAGACGGACACCTTAAAGTAGAATCGCAATAGAAAATCAGATAGTACTAATTTCGTCTTTAATTTTTACGGCTTTATCGGTGAATTATTATGTTCTCTTAGTGAGAATATTTCAAGATTCTGAAAATTATAGATGGATTGAAGAAGATTAGAAGAAAACTATAGATGTTGAAAATGAGCGGGTGGAAATTTTTAAAAGGGCATTTGCATCACATATTTAGCTTTTGTTCAGCACGTATCAACTATTTTGAATATTATTTTTTATGTTTTGAAAATTCATAATTTACAAAAACCTGAAATGTTCTCACTAAGAGAACATATAAATTCACCGATAAAGCCGTAAAAATTGATTATAAATTATGAAAATTTTATCCAAAGCATAAAATTGAAGAAAATTCAGAGAATTTAAAGAGTATAGGGGAGATGAGGGCATAATGGGCACCTTAAGGAAAATGCTTTTTTAACCATAGAGAACAGCTGTAATATGTGAATTACATCATTGTTTCGTGTTCCGACACTCAAATAGTCTATTGTCTAATTGGATGAAACTTGAAAAAGTAGATAAAAACGTTTAAAAATGCATTTTAAAAATTTTTGCCGAAAGCTGAAATCCAGTCACTGTTGAGGCATAATGAGAAACCCCCCGAGGCAGTATGAGCACCATTAATGAAGGCATAATGAGCATTTTCTGCCGGAGAATCTAGCAGCGAATTCGACTCGATGAAGTCAATTGAGTAATAGAGCTACAGCTCAACTTGTATCGTCTGACGATTTGGCCTATTGGTTAGATGTCGGAGAGATAATCAGTAGGCTCGAGTTCGATTCCTGGTGGAGGTGATTTTTTTTTCTTCATTTATCATTTATGATCATGATTGCACTAAACGGTGAGGCGTAGATTCATCAAACAAAGCAAAAACAAAATAATCTAGGTCTGTTTGTAGAATTCAAAGAATTAACACATGTTCATACATTATGTTTCTGGTGTTTTGTTTGACGGATGATGCTTTGATGCTATTAGCCGTATAATGTAACAATAAAAAAAAATCAATCATGAATGGTATGTGCAAAAAAAAATCCCCTCGGACAGGAATCGAACTCGAGTCTACTGATTACCTCTCCGACATCTAACCAATAGGCTAAATCGTCAGACGATACAAGTTAAGCTGTAGCTCTATTATTCAGTTGACTTCATCGAGTTGAATTCGCTGCTAGATTCTCCGGCAGAAAATGCTCAATATGCCTTCATTGAAAGTGCTCTGTTCGCCTCTAGTGAACAAATTAAAGTAAAAACGCGTTTTACAATTGATTAAAGTGAAAAATCAAAAATTTTATGATGCTGAAAATTTAGAAACAATGTGTAGATCATGTTGCAGTGCATACATTTCAGATCAAGATGATTTAAAGGTCATAAAAGCTTATTTGGTGGTGCTCAAAAATTATAATATTTTCGTCACTTGAGAACCTAGCTGGTTATTATTTAATATTTCTGTAAATATGAAAAGGATATTTCTTTTTTGGTGAAAAATTAATACTATAGGTAGTACGAAACAAGTCCTCATCAAAATTTGTTTAAGAAAATACGTACTTATGTAGAAAAATGGACTTCTCATTATGCCTCGGGTGCTCGTTATGCCCTCATCTCCCCTACTATTTAATAAAATGCCTAGATTACCACCAGATCTTTTTTTGAAGAACTGCTATTTTTTTTCCTCAATAAGACTAAGAACATTTTTGCTTTGAAAATCTTGAAATGTATGACTTTTATACATTTGCTAAAATAATTTCTTAAAAAATGGTAAACTTCAATTTCAAATCCATTATGAAGTTTTTTTCTTAAATTTAGCTATCCTAATGATTAAAATCGTTTTTTTTTTAATATGAAGAGTTGATTTTCAAATGTAGGTTTGTTACAAATTTTGTCCCTCAAATTTCAAAGCTCAATGAATCTAGTATATTTCAACCATCGGGACTTTTTTCACTGGAAGGAAAACAAAACACAAAATGAACACCATAGCAACCTTAAATTTGAATAATTGAAGCAGGCTGAAAATGCCTGATAGAAAATTAAATTTCCATATATTTTTTTCTACGTGTCATTAGAACATGTGGAATAATTTTTGAATGCTAGCGCCATCACTATCACTGTATCAATCACTTACTAAGAGAGTAATATAATTCAATTAAATAGTAAATGTTAAACAGAAGCTCTTCCGTATTGATTCGTCAAATAATGAGGCTTATTCTACGAGTCACCTAACGTGACTTTTCAAATTTCGTCTCGTAGTGCTGACTCCAAAATACAAATATTTTCTCGGATAAGCTGCAATCTGTCTTGGTTATCCTATCTTACTTTTCATTCCTAAATCATTTTTGGGAATCGGGACAACGTGTTGATATATTGCGAGTCAACTCACTTGACACGAAGAATAAACGCTCCTTTTTTCAAATTCAAAATTAAGTTTGACCGAGGTTCAAAACAAAATTCGTTTCTTAAAGTTAAGTTCCCTTTTTCCTCCTTGCGATGGTTCAATGTGGAGTTTGACCTGCGAACTCAAAACTAATCACTGCAAAACTGAGTTCGACTTTATGAACTAAAAATTGAGCTCTCTATGTTGGACTGAAAATATTTAGCGAGTTCACTTTGAACCGGAACAGCAACTAAAGAACACGTCGCAAACTTTTGTCACTTCGAAACGATTACCGGAAGACTGCAAAGTAGTTAATGTCATAATGGAATGTCCGCCGTTTTCAGCGTAAACGTTGTGTCCGTCATTGGCATCATATGATGAGCAGCTTGAAATGTCCGGAAACTTCCGGATGTTCTACTACTCACCGGGATGCTGACAAGTTCTTGCTGCGAATTAATCATAACCATTTTCCCTGGTTGTCACCCTAAAATGCATCAATGGGTATGACCATATCGTAATTTAATTTGATCTTCTACTCACTTTTCTCTTTTCCTACTTTTAATCACATGATGGGATTTATTAAGCTCATGTGTTACATTCTGTAACAAATAAGTCAAAAATAAATGTAGAAATAATTCTGACACCAAAAATCCGAGTTTTTCAGTGAGGGTGGAATTCTCTCATGCATCATCATTATTTTAGTTTATATTTTTTTCACCATTACTATAGTTGGTCTCATGTATGGAACTGTCATAACACAACAACATTTGGATTACATTTTTTTATGTTTGCATAATAAATTCTAATTTTATATCTATCTCCTGCAATTTCGAATAACAATGATAAACTAAATTTTCTTTATCTTTATCTTTGAGTTGATGTTGATCATTGTAGAAATAGAAACATTTTTTTTTGAGAATCCTCACCGATCTATTTTTAGTGCCATTCAAATTTTATTAAGGTTAGTATCTTGGGGGAACCCTAGGTTTACAACCTCAATCTAACAAGAGAGAACTCAACTTCGGATTGAGAAATCCAATGCGAAATCTCATTCAAAACGAAAGTGAGTTGTGAGAAAAACGAGGCACCGACACTTACACTTACTAGGTAAATGTTGCACTTGATCTGCCTAGCAATGAGCAGTGAACAGAATGTGTAAACAATGAGATATATGCTACTGAAAACCTACATAATCGTCACTGAGTAGTTAGTGGGAGAAATATGAGACCGATATTTCCGCAAGACGACTCACCAGACCATACGGATGGCCACTTGATGCTTGCTGATTCGGTCACTATCATTCTGGTTTCATGCTCACTGAACATGAACTCTCCCTCGTTTTGTACCGTCGTAAGCAGCTTGGAGTAGCAAAAAAAAACCCTCTCGAAAGATGACCGTGGGATGCAGAAAAGTGCAAATGTTGTGGTTGGTAGTGCGGGTATTCATAACCAACCCAATATCTCCAAAAAGGGTCAAAAGAAAAGATAACATAAAATTTAAAACGCGTGTACACCGATCCAATTTCAATTTTGAGACGAAATGAGATGATACCTTAAATTGGTTAAAGGAATCAAATAACATATTTGGCTGGCTGTTAAATGGTGAAATCTCTAAAAATGAGCATTGTCCATCAACATTTCGATGAAAGAAAGTGTCTGTTTAAAGTACCTTTCAGATTATTTTTGTTGAAGGCGGTTTCCCTGTAGATAAAAGTGATAAAAATGACAGTTAAAAAAAAAAATAAATAAATTACTAGAACTATGAAATTTAATAGTATATTTGGATTTTTTTGTCGTTTTTGTAATTTTGAATTTCGCGACTTATCAAACATACCATGGCCATGTTGCCAAACTTTCAATTTTGTCATTTTTGTCATTTATGCCAATTTTAAAGATTTTTTAATTTTTGTCATTTTTGAAATTTTTGTAATTTTTGTAATTTTTGTCATTTTTGTCGTTCTTGTCATTTTTGTCATTTTTGTCATTTTTGTAATTTTGGTAATTTTTGTAATTTTTGTCATTTTTGTAATTTTTGTAATTTTTTTATTTTTGTCATTTTGTCATTTTGTCATTTTTGTCATTTTTGTCATTTTTGTCATTTTTGTAATTTTTGTCATTTTTGTCATTTTTGTAATTTTTGTAATTTTTGTCATTTTTGTCATTTTTGTCATTTTTGTCATTTTTGTCATTTTTGTCATTTTTGTCATTTTTGTCATTTTTGTCATTTTTGTCATTTTTGTCATTTTTGTCATTTTTGTCATTTTTGTCATTTTTGTCATTTTTGTCATTTTTGTCATTTTTGTCATTTTTGTCATTTTTGTCATTTTTGTCATTTTTGTCATTTTTGTCATTTTTGTCATTTTTGTCATTTTTGTCATTTTTGTCATTTTTGTCATTTTTGTCATTTTTGTCATTTTTGTCATTTTTGTCATTTTTGTCATTTTTGTCATTTTTGTCATTTTTGTCATTTTTGTCATTTTTGTCATTTTTGTCATTTTTGTCATTTTTGTCATTTTTGTCATTTTTGTCATTTTTGTCATTTTTGGCATTTTTGGCATTTTTGGCATTTTTGGCATTTTTGTCATTCTTGTCATTTTTGTCATTTTTGTCATTTTTGTCATTTTTGTCATTTTTGTCATTTTTGTCATTTTTGTCATTTTTGTCATTTTTGTCATTTTTGTCATTTTTGTCATTTTTGTCATTTTTGCCATTTTTGTCATTTTTGTCATTTTTGTCATTTTTGTCATTTTTGTCATTTTTGTCATTTTTGTCATTTTTGTCATTTTTGTCATTTTTGTCATTTTTGTCATTTTTGTCATTTTTGTCATTTTTGTCATTTTTGTCATTTTTGTCATTTTTGTCATTTTTGTCATTTTTGTCATTTTTGTCATTTTTGTCATTTTTGTCATTTTTGTCATTTTTGTCATTTTTGTCATTTTTGTCATTTTTGTCATTTTTGTCATTTTTGTCATTTTTGTCATTTTTGTCATTTTTGTCATTTTTGTCATTTTTGTCATTTTTGTCATTTTTGTCATTTTTGTCATTTTTGTCATTTTTGTCATTTTTGTCATTTTTGTCATTTTTGTCATTTTTGTCATTTTTGTCATTTTTGTCATTTTTGTCATTTTTGTCATTTTTGTCATTTTTGTCATTTTTGTCATTTTTTTCCTTTTTGTCATTTTTGTCATTTTTGTCATTTTTGTCATTTTTGTCATTTTTGTCATTTTTGTCATTTTTGTCATTTTTGTCATTTTTGTCATTTTTGTCATTTTTGTCATTTTTGTCATTTTTGTCATTTTTGTCATTTTTGTCATTTTTGTCATTTTTGTCATTTTTGTCATTTTTGTCATTTTTGTCATTTTTGTCATTTTTGTCATTTTTGTCATTTTTGTCATTTTTGTCATTTTTGTCATTTTTGTCATTTTTGTCATTTTTGTCATTTTTGTCTTATCATTTTTGTCATTTTTGTCATTTTTGTCATTTTTGTCATTTTTGTCATTTTTGTCATTTTTGTCATTTTTGTCATTTTTGTCATTTTTGTCATTTTTGTCATTTTTGTCATTTTTGTCATTTTTGTCATTTTTGTCATTTTTGTCATTTTTGTCATTTTTGTCATTTTTGTCATTTTTGTCATTTTTGTCATTTTTGTCATTTTTGTCATTTTTGTCATTTTTGTCATTTTTGTCATTTTTGTCATTTTTGTCATTTTTGTCATTTTTGTCATTTTTGTCATTTTTGTCATTTTTGTCATTTTTGTCATTTTTGTCATTTTTGTCATTTTTGTCATTTTTGTCATTTTTGTCATTTTTGTCATTTTTGTCATTTTTGTCATTTTTGTCATTTTTGTCATTTTTGTCATTTTTGTCATTTTTGTCATTTTTGTCACTTTTGTCATTTTTGTCACTTTTGTCACTTTTGTCATTTTTGTCATTTTTGTCATTTTTGTCATTTTTGTCATTTTTGTCATTTTTGTCATTTTTGTCATTTTTGTCATTTTTGTCATTTATGTCATTTTGTCATTTTGTCATTTTTGTCATTTTTGTCATTTTTGTCATTTTTGTCATTTTTGTCATTTTTGTCATTTTTGTCATTTTTGTCATTTTTGTCATTTTTGTCATTTTTGTCATTTTTGTCATTTTTGTCATTTTTGTCATTTTTGTCATTTTTGTCATTTTTGTCATTTTTGTCATTTTTGTCTATTTTGTCATTTTTATCATTTTTATCATTTTTGTCATTTTTGTCATTTTTGTCATTTTTGTCATTTTTGTCATTTTTGTCATTTTTGTCATTTTTGTCATTTTTGTCATTTTTGTCATTTTTGTCATTTTTGTCATTTTTGTCATTTTTGTCATTTTTGTCATTTTTGTCATTTTTGTCATTTTTGTCATTTTTGTCATTTTTGTCATTTTTGTCATTTTTGTCATTTTTGTCATTTTTGTCATTTTTGTCATTTTTGTCATTTTTGTCATTTTTGTCATTTTTGTCATTTTTGTCATTTTTGTCATTTTTGTCATTTTTGTCATTTTTGTCATTTTTGTCATTTTTGTCATTTTTGTCATTTTTGTCATTTTTGTCATTTTTGTCATTTTTGTCATTTTTGTCATTTTTGTCATTTTTGTCATTTTTGTCATTTTTGTCATTTTTGTCATTTTTGTCATTTTTGTCATTTTTGTCATTTTTGTCATTTTTGTCATTTTTGTCATTTTTGTCATTTTTGTCATTTTTGTCATTTATGTCATTTTTGTCATTTTTGTCATTTTTGTAATTTTTGTCATTTTTTGTCATTTTTTGTCATTTTTTGTCATTTTTTGTCATTTTTGTCATTTTTGTCATTTTTGTCATTTTTGTCATTTTTGTCATTTTTGCCATTTTTGTCATTTTTGTCATTTTTGTCATTTTTGTCATTTTTGTCGTTTTTGTCGATTTTGTCATTTTTGTCATTTTTGTCATTTTTGTCATTTTTGTCATTTTTGTCATTTTTGTCATTTTTGTCATTTTTGTCATTTTTGTCATTTTTGTCATTTTTGTCATTTTTGTCATTTTTGTCATTTTTGTCATTTTTGTCATTTTTGTCATTTTTGTCATTTTTGTCATTTTTGTCATTTTTGTCATTTTTGTCATTTTTGTCATTTTTGTCATTTTTGTCATTTTTGTCATTTTTGTCATTTTTGTCATTTTTGTCATTTTTGTCATTTTTGTCATTTTTGTCATTTTTGGCATTTTTGGCATTTTTGTCATTTTTGTCATTTTTGTCATTTTTGTCATTTTTGTCATTTTTGTCATTTTTGTCATTTTTGTCATTTTTGTCATTTTTGTCATTTTTGTCATTTTTGTCATTTTTGTCATTTTTGTCATTTTTGTCATTTTTGTCATTTTTGTCATTTTTGTCATTTTTGTCATTTTTGTCATTTTTGTCATTTTTGTCATTTTTGTCATTTTTGTCATTTTTGTCATTTTTGTCATTTTTGTCATTTTTGTCATTTTTGTCATTTTTGTCATTTTTGTCATTTTTGTCATTTTTGTCATTTTTGTCATTTTTGTCATTTTTGTCATTTTTGTCATTTTTGTCATTTTTGTCATTTTTGTCATTTTTGTCATTTTTGTCATTTTTGTCATTTTTGTCATTTTTGTCATTTTTGTCATTTTTGTCATTTTTGTCATTTTTGTCATTTTTGTCATTTTTGTCATTTTTGTCATTTTTGTCATTTTTGTCATTTTTGTCATTTTTGTCATTTTGATCAGTTTTGTCATTTTTGTCTTTTTTGTCATTTTTGTCATTTTTGTTATTTTTGTCATTTTTGCCATTTTTCTCATTTTTGTCATTTTTGTCATTTTTGTCATTTTTGTCATTTTTGTCATTTTTGTCATTTTTGTCATTTTTGTCATTTTTGTCATTTTTGTCATTTTTGTCATTTTTGTCATTTTTGTCATATTTGTCATTTTTGTCATTTTTGTCATTTTTGTCATTTTTGTCATTTTTGTCATTTTTGTCATTTTTGTCATTTTTGTCATTTTTGTCATTTTTGTCATTTTTGTCATTTTTGTCATTTTTGTCATTTTTGTCATTTTTGTCATTTTTGTCATTTTTGTCATTTTTGTCATTTTTGTCATTTTTGTCATTTTTGTCATTTTTGTCATTTTTGTCATTTTTGTCATTTTTGTCATTTTTGTCATTTTTGTCATTTTTGTCATTTTTGTCATTTTTGTCATTTTTGTCATTTTTGTCATTTTTGTTATTTTTGTCATTTTTGTCATTTTTGTCATTTTTGTCATTTTTGTCATTTTTGTCATTTTTGTCATTTTTGTCATTTTTGTCATTTTTGTCATTTTTGTCATTTTTGTCATTTTTGTCATTTTTGTCATTTTTGTCATTTTTGTCATTTTTGTCATTTTTGTCACTTTTGTCATTTTTGTCATTTTGTCATTTTTGTCATTTTTGTCATTTTTGTCATTTTTGTCATTTTTGTCATTTTTGTCATTTTTGTCATTTTTGTCATTTTTGTCATTTTTGTCTATTTTGTCATTTTTATCATTTTTGTCAGTTTTGTCATTTTTGTCATTTTTGTCATTTTTGTCATTTTTGTCATTTTTGTCATTTTTGTCATTTTTGTCATTTTTGTCATTTTTGTCATTTTTGTCATTTTTGTCATTTTTGTCATTTTTGTCATTTTTGTCATTTTTGTCATTTTTGTCATTTTTGTCATTTTTGTCATTTTTGTCATTTTTGTCATTTTTGTCATTTTTGTCATTTTTGTCATTTTTGTCATTTTTGTCATTTTTGTCATTTTTGTCATTTTTGTCATTTTTGTCATTTTTGTCATTTTTGTCATTTTTGTCATTTTTGTCATTTTTGTCATTTTTGTCATTTTTGTCATTTTTGTCATTTTTGTCATTTTTGTCATTTTTGTCATTTTTGTCATTTTTGTCATTTTTGTCATTTTTGTCATTTTTGTCATTTTTGTCATTTTTGTCATTTTTGTCATTTTTGTCATTTTTGTCATTTTTGTCATTTTTGTCATTTTTGTCATTTTTGTCATTTTTGTCATTTTTGTCATTTTTGTCATTTTTGTCATTTTTGTCATTTTTGTCATTTTTGTCATTTTTGTCATTTTTGTCATTTTTGTCATTTTTGTCATTTTTGTCATTTTTGTCATTTTTGTCATTTTTGTCATTTTTGTCATTTTTGTCATTTTTGTCATTTTTGTCATTTTTGTCATTTTTGTCATTTTTGTCATTTTTGTCATTTTTGTCATTTTTGTCATTTTTGTCATTTTTGTCATTTTTGTCATTTTTGTCATTTTTGTCATTTTTGTCATTTTTGTCATTTTTGTCATTTTTGTCATTTTTGTCATTTTTGTCATTTTTGTCATTTTTTTCATTTTTGTCATTTTTGTCATTTTTGTCATTTTTGTCATTTTTGTCATTTTTGTCATTTTTGTCATTTTTGTCATTTTTGTCATTTTTGTCATTTTTGTCATTTTAGTCATTTTTGTCATTTTTGTCATTTTTGTCATTTTTTGTCATTTTTTGTCATTTTTGTCGTTTTTGTCATTTTTGTCATTTTTGTCATTTTTGCCATTTTTGTCATTTTTCTCATTTTTGTCATTTTTGTCATTTTTGTCATTTTTGCCGTTTTTGTCATTTTTGTCATTTTTGTCATTTTTGTCATTTTTGTCATTTTTGTCATTTTTGTCATTTTTGTCATTTTTGTCATTTTTGTCATTTTTGTCATTTTTGTCATTTTTGTCATTTTTGTCATTTTTGTCATTTTTGTCATTTTTGTCATTTTTGTCATTTTTGTCATTTTTGTCATTTTTGTCATTTTTGTCATTTTTGTCATTTTTGTCATTTTTGTCATTTTTGCCATTTTTGTCATTTTTGTCATTTTTGTCATTTTTGTCATTTTTGTCATTTTTGTCATTTTTGTCATTTTTGTCATTTTTGTCATTTTTGTCATTTTTGTCATTTTTGTCATTTTTGTCATTTTTGTCATTTTTGTCATTTTTGTCATTTTTGTCATTTTTGTCATTTTTGTCATTTTTGTCATTTTTGTCATTTTTGTCATTTTTGTCATTTTTGTCATTTTTGTCATTTTTGTCATTTTTGTCATTTTTGTCATTTTTGTCATTTTTGTCATTTTTGTCATTTTTGTCATTTTTGTCATTTTTGTCATTTTTGTCATTTTTGTCATTTTTGTCATTTTTGTCATTTTTGTCATTTTTGTCATTTTTGTCATTTTTGTCATTTTTGTCATTTTTGTCATTTTTGTCATTTTTGTCATTTTTGTCATTTTTGTCATTTTTGTCATTTTTGTCATTTTTGTCATTTTTGTCATTTTTGTCATTTTTGTCATTTTTGTCATTTTTGTCATTTTTGTCATTTTTGTCATTTTTGTCATTTTTGTCATTTTTGTCATTTTTGTCATTTTTGTCATTTTTGTCATTTTTGTCATTTTTGTCATTTTTGTCATTTTTGTCATTTTTGTCATTTTTGTCATTTTTGTCATTTTTGTCATATTTGTCATTTTTGTCATTTTTGTCATTTTTGACATTTTTGTCATTTTTGTCATTTTTGTCATTTTTGTCATTTTTGTCATTTTTGTCATTTTTGTTATTTTTGTCATTTTTGTCATTTTTGTCATTTTTGTCATTTTTGTCATTTTTGTCATTTTTGTCATTTTTGTCATTTTTTGTCATTTTTGTCATTTTTGTCATTTTTGTCATTTTTGTCATTTTTGTCATTTTTGTCATTTTTGTCATTTTTGTCATTTTTGTCATTTTTGTCATTTTTGTCATTTTTGTCATTTTTGTCATTTTTGTCATTTTTGTCATTTTTGTCATTTTTGTCATTTTTGTCATTTTTGTCATTTTTGTCATTTTTGTCATTTTTGTCATTTTTGTCATTTTTGTCATTTTTGTCATTTTTGTCATTTTTGTCATTTTTGTCATTTTTGTCATTTTTGTCATTTATGTCATTTTTGTCATTTTTGTCATTTTTGTCATTTTTGTCATTTTTGTCATTTTTGTCATTTTTGTCATTTTTGCCATTTTTGTCATTTTTGTCATTTTTGTCATTTTTGTCATTTTTGTCATTTTTGTCATTTTTGTCATTTTTGTCATTTTTGTCATTTTTGTCATTTTTGTCATTTTTGTCATTTTTGTCATTTTTGTCATTTTTGTCATTTTTGTCATTTTTGTCATTTTTGTCATTTTGGTCATTTTTGTCATTTTTGTCATTTTTGTCATTTTTGTCATTTTTGTCATTTTTGTCATTTTTGTCATTTTTGTCATTTTTGTCATTTTTGTCATTTTTGTCATTTTTGTCATTTTTGTCATTTTTGTCATTTTTGTCATTTTTGTCATTTTTGTCATTTTTGTCATTTTTGTCATTTTTGTCATTTTAGTCATTTTTGTCATTTTTGTCATTTTTTGTCATTTTTTGTCATTTTTTGTCATTTTTGTCATTTTTGTCATTTTTGTCATTTTTGCCATTTTTGTCATTTTTCTCATTTTTGTCATTTTTGTCATTTTTGTCATTTTTGTCATTTTTGTCATTTTTATCATTTTTGTCATTTTTGTCATTTTTGTCATTTTTGTCATTTTTGTCATTTTTGTCATTTTTGTCATTTTTGTCATTTTTGTCATTTTTGTCATTTTTGTCATTTTTGTCATTTTTGTCATTTTTGTCATTTTTGTCATTTTTGTCATTTTTGTCATTTTTGTCATTTTTGTCATTTTTGTCATTTTTGTCATTTTTGTCATTTTTGTCATTTTTGTCATTTTTGTCATTTTTGTCATTTTTGTCATTTTTGTCATTTTTGTCATTTTTGTCATTTTTGTCATTTTTGTCATTTTTGTCATTTTTGTCATTTTTGTCATTTTTGTCATTTTTGTCATTTTTGTCATTTTTGTCATTTTTGTCATTTTTGTCATTTTTGTCATTTTTGTCATTTTTGTCATTTTTGTCATTTTTGTCATTTTTGTCATTTTTGTCATTTTTGTCATTTTTGTCATTTTTGTCATTTTTGTCATTTTTGTCATTTTTGTCATTTTTGTCATTTTTGTCATTTTTGTCATTTTTGTCATTTTTGTCATTTTGATCACTTTTGTCATTTTTGTCTTTTTTGTCATTTTTGTCATTTTTGTTATTTTTGTCATTTTTGTCATTTTTGTCATTTTTGTCATTTTTGTCATTTTTGTCATTTTTGTCATTTTTGTCATTTTTGTCATTTTTGTCATTTTTGTCATTTTTGTCCTTTTTTGTCATTTTTGTCATTTTTGTCATTTTTGTCATTTTTGTCATTTTTGTCATTTTTGTCATTTTTGTCAACCAGTTGACTTCCATTCTAGCAATTTTTAATTACATTAGAGCTCTAAATGTTGCTATTTTGTTAGCATTTTGTACACAAAACAAAAATTACCAGATATTCACAATCAGTAGTGACATTTATACCTTTTCAAAGCTAAAAGTGAACTTTTGCAAAATGTGTAAAGGTAATATATGATTGCATAAACCCTTCAACAAAAATATTACAAATTTCTAATAAGATGATAACGAGTACCACTAACGATAAACGGCTCTACCTGCTGTTACTTCACAGTTAGCGCAACAACAATGCTTCGTTAATATTCGTTTGACACCTCAATTGCGGTGCTGCATAGAGAAATGGGAAACTAAAGAATGACCTAAAACTCAACCATAAAGTACTATTCTTTAAGTCCCATAAAACAAAACAAAAAAGTGATAAAATTTGCAGCCCTAAAAGAGAATTGCATTTTTCGCACTGCTAACCTAAATTTATTTGAAAAAAAAAACAAGCTTAAAAATAAAAAATCAAGTCTGGTGATGACACTCATTAAATATTTATGGAAGTGCTAAGAAACGATACCTAACTCTTTGGTCTTCAGTCAACGAAAGGAGGAGCTCAAAGAGGAAAACATAAGGTTATGAAATGTGTACCAAGACTTGGAAATGTGCACAGTTGGACAGCGCCTTTCAATCAATATTTGCGTGTAATTTACACCCCAAAAAACTTAAAACCGGGAAAATTACGAATAAATATTTTTGGTTATTTTTATACGTCCTTACAGGATTGTAGTATCGTTTTCGACATTTCAAAGGCCAAATGCTATAGTTCAAAATTCAATCTACATTTACATATGCAGGATTCAACTTCATTCTGCTAAAAAAAACACTCACCTCATACAGATCGATTCTCATCCTTCTCCTCCGTTTGCTGGAGCGTTCTAAATCGATTTCCTTTGGTCGTTGTTGCCCGTTTTTCCTGTCCCCAGCAAAGGCCGACCTTGCACCGGCAATAATAGTTTTCCCCGTTTTGGTAAGGCTCCACTTTTCCACCTCACCAGATGTGTCAGAATCCGACTCGCCGAAGCTGTCCTCTTCGTCAGCCGCGTGGTCCCGCTGCGAAAGCCGTTGATACTCGATGGCCAAGTTCCGACTGATGTTCATTTTTGCTACTTGTCGTTGTGGGTGGCAGTTGGCTACGAATTACACTTATTACACAACCATTTCCATCCGGATAAATTTGATTCGTTGTTTTAAGTCAATCGTAGCTTTCTTCAAAGGCACGGTTCAATGATCTGAAAACGAAAGAGAAAAAAATCAGTTTGAAGAGGTGTTGAATGGCCAAATGCTTAATACTAAAAATATTCGCAATATATTCTGGCAATCGGAATTCCCGGAGCAAACCTGAAACTTGACCTGCTTTCAAGAGTCTCCTTCGACACCTTCCGACTGGGAATGGAATAACAAAAGCCAACGGAAAACATGGAACCGGTTCGAATTTCAGAACAAAATTGGTTTTTCGAGTTCCTCTTTTTTTTCAGCTCGGGTGCTTGCTGTTGCTGATAGAGGACCGGGTCGAGTTCGATGCTCCTCCGAACTCGTGACGCATCGTCGTCAATTGAAAATATTGGATTGTTGTTTGGTGGTCTTTCAACTTCAACCTCCTTCCACTTGGCCATTTCGGGGACGCGACAACAGCCATTAGGCGAATGCACATTTCCCACATATCACACTGTTCTATCTGAAAACTATCACTGACAATGGTCACCATAGTAATTAGAACGAGATGCATCGCAATTCCGTGAAATTCATTCGTAGCAGGCCGTTCGAAATGTGGACACTACTAGGGTGGCAGTGGTGGATGTATGGAAAAAAATCGTCATTTTGTTGATTGTTCCAAAAACTGGCCTGTGAAAAATGGCGAATGGAAGAATAGTGAATTATACCGAGTTTTGCACAAAAAGTACAAATGACGAAAATAACAAAAAAGGTAAAAACGTCATCAATCAAATATGTCATGGATGACAAAATCGAAAAAATTACAAAAATGAAAAAAAACTACAAAAGTAATAAACTGGACAATATTGACAGAAATGATGAGAAAACTAGTGAAATTGGTAAAAAATAAGATGAGATAATGAGAGAAAAAATACAACACTTACTAATTTGGGATGCTACCTTTTTTTCGTTTTTAAATTCCAAACAGCTTCTCGGTTCGAAATGATAATTTTTCCCGTTTCCTATGTACCGGTTTGTGAATATGAAAACAAAGTGAATAGAAAAAGGCAATGCAATGCCCTTAGATTCCTAAAACTTAATCATAATGAAAAATTTAATATCTTTAAACATTAAAACTAAAGAGCCTATAGTAAAGAAAGAGACGAATTTTTGGATTTTCTGTCAGTGTCATTCCAATCGAGCAAAACCAAGCAGTCTTAAAGGCAGACCTACAGCAGGGTTGCAAGCACATTATTTCGAAAGGGATCAGATTGCGCTTCTTTGTTTACTATAGTTTCTTTAATTAAAACCACCGCGAAGAAATCTAAAAAGGAAAACTCCCAAATTCATATAAGGGGAAGTGTTCCTATTTTCGCATATTGGGTAATATGCGCATACAGCCGATTGACGATATGACTGGAGATTCAACATATCTAATCAATGCAGTCTGAAGGTAATACGCTTTTGAAACATGACATGAAAAAACATTTATCTATATATATAAAAAGCAATTTCTGTATGTTTGTTTGTTTGTTTGTTTGTTTGTTTGTCCTCTATAGACTCAGCCGTCTTAAGAGCTAGAGAGCTGAAATTTGGCATGGATGCTCATTAGGACCAGGAATGAAGAAAAATGTTTTCAGATTTTCGGATGACCCCTTCTGAAGGGGGTCGTCCGTACAAGACAAATATTGTTTTCGCGATAACGACTTTATTTTTTGTCGGATTGTGATGAAAATTTGCACATGAGTGTTTTGAGAGACGAACAATCGATTACAGTTATCAAATTTAGGGCCAGGGGTCGGCCAAAGGGGTCGTCCATATTCACTGATTAATTTTTTTGCGATATTGGCGTTATTATACATCGGATTGTGATGAAAATTTGCACATGAGTGTTTTGAGAGACGAGCAATCGATTACAGTTATCAAATTAAGGGTCAGGGGTCGGCCAAAGGGGTCGTCCATATTTACTGATTAATGTTTTGACGATATTGGCGTTATTATACACCGGATTGTGATGAAAATTAGCACATGAGTGTTTTGAGGGACCAGCAATCGATTCAAGTTTCGAATTGCGGATCAGAAGTTGGCTGAAGGAGTCGTTCATACCCAACTTTAATGTTTTTGCGATTTTGACGTTTTTTTACATTGGATTGAGATGAAAATTTCCGCATAGGAGTTTTGAGGGACGTACTTTTGCTTTCATGTTTCAAATCTTGACTCATGGGTCGGCAAAAGGGGTTATTATCTGTTCACGGATTTTACGATATTCTCTTGATTGAGCATAGAATTGTAATGAAAATTGACACATGGGAGGTTAACAGAAAAGATAATTGATTTCAGGTGTCAAGTTTTGAATCGTGGTCAAAAAAAGGCCGTCCATGTTAGTTGCTCACTGTTTTCGTGATATTGTCGTGATCATGCATCGGATTGAGATGAAAATGTTCAGATGAGGATTATAAACTTTGAGCAATTGACTCCAGGTAGCATGTTCCGTGTCAAGGGTCGGCGAAAGGGGCGTCTATATTCACTGTTCACTGTTTTCAAGTTCCTGACGTTATTTTACATATAAATTGAAAAGAAAATATGGCAAAAGGGAGTATTGAGGAACGTAAAATTGGTTTCAATTATAGAATTTCGGGCCATGGGACAGAAAAAGAGGGTTTCATTGAAAGTTCAGTGTTTTGTGCAATAATTTTGTTGGAGGCAGTCAATTGATACCAATTTAAGTGTGAATGTCAAGAAAAAGAGTCGTGCACATAAACAAATAGTACATGTTTCTGCCATAATGTCTAGATTTTGCAACCGATCGAGAAGAAAACACTCTCACATAAATTGTAATAAAAAGCCAATCAACCGTTTAATTTGAATTTCAAGTAATAGTAATAGTAGCGACTTTAAACATTGTTGAATTTTCTCCCCAAAATTGTCGAAAGAATGTTTCGAATTCATTTTTTAAACTCATTTTGACGTACCAATGATTTAAGGCGAAACGAAGTTCGTACGGGATCAGCTAGTGGTTATATAAAGACAAAAAAATTTTAAAATTCAAACACGATTTTGGTCAGTTTTGTTAAAATATATTGAACTTTATTTATCGTGCTTACAGAACCTGTAAACAAAAATGTTAATGGGTTTTCTTTCTGATTCATCTGGAAATCGGAAATTCAAAAAATTTAAGCTTTTGGTAAAGTTGTAAATGATAAGATATTGAAATAAGAGATAGGTTCTGAATGCCCATATCAGGCAGGTAAAATGCCTTTATCAAGAAAAAATACATTAGTCTCATAAATTTTTCACTTTTTTCTTTAAAACAATAAATTTACGCTTAAATAACAAGCTTACAGTGAAAAAAGAACAGCCTAATACTGATCCGATAATAAAACGATCTGAACAAAATATTACCATGAAATACGGCCATATGGCATCCCTGACTATGTTTAATGCACAAGAACTAGTGGTAACTAAAATTTCGCCAAAATTTTAGCCATGGCGTATGCTTAAAATCCGTTTCTACAATTTTCAATTAAAAAATGTCAAAATATTGCATGTGTAAATGAAGAATAGCTTAAAACATAAATATGCGCATTCAACAAATTTGTTATTCTTGAGATATTTCAAGTGTCTTTTTTAAAACAAAGTTTCTTGCTAGAATTTATAATTCAAAATTTATTCCTCTAAGCGTGACATACTTTCAGAAAGCGAGCTGTGAGATGTCTGCTATACGGTTCGCAATGTGTTATTCTTTACATCAAATTTACTGGTCTTTTTAAAACTTTGGGACGAATCAATCGAAAGCATTAATCGTTTTACTCTAATATTTCAAAAAAATTTCGAAAACGAATTCTGCTGACTTGATCTTGAAATTTTAACGGCTTTAAGTTTCTTTGGAGCCACTGTGTTGATGTAAGTATATTTTAGAAGAACGAGTAAATCAGATGGGCTAGTTTATTACAGGAATTCCGGCATCCGTGTATATACCTGGACAGCTGGCAACTGATTGAACATTCCTATTATATAGTCAGTTATAGAAGGAAACACATCTTACCTGCCGGCCGCTTATGGGATTCGAACCCAAAAGTTCTCTTTTCTTTTTTTTCCGTTTCCAAATATCATGTCATGCCAAATTTAATTCCATTTGCTCGATTATTTCACTAATTCTGAAAAATCTCGCATGTCAAACTTGATTCGCTCGATCCGTTATCGAGTATCGCATAAATTGTATGTGCCTCTTCCTATCCTTCCAATGGAAATCGGGAGGAGTTTTAATTAATCATAGAACCTTTTCCCATATTCAAATATCTTCCTAAGCCAATGTGGTTCCATTTGCTCGAATAGTTATCGAATTTAGCAATAAAAATTGTATGGAAGCCCCCCTCCCCTCCTTCAATCTCTCCACTAGAAGAAGAAAGGGGTCTCCAATAATCATTGAAATATTTCTCGAATCCAAATATTCTACCATGCCAAATCTGGTTCCAATTGCTTGACTAATTCTCAAGTTGTGTTAAAAAAAAACTCTCCCCTTTCTGCTTTCCCTCTGGAAAAAGAAGGAGTATCAAACATTCATAGAAATATTTCTCGTAGCCAAATTCCCTCCTATAGCAATGTTCACGCTTGTCCACGTAGAGGAGGATAGAAGTTTGGGTCATGTCCACGTGGACATACTAACTTCCAAAAAAAATTCTAAAGGTGAATAAATATTAAGATGTTCAAATCAAAATCTTAAAATAGCAAAGCTTTCCATTTGAGTTTAAACAATTAGTAGCTACTTGAAAGCAAGTAATAAATATGATAATTCAGAAATTCGAAATTTTTAAAATTATTTTATATTAGGAAATGCTTATCGTTTTTCTTTTTCAAAATCAGCCATTCCAATAACAAAAAGGCGAAAAGTAGTGGTTTCGGATTGTCAAATTAGATTTAGAAAAATAAAAACATTATCAAATCTGTCCCCATAGACATCCAGGGGGGTGGGGGAGGAGTTTGCCAAATGCCCAAACTTCTCCACGGAGAGAGAGGAGGGGGTCAAAAATCTTATTTTTCTGTCCATGTGGTATCTGAACGGCCCCTTACCAAAAATACCCCCGTGATTTAAATCTAAGAAAATATTTTAAAGGTTGGTTTTCTTGAAATTACTGAGATTTGTCATGCTATAGTCTTAGGAGATAAAAGTTTGTTAAAATATATAACAGTTTAAAAAAGACAAGTGTATAACTTTTTGGATAAAATTAACGGAAAATATAACCGTATTATATTATTATTAGGTTAGAGATTCAAAGGAAAAGTTTATCGAAGGAAGAATGAAAAGGTTTCGTTCGCCAGAGCAAGTTGAATATCGTCTCAACAAGAATTATCTCAATTTTGAAACTCCTTCGTTTTTATTTCAATTATAGTCGTTATAACATTCTCGTGTCAATCGCGACTTTATATCAACGATGCAGTTGGCGAACAATCTTTGAAAATCAAGGATAACTCAATTCAAAAATGTAATTCTGCTTTAAAATATTAAAAATTTATATTATAAATTTGTAAAGCGACACACCAAACTCCCCACACTAACGAGCCTATAGTAAACGAAGAGACGAAATGTCACGATTGGAATTTTCGATTTTCTGTCAGTGTCATTCCAATCGAGCAAAACCAAGCAGTCTTAAAAGCAGCTCTACAGCAGGGTTGCAAGCTTATTATTTTGAAAGGGATCAGATTGCGCCTCTTTGTATGGAGTCTCTTTACCCCACACCAAGAGGCTCCGTTGCCCCGAAGAAATACAGACTCTAGGCTTCTCTGAGCGGGCATTTTCACGCATTATATCTGTTTATATTAAGTGCTTCATGCTAGTTTGAAGCAATTTGAAAAACAGCGTTAAGCGTAAAATTTTGATAATGCAAATCAGAAATGTGTAACGAATCTTCAACATCAATTTGATCGAAACTCGTCAAATAGATACGACCTTTTCATAATCGACTAAAAGTTTGTTGTTTTGTTTTGTTTACATTTAATTTTCTTCTTGACAGTTCTCTCTGGAGTCCTTGGAGACATCTGGTGGCTCAACCAAAAAACATAAAATTGATTCAAAACGGTCGTCGAGACTTTACACACTTTTCAAGGCTTAGCTTGTATATCAGTTCATCAGTGTTATGGACGCTTTCTGTTCTCAGCATGCCTGACAGCAAAAAAGAATGATCAACAACAACTTAATGCGAGCAAAATTTATTCATGCTGAGAACTTAAAAAATATTTACATTATGCGGAGAAATGGTACGATACAATAAACTAAATTTAGAAATGAATCTCAGTGGAAAAAGATTTCCGTTTTGATTGATACATTTTATTTAGCAAAAATAACAAAAATTAAACTAAAACTTATGAAACTAATGCTTTACAAAAATAAATTTTAAAAAAGGTTTTACTACTTCAAATTTTAAGTTTAATCAAATGTCTGATCGCAACAAAACAAAACCTTAAAATCATTTCGCGCAACGAAAACTACATGCTTTTTCCTTAAACTTCATTTGGAACGTGGTAAGTCGCAAACCGGGTTCTTAAACATCGAAAACTTCAACTGGTTTTCAAAACCTGGATCACTAGAAAAGTTTAATAAAAAAGCCATTGAATCTTCGTATGTTGATTTACAAATGAATAAAAAAAAAAGTGAAAATGTTGAAAATGTTGCATCTCATAAGAATAATATGTTTTAGAGTACCTGTATCCGTGGTATATTCTTGAGTCTTATTTATACAAGAATTAAACCAACGAAATTAGATCCAATCCAGTGAAAAAACTGACAACCCCACTCGTGTTCCATTAACTGTCAAACGGTTTAGAACTGCGTCAAATGAGATCCAAATCTCATCCATTTTGGAGCAATCCTTATACCAGTTCTAAAAAAAGATGATGAGATGAAACTGGTATAATGGAACACGAATGCGGTTGCTTGGGTCAAAATTTGGGTCTAAGCCGGCTGTTTAGACCACGTATACAGGTGCTCTCAATTTTAAAATTGGCGGAACAAGTTCATGAGGTGATACCAGTGAAACTATATCGAAGCAGTCGAAAATTAGTTTGGAAATATTTTTGAATTTCCCTTAAAAATATCCGATCAAGCCAATTTTTTACATTTTTGTCATTTATGAAATTTGCTTAACTCTTCATTTCATGATTTTTTATTTTTCCTTAAAAATCATTTTTATCAGTTGGAAATGATTAGAACATCAAGACAAAAAATTTAAATAAAATACGATTTTTTTAATTGTTGCAAATTTGTTACTTTATGAAACGAAGCGTTAAGTATTTCTTGTCACTGTTTTATGTATTCCATGTTCCATGACGACAATAATGATGAAAGTATCTCCTGGCTTGTATATTAAAATTAAGTAAAAAAGAATTCCAAGATTCAAAACAATTAGAATTATGCTGTGTTTTGTTGAACTCTGAATTCTCAAATCAGATGTTTTTATTTATAAATTCAAGCCAGTCTAATGGGCAGCACCTATAGGCAGATGAATGTGATGCTGATGCTGATGTCCACCTCGCATCGGCCAGTGCAAAAAGTCGATGTGATATTTAATGTAATTACTATCCCTGAGACATTGGGGTGAACAAATGGGTCACCACTACTCGGGAAATGTAACGTTTCTTCTGAGGCCTTCGTTCCATTAAGTATCAAATTTGCAACAGAATCCAATAAAAAATAAATTAAAAATCGTTTTCTTTTATTATTTCCAACTCCAGCTGTTTAAAGTGTTTTTAAGAAAAAGTAAAAAATTATGAAATAAAGAATGACACGAATGCCACGATGGTAAAGTGTCACTAATAAAACTAAAAAAAATAGAAAAGGAAGGGTTATGGATCCGTATTACTTTCATGCTTCAATTACATATAGGTAATATAGGAATTTAAAAAATAAAAATAAAAATTAGGTATATATTACTTTTACTTTTATCTTAATTTTACAAAAAATAAATTTATGTCAGCCGTGACGAAACGTAAGTCCCAAGTTTTTTTTGTTTAATTAATAGAGGTGTTTTCTTTAAGTTGTGCCATACCCAAGTGACAGAGCAGCGGCATCTCATTTGATCTTTTTCGATTTGGATAGGTACGAGTGCGAAAACGTTCATTGGTTTCACCTCACATGAGCCGAAAAAAGGGAAAACTTTTATGCAAATATGCAATCTGCAGAATCCGGGACCAGACAATTAAGGGTTGGATGGAATTTGGGAGTCAGGTTTCGGTAGCAACAAGTTTTAACAGAGAAATTTATATTTATTTTTTCTGTTGGGAAGGAAAAATCAAGAAAACAGAAAAAAGTTAGCTAACTGAAATGGTGATGACCCGCAGCAGCAGACTCTGTTCGTTTGCTCGCTAATTGTTTTTGCAACTTGATCTCTCGATTTACGGCGCCTCTCGAATACCTGCATCCAACTTGCAGCAAGGGATTTAATTTTCAGGGCTTGGAGTAGTTAAATTGTTTAAAAGCTTGTACCAGGCCAATTAATCACACTCTGTTTTTTTTCGTTTTTTTTTATGACAATTTGATTGCATTTTTGAAAAGGTTTAACTATCTTTGCCGTAATGACGCTGTTGTAAGCTCCTTTTTCTAAGAAATTTTATCCTCTTGAACAATCTAACTTTCTCAGCATTCAATTCAACAATTGGAATATACAGTTTTTTCACTAAACTTTACAGAAACGAGAAAAAAATGAAAAGGAAAAATCTTACAGCCTTGAAAAAAATAATACAAAAATGACATATTTGACAAAAATGATAAAATTGACAACGCAAAAATAACAAAACAACTAAAGTGACAAATTATACGAAAATGATAAAACAGTAAAGAAGAAATTCACTGTAAGGAAATTAACAAAAAAAAAACAAAACTTTCCAAATTGTAGAAAAAAAAACCATAAATACAAAAATTACAGAGATGAACAACAAAATTACACAAAAAAAAAATAAAATATGACGCAAATGACAAAATTATTTTAATTATAGCTTAAAACTTTTAAAATGGCAAAACCTAAAAAAATGTGAACAATACAAAAAGGACGATAATAAGAAAAACGATGGACCTTTTCTCGGCATGTTTGTCATACACATTGGACTGAGTCAATTTGGGGTCATTTTTGAATTTCTCAAACCCTGTGGTCGTTTTGGTTCAAAACTCATCCATAATTTTTGCAGAATTTTTAGGTAACGTTTACATGAGTAAATTTGAACTTATAGCTCTGTATGGGGAAATTGAATATTTTGTACTGAAAAATCGACATCATTTTTTGTTTCTTCTGTGAAACCGAGCATGCTTATAATTTTTTTCCAATTTATAAATTCTCTAAAGAAAATTTACCGCTAAACAACTTTGTTGAAGACCGTAACTTCGTTTCTTATTGGGCAAAAAAGTTATTAGTTGTTTAGCAAAAGCATGTCTTTTGGCATTGAACAATAAATTCAATTGACATCACTGCTGGGCGCCTATCGAGGGATTGCATGACTACTTTTCGTGCAAACTTCGCGAGGCAACAGCAGTGATGTCAATTGAATTTATTGTTTTTCAATGCCAAAAGACATACCCTTGTTAAACAGGTAATAAATGTTTTGCCTTAAAAGATACGGAGTTACAATCTTAGACAAAATTGTTCAGTGGGAAATTTTCTTTAGAGAAATTATAAATCGACACGAAAACCATTAGCAGGCTCTGTGACACAGAAGAAATAAAATGATGTCGATTTTCCAGTACAAAATATTGAATTTTCCCGTACAAACCTGAAAGTTCAAATTTATTCATGCAAACGTTACTTAAAAATTGCAAAAAAAACATGGATGAGTTTTGAAATAAAACAAAGTTTTTTAAACCCCAGGGTTTGAGAAATTCAAAAATGAACATAAACGACTCAGTGTAATGTATGTACATTACAAAATTTAAAAAAAAAAGAAGAAAAATCATGCCAAAAATTATAAAACTGACAAAAATGGTAAAAATGACAAAAATACAAAAATGACCAACATACCTGAAATGATAAACTTTGGAATGGAGTGAAATTTAAAAAAGATACAAACGTGAGAAACATTACAAAGCTTTCAGATATTACATAAATGAAAAACATTGACAAAAATAACAAGCATGCCAATAATGAGAAAATTGATAAAATTACCATTAAATTATAATGTTGATTTAAATTAAAATGTCGAATTGACAAATAGACCAAGTTTTTTTTTAAATTAAAAAAATTACATCGACTATAAAAATGACAAAAAAAAACAGAAAGTAACAAAAAAAAAATGTCAAAAGTTTTAAAAAACATCAATATCTATTTACAAATATAACAAAATTGACCAACATTACATTCCAAAAATAACAATAATGAAAATAATAAATGCGTGATAAACATGAAGAGATCTTCAAAAATGCAAAAAATAAAAGACAAAAATTACCAAAAAACAAAAATGACAAAAATTTCAAAAATGTCTACAATTCAAAAATGTCAAAAACAACAAAAATAATTAAATTGCAAAAATATAGAAAATGCATGAATGTTAAATATGACATAATGACTAAAGTTACTAGAATGACAAGAAATGAGAAATTAAAAAAAAGATAAAAGAACAAAAAAAAAGGATAAATTTTGATAACTCTCTTCGTATCACCATCAGATACTCCACATCACTTTCTCAACTTGTTGTCCAGCTACCACGAAATTGGAATGATTTGCTGTGTTGATTTCCAGTGATTAAATTAACAAACATGAAAATAATCATTAAAAATGACAAACTGAAATTCCATTAATAAATAAAAAATGACAAAAGGTTCAATAAGAACAAACATGCCGAAACTGATAAACATGATAAAAATAACAAAAAAGACAAAAAATGACAATCATACCAAAAATAAAAACATACCAAAATAACATAAATGATACTCGTGAGAAACAACACAAAAATTACAGATATGACATAGATGAGAACAAATTGACAAAAAAAAATTACATAACAAGAATAAAAAAAACTATAAAACTGTCAAAAATGACCCAAAAACCAAAAATGATAAAAAATTAAAAAATGACAAAAAATTCACAATTAAAAAAAGTTAAAATCTACTAAAATGACTCCAAATGATAAAAAAAACCAAAATGGTACGTACAAAATTTCTTATAATAAAAAAATGATTAAATTTCTTAAAAATAACAACGATTAGAAAATTGGCAAAAGATGAAAAATATGACAACAACGACAAAAATATCTTTTCTGTATTTTCGTCAAATTACAACAACGTCCAACATGACGAAAATAAATAAATTTAAAAATATGATAGAAATGACAAAATTGTTAAAATCTCAAAAAAACGCGCAAAGATGCCATAAATTCCATAATAATGCGATAAATAAAAGCCAATCAGAAATATTACGAAAAACATAACAATGAAAAAAATGCAAAAAAAAACAAAAATGACAAAAATGTTCAAAATGACACACATTCAAAAAATAACGAAAATGCCAAAAAAAAAATGACAAAAATGACAAAATTTAAATAAAATAGCAAAAATTTAAAAAATGGTAAAACACAAATAACAAAAAAGACAAAAAAGTTAAGAAGGTAAAAAAAATTAGTTTGTATTAGCATACAGTTTTGGCAACATGCCCGAACATTTTCTGTTGCCAAAATCGAACGGTTTTGTTTATCTAAATTTTTTCTCTTATTTTTTACTAAATAAATATTTTTATTATCATTAATGATATTTTCAGTCAATTTCTGAACATTTTTAGTCATTTTTTATGTTTTCGATGCATTTTGCTATATTCTTGTTTTGTTTATAACCTGTGTTGTGTCACAATTGCTGATTTTGCCATTCTTCATCAATTTTTAATGGTTTTTTGAATACTTTATAATTTTTTGAATTAACCTTTTTTTTATCAAAATTTAGAACCATTTCAGAACGTTAAAAACGTATTTATGATGTTTGTCTGAATGATATTGGTCTAGTCAGGGCCGTAGGAAGATCCGACTCATGGGAGGGGAGTTCAGTGACTGATTTTTACCGAAAATTTCTAGCCCAACACTGTACGAATATAAAAAAATACGTTTGTAACTTTATGATTATTCATTTTTGAGTACTTTGACATTAAAAGTTTTCGTATTAAATCATAACTTTAGAAAATTGAACCTAAGCCTAAAAGGTAAGCTAAATTCGCTTTCATCGATGGTTAAAATTTTTGAATTTGTTGAAAAGTCTGGTAAATCAAACTTAGTATATTTGGGTATAAAATAAGTCTTTTTAGGGGAGTCTTCCATTTCTTAAAAAAAACTTATTCTATACTCAAATCAAGCAAGCCCAATCTTCTTAACTATTTTGCATATTCAAAGATTTTAGCCTTTGATGAAAATAAATCAAATTTTCCAAAAAAACAAAAGTAAGAGATAAAATCATCAGATTTTCCGATAAAATTTTCTTGATGCAAACTTGAACCAAATTAATGATTTAAGTATGAAATTTTGCTTTAAAAATAACTGCAATACTAACACATTGCGGACAAAATACGTGATATCTCGATTTTTCACTTGAGGCTAGTATGCTCCATTAAAAAGCAAATTCAAACGTTATGATTCTAATAATGATACCTCATTCTATAAAATTCAACATAACACTTCCCGTTACTCAAATTTCTATATTAGGTATTATGTAGAATTTTGTTCATTGGTCTCTGAAACATAAAATGCCAAATTTTGGTGTCCTTAATGTGTAAATAATATTGAACAATATATTGGGAAAATATAGAATTTTGTGCAGATTTTTTAGGTGATGGTGTTACTTTAACAGCAAATATTTTAAAAAAAGAATCAATTCCATCATGAAAATCCTGGAGATGATTTTTTTAAAACAAAATTAAGGTTTTTTTCTGATCAAACTAAAAACTAGAATTCTTCCTTTTATTTGTGATTTTTAGCAGGATTGTCTTTAGAAACTAATTTTCGTTTAAAAATTGAAATCTGGAAATTGAGCTTAACAGATTAAGGATCGCGAAGAAATCTATGACGAAAAAAAACCGAAATTCGGCATATTTTTTCTCAGAAACTCCTGGACTAAATTTTACAAATTAAACATTTTTAAGTTACGGCAAATATTGTGTTCAATTTTGTAGAATAAAGTTAAACATGTAAATTCAGTCCTTTCGAGTTATACTTCGAAGTGTAGCACACTGTTGGCAAGCTAAAAACGAGATATATCGTATTTGGTCCGAAATGTGTTAAGTTCATGATCTCTTGAATTCCTCAACAATTTCTGTTGATCGTGAAATATATTTACAAGCAAAATCTTTTTCTGAATTTTGAATCTGCATTCTGAATCTGAATTCTGTACTCAAAGTGCACTTGGAATCTTTATCCGAATTTCCGTACGATTTCTAAAATGTACAAAAAGTGCGATTTTCTAATCTTATTCCAGATCAGAATGAGCCATGTTTTTGGGCCCTCATTCATAAATGTTTTATTTAAACTCTGTAGTTCCGGTTTAATTAAAATTCATTATTTCAATTATTCATGTTTAATCTGTATTGTGAACCAGAATTAAAATATGAATTTACAAAGATCTGAATCTGACTTTTAAATTTTGGATTGCCATTTCGAAGCTCAAATTTTTGAATTTTGTTAAGAACTTCGAATTTGAATATAAAACAAAATTTCTCTTTTTTCATAATGGGAAAACTATTATCAAAATATATAAAATGCATATGATCTCGAGAAACAGGAACTGGGTACGGGAATTATGGAATCAGAACCTCCGAAATGGGTTATATGAATTCAAAATTCTTTTTTCAGACCTGAATTTCTATGTACAAGTGAGATAATTTTATAAAAGTGTAGCAGAATTCAGAACTTGGGCTGGGTTTTTGAGGTTTTGGAGTTTGTTTTTAGTTAACCTTACTATATTATCATAATTTGATTCTGAATTTAAACTTTTGAGTTCAGAGTAGAATACTTCGTTTTAAATCCTCATGAGTAGATTTAATTCCTTCCTCCCCCCCGTCCCCGTTCCCGTTCCTACGGCCATGGGTCTAGTTTTAAAGAAAACTAAAAGGTAATGTTGCTTCTAAAAACCGTTCGATTTTGGCAAATGTGCCAAAATCGAATGTTGTCAAAAAACGAACGGGATCTGTATGTCAAAAACTGAATAAAAACAACGAAAAAAGGAAACCAAGTTCAAAAATATAAAAAAAGGAGAAAACTATCTTAAAAAAATAATACAATAATACACAAATGGTCAACATGACAAAAATATACAAAAGTTCACAAAAAATAAAAAATAACAAAAAAACAATAAGAGTGTTAAAAATGTTCCAAAATAATAAAACCATCATAAAATAACAAAAATGACAAAAATCATAAAAATAATAAAAAAAAGACATTTGATAAAACACAAAAAAATGGGAAAAGCATTTAGTAAATCAAATTTGTGTTGGTCCAAAATTATTTGGGGCTCATAAAACGTTAAGTTTAAAACTTAGTTTCAAATTTTAATCCACAGTCAAATGCAGAACAGTTTGAGTTCTGAAATGTTTGTTTGATCACCCGAGAACACAACATTTGATTGTTTTCGGAATTTTAGCTTTCCTTCCTGTTATTATATTCTAGAAGATTGAATTTTAATGATAAGACGACTCGCCATCACTAACGATCTTCATCCAATAATAGGAATGTCAGCATTGTCACCAGTATTCGATCTGAATAATATTAAAATCTATTTTTTCAACAGAATATAATATTTATGAATTTTTAAACAAACTTTTTTAAAACCTTCAATAACAAGTAGTTTATTGTATCGTATCAACTGATCTGGTTACTCCTTTTCGAAAACTCACTCGTCGTTGTAAATATAAAATTTGCAAACTATGCTCACACACCGACATCAACACGCTTGAAATTGAAACGCGATCGCCGCTTCCCGGTTTTCTTACAGATACTGACAGCTTCGAGTAGAAGTTTTTTTTTTTGCTTTCCGTTTTCGCACAAGAACGACGAGCCAGTAAATTCAAACCGCGTCTACTAAGAAGCGACTGAAAGTGTACACTAAACCGGGGCACGCGTTCAGTTTTCTTTAATTTTTTTTTTCTACTCCCAACTGAAAACGATACCTACCCTGAGGAGCGTTTTGTTCAGATGGAGAAATGCTGTTCAATTTTTCACAAGAGATCATGGGTTGTGTATTTGCATGTTTTACTTTATCATATGACATTTAAAAATGGTAAGAAAGCTTATAAATACTTCATTAAGATCAATAAGATAATAATGTTGGTCTGTATAACATGTTGTTTAACAATCTATAAATTTCAATCAATTTTAACATACTTCTTTTTGGAAATGTTATGAGGGATAGCGCCCAATGACCATCTTCAACGATGGCTGATGTTTACCTCAATATAAGCTGACTACTCGAGCAGAAAGTCGGTATACACGCCACACTCACTGGTTATGAAGGCAACTGAATAAACTAACGAAACGTCATCCCTCTGTCTGGAGGAGACGTTTCCCTAAACGATGCAAATGAGTGATAAGAATCGATCTTTTTTATGCCTAAGTTGGTTCAAAGCGTATAGATGCGCTTGAAAATTCCCCCAAGTAATCATCAATTACGATATTGAATACTCATTAAAAATTTGCCAAGATAATTGAAGAAAAATTTCTGATAGAAAATGTTATTCAGCTATTATGGAACTTTAAAGTCACGTAGGAAAGTTTATACGAAATTATTGGTTGCTTGATTTGACTTCAGTAAAAAAAAATTTAGACACATTTTTAAACAAAAAACACAGAAATTTTAAATCTATATCAAAGATCTGTCTCTTATAGCTTAAAAACTTTATTTTTTTCGGGAGAACAGAAAATCAATCTCTTGCCCCACTTTACACCCTCTAAGAAGGACCAATTATTATCGATTAATGCAAAAACTGCTGCTGCCCAAGTAACTGTTATTTCCAAAGCTCTTGACCTTCTTTCCAAGGATTCCCGATGAGTGTGTGCCCTATCTCGGTGGTAGATCGAAAGTGTTGGTTTTAATCAAGTGTCCGGCGCACAAGTCGGGCTTGGAAGGAAGTGTTGGAACAACCGGTCCTCCGATGGGCTACAACAAGGAACAGTTCCACAGCTGATGACGATGATGATGAGGATGATAATTATGTCGAAGACAGCACGCAGGGAAAAGAGAAGTAGTGGGTGGGAGCGAGCCCAAATGAACTGTTTTTCTTCGAGACCGGGAAGCTGATAAGCGGTGTTGGTCATCGTCGTCGTAGGATGTTGTAATTAATTATTGAAAGTTGTCTGCTCGCTTGCCCTATTACGAGGACTGGTGTTGGGTTTCGATTTTGTGATCTTACGTTGTAATTTTAAGTGCAACCTTAACAGTTCAGTTCGTATCGACAGGTTCAATGATTTTAATTCCTTCACTTTAATGATGAAGATGTATTAAAAATTTAAAAGTTTTAAGTTTTTCAGTCTCAGTTCATAGAATTGAAGGTGCTTTTCATAAAATTTAAACTAAAGTGTAATAAACATCAGTGATTTTCTAGTTGAATTAGCTGAATTTCGGATGAGTTAGTTTTGAGAATTTCAACTCAGGGCGACCACCACGCACTGGGACCTTTCCATTTCGACAACATTAAATATACATCTGATATTTATTTGATTGTGTGTTGCGTTGACATTTTACTAAAAACACAATAAATCGTGTTCGTTGAAGACAAAAAAAGAAAAACTTAGCCAAAATTCAACGCAAAACTTAAATTTGTTACCAGTTGCATGTTTCAAACTATCAAAAAGCACATCGGAAACTGTCAAAATAGCATAACATGTTTATCCAACATCCTGGTTAAAGAAAAACAAAGTAAAGGGTGATACGGTCAAAATTTGGTCAAGGTAAAAGGCGTGTAAATCGGTGAAATCGTTTATTGAAAAAATCAAATTAAATTTCTTTTTCAAGTTTAATTAGTATAAAATTCAGGAAAAATATTCAGTTAGGCTTCCGCTTTTCCAAATCCGAATTGCCGGGCCTTACGCTTAACCCCTGCCATCATATTTTGTACAGCCACCTTGTCCACCTTCTTCGCCGCAGAAAGCCAGTTTGCCTTGAACTGCTGCTCGTCCTTAGCGGTTTTTTTTGGTCTTCTTTAGGTTTCGCTTGACAATAGCCCAGTATTTCTCAATTGGGCGGAGCTCTGGCGTGTTGGGAGAGTTCTTGTCCTTGGGAACCACCTGCACGTTGTTGGCGGCGTACCACTCCATGGCCTTTTTACCGTAATGGCAAGATGCCAAATCCGCCCAAAACAGTACGGAACAATCGTGTTTCTTCAGGAAAGGCAGCAGACGTTTATTCACTCTTTCACGTAAATTTCTTGGTTGACAGTACCGGAAGCTATGAAAATGCTGCTTTTCAAGCCCCAGGTACTGGCTTGCCAAACCAGATATTTCTTCGCGAACTTTGACAGTTTCATGTGCTTGAAAATATCTGCTACCTTTCCCCTTCCTTTTGTCGTATAAAACTCTTGTCCCGGAAGCTGCTTGTAGTCGACTTTGACGTAGGTTTCGTCGTCCATTACCACGCATTCAATCTTCGTCAGCATCGTCATGTACAGCCTCCGGGATCGCGCTTTGGCCGTCGTATTTTGTTTATCATCGCGATTTGGAGTCACTACCTTCTTGTAAGTCGATAGTCCGGCTCGTTTTTTGGTTCGATGCACGGCTGTAGACGATACACCCAGCTTATTTGTGGCATCTCGGAGAGAGAGGTTAGGGTTTCGCTTGAAACTACCGGCAACTCTCTTTGTCGTCCGGTCCGGCTTCCGGTTTTCGATTTTCCCCCGATCCAAACTTCCTGGCTGTCGACAAACGTTCCCCAAACACTTTAATTTGTAAAGGTTGATTTGGCAACTTTTAGCGAGCTTTGCGAGAAGCTCGGATTTTCGCGATGCGCGAGCAAAATTTTGGTACGCTGCTCTTCTTCCTTGGACGGCATTTTGACAACTGAAGGGTGAATTCCAAATCAAAATAGGAGCAACATTCTACACACACACCTTCAAAATCAGGGGTGTTCAGGTTTTTTAAATGCAAAATTGAAAGAAATACGTCTAGTTGATATTGACCAAATTTTGACCGTATCACCCTTTAAACTCGAATGTTTGAGTTTTTCTGAGCGTTGAATACAATGTGGTATAAAGAAGGTGAAAACAAACACGCACACTATTACAGAAATCGTTATTCAAAAAGTAAAAAGGTAAACAAAGCCTACGGCACTTGCCAGGATGTTTATGTATCCTAGACGAGAATCGTAAACAGCAGTTGGCAATGATTTTTGCCTTTCTAACAGAAAGGTTTGGTTATCGGTCGATTTGAGAGATCATTAATTATGGGTCTTAGACATACCTTTATAGGTACCTATCGACTCAGCTCGACGAGTTCTGTTGATGTCCGTGGATTTGTATGTGCCATTTTAAAAATGTCTAGAACGTTTTTGCGAAACTGGGCTGCACAATTAAAATGATTTTAGTCTCAAAAGAATGCATTTTTTTTTCTACACAACCCTTTCAAAAACGGGAAAAAAACAAAATAGTTGAAACCGTTTTCTTTACCAAATACATATCATACTTATTATGGCATAAAAAAAAGTTGCTAGTGGCGCCTCGAAGCAGCAGCACCAGCAATCATTTATAAATTGAAGATAATCAAAATAAAAAAATAATATTTTTATTAACTCGAGAATTGAACCAAAACCCTTCAGATCCCAAGTTGCAAGCGCTATCCAATAAACCATCGGCACGCTTGATTGAAAGCGGCTCAAACTCAAATAGGTAAAAGGCATTACTAAGACGCACCGTGGTCTGGGCAGTTTCTCAGTCTGCTGGGGCAAATACGGCAACAGTGTTTATATCTTACACTTCTTGCTTTTCAATGCAGCAAATGGCGGATGGGCGTTTCCTTCAGAGTCCGCCATGCCTATAGACATTATAATTTCATTTATGAAATTATAGTGTCTAAAGCCATGCCGGGTGTCAACAAAATGCAGAGCCGTACAGGAAACTGCGTTGGGGGGGAATTTATATGAAGATCTTATGACCCTCGTTTTTTTTACTCGTGTTGAAGAATGAATTTATGTTTTTTTTTTCATTTCTACATACTCATACATAATTTAGATTCAATTTCAGATGCAGAATTCAGATTCAGTTTTCAAATTCAGGATACAGGTTTAGGAATCAGAATTCAGGATTCAAAATTCAGAATTCAAAATTCAGATTCAGAACTCATATTCAGATTCAGAATTTAGATTCAGAATTCAGATTCAGAATTCAGATTAAGAATTCAGATTCAGAATTCAGATTCAGAATTCAGATTCAGAATTCAGATTCAGAATTCAGATTCAGAATTCAGATTCAGAATTCAGATTCAGAATTCAGATTCAGAATTCAGATTCAGAATTCAGATTCAGAATTCAGATTCAGAATTCAGATTCAGAATTCAGATTCAGAATTCAGATTCAGAATTCAGATTCAGAATTCAGATTCAGAATTCAGATTCAGAATTCAGATTCAGAATTCAGATTCAGAATTCAGATTCAGAATTCAGATTCAGAATTCAGATTCAGAATTCAGATTCAGAATTCAGATTCAGAATTCAGATTCAGAATTCAGATTCAGAATTCAGATTCAGAATTCAGATTCAGAATTCAGATTCAGAATTCAGATTCAGAATTCAGATTCAGAATTCAGATTCAGAATTCAGATTCAGAATTCAGATTCAGAATTCAGATTCAGAATTCAGATTCAGAATTCAGATTCAGAATTCAGATTCAGATTCAGAATTCAGATTCAGAATTCAGATTCAGATTCAGAATTCAGATTCAGAATTCAGATTCAGAATTCAGATTCAGAATTCAGATTCAGAATTCAGATTCAGAATTCAGATTCAGAATTCAGATTCAGAATTCAGATTCAGAATTCAGATTCAGAATTCAGATTCAGAATTCAGATTCAGAATTCAGAATCAGAATTCAGATTCAGAATTCAGATTCAGAATTCAGATTCAGAATTTTTGTAAATTTATTTTCGGCATATCGGTGAAAAATTTAGATTCATGGAGAAAGAATATCAGAATTAAAAATTGATGAAGCTGGATGTTGCGAGGTAAAGTATGGTGTACGTTAATAAATTTTCCTTGCAAAAATGTTCTTTCGCTCTTTTCATCATCCGTAAAATTTCTCCTCACTTTATCAATTTTCAATTCTGGAATTGTTTCTCCAAGAATACCAATTTGCACAGTTTTTGATAAATTTGCGATGACTTAAAGATCATTACGCATGAAAACACGATTTTGTTTTGTGAAAACTTTTTTTCACAATTTTTCTGAAATTAAGTTTGCTGCATACTTTTAGGGGTAAAACCATACTATTAAAAGTTGTAAAATCCGAAATCATAAAAAAAAATTTGGATGAAAGAAATTTCAATGTTGAAAACCGTGTGATGCAAAACAATCAAAATGAGATTTACAAGATTAAGAATTCAGATTCAGAATTCAGATTCAGAATTCAGATTCAGAATTCAGATTCAGAATTCAGATTCAGAATTCAGATTCAGAATTCAGATTCAGAATTCAGATTCAGAATTCAGATTCAGAATTCAGATTCAGAATTCAGATTCAGAATTCAGATTCAGAATTCAGATTCAGAATTCAGATTCAGAATTCAGATTCAGAATTCAGATTCAGAATTCAGATTCAGAATTCAGATTCAGAATTCAGATTCAGAATTCAGATTCAGAATTCAGATTCAGAATTCAGATTCAGAATTCAGATTCAGAATTCAGATTCAGAATTCAGATTCAGAATTCAGATTCAGAATTCAGATTCAGAATTCAGATTCAGAATTCAGATTCAGAATTCAGATTCAGAATTCAGATTCAGAATTCAGATTCAGAATTCAGATTCAGAATTCAGATTCAGAATTCAGATTCAGAATTCAGATTCAGAATTCAGATTCAGAATTCAGATTCAGAATTCAGATTCAGAATTCAGATTCAGAATTCAGATTCAGAATTCAGATTCAGAATTCAGATTCAGAATTCAGATTCAGAATTCAGATTCAGAATTCAGATTCAGAATTCAGATTCAGATTCAGAATTCAGATTCAGAATTCAGATTCAGAATTCAGATTCAGAATTCAGATTCAGAATTCAGATTCAGAATTCAGATTCAGAATTCAGATTCAGAATTCAGATTCAGAATTCAGATTCAGAATTCAGATTCAGAATTCAGATTCAGAATTCAGATTCAGAATTCAGATTCAGAATTCAGATTCAGAATTCAGAATCAGAATTCAGATTCAGAATTCAGATTCAGAATTCAGATTCAGAATTCAGAATCAGAATTCAGATTCAGAATTCAGATTCAGAATTTTTGTAAATTTATTTTCGGCATATCGGTGAAAAATTTAGATTCATGGAGAAAGAATATCAGAATTAAAAATTGATGAAGCTGGATGTTGCGAGGTAAAGTATGGTGTACGTTAATAAATTTTCCTTGCAAAAATGTTCTTTCGCTCTTTTCATCATCCGTAAAATTTCTCCTCACTTTATCAATTTTCAATTCTGGAATTGTTTCTCCAAGAATACCAATTTGCACAGTTTTTGATAAATTTGCGATGACTTAAAGATCATTACGCATGAAAACACGATTTTGTTTTGTGAAAACTTTTTTTCACAATTTTTCTGAAATTAAGTTTGCTGCATACTTTTAGGGGTAAAACCATACTATTAAAAGTTGTAAAATCCGAAATCATAAAAAAAAATTTGGATGAAAGAAATTTCAATGTTGAAAACCGTGTGATGCAAAACAATCAAAATGAGATTTACAAGATTAAGAATTCAGATTCAGAATTCAGATTCAGAATTCAGATTCAGAATTCAGATTCAGAATTCAGATTCAGAATTCAGATTCAGAATTCAGATTCAGAATTCAGATTCAGAATTCAGATTCAGAATTCAGATTCAGAATTCAGATTCAGAATTCAGATTCAGAATTCAGATTCAGAATTCAGATTCAGAATTCAGATTCAGAATTCAGATTCAGAATTCAGATTCAGAATTCAGATCCAGAATTCAGATTCAGAATTCATATTCAGAATTCAGATTCAGAATTCAGATTCAGAATTCCGATTCAGAATTCAGATTCAGAATTCAGATTCAGAATTCAGATTCAGAATTCAGATTCAGAATTCAGATTCAGAATTCAGATTCAGAATTCAGATTCAGAATTCAGATTCAGAATTCAGATTCAGAATTCAGATTCAGAATTTAGATTCAGAATTCAGATTCAGAATTCAGATTCAGAATTCAGATTCAGAATTCAGATTCAGAATTCAGATTCAGAATTCAGATTCAGAATTCAGATTCAGAATTAAGATTCAGAATTCAGATTCAGAATTCAGAATTCAGATTCAGAATTCAGATTCAGAATTCAGATTCAGAACTCAGATTCAGAATTCAGATTCAGAATTCAGATTCAGAATTCAGATTCAGAATTCAGATTCAGAATTCAGATTCAGAATACAGATTTAGAATTCAAATTCAGAGTTCAGATTCAGAATTCAGATTGAGAATTCAGATTTAGAATTCTGATTAAGAATTTGGATTAAAGATCAACCTGGAATTTGAAATTGGAACTTATATTCAAATATTAGACTAAGTGTTGTAACTCAAAATTCAAACTTTAGAATCAGAATAAGATTTCAGATTTAGTTTACAGAATGAGATTAATCATTTAATAGTCATATTACTTTCCCCTCCTTTTGTGGGAATTTTTCCTCTATGCATGGTTGAGCTCTAAAAAAGGTATCATGCTAGGGCACGCGTCACGGCTATCCATCAATATTGTAGTTGGTTTTACTTATTCAGTAAAAAAAAAGCATAAAAAAACAGTAAGATTCGAACCGTGACCAGCAACGTGAAAGTTCTGGTTGCTACCACGGCACCATTTCAGCGTGTTATAAATCTTGGAAATTCTACTGTTTAAATACCATTCTTTCCATACATAAAATGAGCTCCTTACATACCAGTTCGCTTTTCCCCAAAAAAACGTATCAGGCATCATTTTTTTATATTGAGATTGGAATTTTTCGTGTTTGAATATCTGAAATCATACTTATATGATTCAGAGGGAAGGAATCTATCATGTATATTCTATATTATTTTATATATTTCCAAATATAATTTAAACTCTGTTAGAAAGGCTCCAATCCACTGTTAAGTGTATTAAATCGGGTTTTTTCTCTAGTTTTCGCTGGTGCAGCGATGATGGTTGTTTGTTTGAAAATGCAACTGACGTCACGAATAGTCCAAATCTAGCACTGGCTAACACATCCCTCACTGGAACGTTGGGTAGTTTCCCTCGGGCCCGAAGGAAGTCTATAAAAGTCGTCCTGGCGACAAGATGGACCTTACACAACCAAACAATATGCTCGATGTCATGGTAACCTTGGACGCAGCTACACAAATTGCTGCCATCAATGTCAAAACGATAGAGTACCGCGTCTAAGGAATAATGATTGGACATGAGACGGGAAAATGTACGAATAAAATCCCGACTCAAGTCCAATCTATTAAACCAGGGTTTAAGGCTTACCTTTGGGACAATCGAGTGGAGCCACCGACCCAACTCATCCTCGTCCCATTTGCGCTGCCAGTTGATAAGAGAGTTCCTTCGTACCAAAAAGTAAAATTCGTTGAAGACGATTTCACGGTGATACGTGTCGCCTTCTATCGCACCCAATTTCGCCAGAGAGTTTGCCCTCTCATTACCCATTATCGAGCAATGTGAGGGGACCCAAACAAAGGTGATGGCAAAGCAACGTCTTGATAAAGCACTCAGAATATCCTGTATCTTCCCGAGAAAATACGGCGAGTGCTTTCCCGGTCTTATTGAACGAATTGTTTCAGCAGAACTGAGACTGTCCGTTACAATATAGTAGTGTTCAGCTGGTCGTGAAGCAACGGTATCCAACGCCCAAAAAATGGCTGCTAACTCTGCTATGTATACAGAGCATGATGCGTGGAGGTTATATGAGGCGTTAGTTATTTTGTTGAAAACTCCAAATCCTGTTGATTCCTCTATTAGAGACCCGTCGGTGAAGTACATTTTGTCAGCATCGACGGGTCTATATTTAGCATCGAAAATTCTTGGAATCAAAAGTGGACGATGCGAATTCGGGATTCCACAAATTTCTTGCTGCATAGACATATCAAACTGGACAGAAGAGTTATCGTAGTCAGGGTTGTAAACACGAGTTGGAGAGTACGAAGAAGGGATTACCTGCATGGACATGAAGACATGGTATATAGACATAAATCTGGTTTGAAGATTTTGCTCAAGTAACCTTTCAAAATTTACAATCACCAATGGGTTGATGACCTCACACAAGGAATGTTTGAGACGCAAATAAAGATGTTTATTATGTAGAACAAATAGCCTCGCCGAGCTACGCGTCAGGAAAAAATGTAAATAAAAGGGTGCCTTAATTGTGATTTTAGAAATTACATGAAACATTGTATGCAGTCGGTGAAAGGCGACTTGAACGTCAAGACTCTCATGAACGTTTGTGACGTAGCAATCAAAACATTGAAAATCTGATTCTCAAGCCTAGTCCACACTAGGCAACATGAACTGCGATTTTTGTTATGAACCGAACTTTGTTGTCTGTTGTTGTTTTTGGAAACCTGAGACGGTCTCAGTGTCTCCCGAAAAAAATGGGAGACGCTGAGACCGTCTCAAGATGAATCGTCTCCTAGAGTGGACTAGGCTTCACACTCGTACAAGGGTACTCTTGTCCCCACCTAAAGATAAACCACATAGAGCTGCGTATGCGAGTACAACTTTGGCGATCGAACAGTAAAATGTTTTAAGTGCATACACGTCATTCAAATGGGTGATATTGCGACGGAGGAAACCTACAGGGCGTAGCCCTTGGCAGTTATCGTGTTGACATAAGTATCGAATCTCATCCGACTATCAAAGGTAACACTGAGGTCCTTAATCCTGCTTACCTTTTCGACATCAAAATCGCACATTGTGTAGTCATAATGACTCGAATTCCATGATCTTGAAAAGCTCATTGTTTTGAACTTATTAACTTTTTTTTGCAGGGATTTTCATCCTATTGGATGATTCATCCCAGAACTTTTTAACGTTCACCAGCATTTCATTTATAGCGCACCAACTCATAACAGTGCGTGTTGAGATCAATCTGCAACATGATGCTGTTCAGCAGAGATGTAATTTGTCGGAAAAGTTTTTGATCGTCTGCGTAGAATAGCTTGTGTGACGTTAACATGTCACACAAGTTATTCACAAACAGAATGAAAATTAGTGGTCCAAGATAACTGCCTTGAGGAACGCCGGAAAGTTCACAGAGCAGAAAGAGTTGACTCTAATGTAGGCCATGCGGGGATCTAGATACGAGGCAAGCCACTTAGTTATCTACTCAAGAAGTCCCAGATGCCTCAGTTTGTCGATTAGAAGTCTTTGAGGAACGCGATCGAAAGGTTTGGAGAGTTCGATAGATACCGTATGATACCGTATGCACTAACGTTTCTCAAGTTTAGGTACTACGAAATTCGTAAACGCCATTAAATGTGAGGTGGTAGAACGATTTTTCATTATTCCATGCTGAGTCAATTTAATGAGTTACGGAAGAATGAACAGCATCGTACACTAAGGATTCAAGTACCTTTGCAGAACAGCTAAGGATGGAAATCGGGCGGTAGTTTTCAACAGAGTGTGCGTTACCACTTTTATGCACTGGAGTGATCGATGCTATTTTCCACGATTACGGGAAAATTCCGAATGACAGTGATATAAAACGAACACACACATATAGGATCTCAGTGAAACTTCATGTTTCTTTGAAGAGATCTAAACTCTACTTAAGACTAAGCGTACATCATTCAAGGATATAATGGCTAGCATTTTATTAATGCTAATACCACCAACCCACAGAAAGAGTACTATGTTTGCCGTGACCAAGACTTGATCTCATGACCTTTGGCTTAGAAGAATTGAACGCTATCCTTTAGGCCACGGTCGGCGGCATATAAGGTGACGGACGGTAGAGATTCAAGAAACGTTGCTGAAATGGGCTCTTCATCACTGGAAGAAATTTGAAAACAAGTTAGCGAAATACATGGAAGTTTCTACTGTATTATCGGAGAAAATTACGTCAAACTAGGAACCTGTTAGAGTTTCAGCGGCTACGGACATATAGCCAGAATGCGGCGGGTTTTGCTTTAAATTTTTTTGTTAGTGCGGCTAACATAATCATGGAAATAGCTTTCCTGGGCAAGCTCGTAATCTTTTTCAAGATTCAAAAGAGTCGATCTAGAACTGAAGAAAAGTTTTCTTTAAATTACAAGATTACAAAATTCAAGTTAAATTATCCAGACCTCCGGGTCTTGTTACATATGCAACTTGATGAATTGTTTATACAAGCAACAGGTCTTTGTGCCAGAGTGTGAAGGACCCATCAATGTATATTAACAATATTGAGGTAAAATCCATATAAAATTGCTGATAACTAAATTTGATTCTTAATTTTCCTTTATAATTACACTCAAATATAGTTTAGTCATCGGGTTTGCTGAAAAATCCTCCGAAAATCTCGCTTCAACAACAATACATGATACAAGTCGAGATATGATGCTGTGGTATTAGATGAGATACAACAAGGCCGTGAGCGTTCTTATGAAGGGGTAAACTGTACAAGACGCAACAGAACTATGGCTTTTTAAGGCGAAAAGATCAATAAAATGACTAAAATTCTAAGAAAAAGAAGGGTTATATAATCTGCGTGAAACTTGCATTTTTTTATAATTAACATATAACGTGCTCTGTTGTGTTGTGAGCCTACTTGGTTAAATGGTTCAACTGAATCAAAGCAATCGAAAGATTCATTTTAATTCAACCACGGTTTCCACGATTCAACTTTTCCTTTACCGTGGTTGAGTTAAAAGCAGGCTTCTGCGATTCTCTTGATTTTTGCTCAATTTTTCTCATCTCCTTGTTAAACGCCTGGGAGAAACATGCTTTCTCGCACTTTAAACGATCAAGCAACCCACATTTTGTTGGAGATCATTTCAATCACGCAGTCACCCAATCTCATTTTCGCAGGGAGAAATGTTCATTAGCTTCTCAGTAACTGGCTGAGAAATCAACAACCGAACAAAGTTGTAAATGCTGAAATGCTGAAAATAATGAGAAATCAAGGTGTCAATCTTTAATTACTTCGTTGTTTACAAAATGAGATACAAAAGCATGCCAGCATTATTAAACGTCCCCAACAATAAAGCAGGTTGACAAATTCTGAGGCCAATATTCCATAATTCCACGTAGAAAGAAGACGGTCAAATCTCACATTAAAGCTGTCCACGTGATTTGATGAAACTACCAAATTTCATATGCAATTTGAATTTCTTTTTCTCCTAGGAGCAATGAGAATAGCGAAACTATGCTCTGTCAGTAGAAGAGTGATCATTCGTTTGAGAAAAAATTTCTCCCTGCTCTCTCAGCAGCGGAGGATAAAATGCTCATTTAAAATAAGCTCACAATTATTCGGGGCGAACAAGTTCACTGTCTCCTTTTGGTCAAGATGAGCAAAATGAAGCCTGGTTAAAAGGAATCTTTCGATTGCTTTGATTCAACATATAACGTTTTATCATTAACATAGAACGTTTTGATCACTAGATTTCGTTTGTTGGATAATATTTTTGAGCAGTACGCAATATCAGTTCTAGGATGCATATCGATCGCTTTGATGAAATGCTAAAGCTTGTTTCATTTAGATTTGGAACAAAATTTTACTGATATGTATTGTGGTGTTCCTGGTGGACGGATTCGGAAGTTCTTGGCGCCCACGTGTCGGGAATTTTGTCAGCTTTACGTATGTATTTTTGACATCCCGCAAATCGACTACACTTTGTAAACTTTCAACATGAAAGCCACGGAAGGAAAAAAAATTGCACTGTTATTTGAAAAATCCATTGTGGTCTGCATCTAGGCAAGCTGAACGCTAAAACCTAGTACCGTGAGGATAATTCGACTCCGAGAAGGAACCAAGTCGTATCGAGCTAGCAAATAGCCAAATCGGACCATACAACAGAAAAGTGTGGCTAAAATCCATGCTCGGAAGCTATACGACCAGGTGCTGACCAAGTTCGACGGGTGTCTTCTGATTTAAACAACGACCATCCCGAAATGTTTTAGCCCGATTTGTCAAGCTGTCATTACAGCAAAGTCGTTCAAGAATGGCATGTAGAAAAAGGGGTCCTGTTTGTCCCGAAAAACTTTAACCCACCCAACTGCCCCCAGTTCCGCCCTATTGAGAAATACTGGACAATCATGAAGAGGAGACTCAAGGCAAAGGGGAAGATTGTCAAAGACATCATTCAGATGAAGACCTGGTGGAATAAGATAGCTAAAACGATGGACGAAGAAGGTGTGCGCCGCCTAATGAGCCGTGTTACAGTAAGAAACCGAGAATTCCTTCGAAACCGTGACGAATGGTTTTATCCGTATTTTTTCTTAAATGTACGAAGAAAACGCAACATTTGTATTTACAAACAAGATCTTAAATTCAATAACAAATACAGACAATTGTTTTTGTTCCAATTCTATCTGAAGCAAGTTTTCCTATACCGACGGTAGATGGCAAAATTAGACGGAAAATGATCGAATTTTTGTTCTAAGTGTCATGTCAGTGAGGTCAGTGGTTTTATGGTAAAAAAAACTGCACTGTCTAATAAAACTGCAGCTTTTAGTTTTTCCACTCGAATGAACTTTCGGATTACTATAAATATTTAATTATATTTCACTTACTACAAATTTTAACTAAATTCAATCATATCAAAATTCGGGCAAAAAGCACCATGCGTTTTATGCTAAAACTTTGAATACTGTTAACTTTTGAGAAACCCTGAATATCATTACGAAATGTCACACTTTTTTCTTTGCCACCTCACAAATTACGATGAGAATCCATAACCATAACAATTTTTGTCCTTGTTCAAAAATGTGCACCAATGTTCGATTCGAAAAAATCATCTGCCAAAACGGGACACTCTCTTTTCGTGATAGCTAAGGTCTTAACGAGTTCTGATGGAAGAGAAAACTTGTCTCTGTTGTGGTATGAGCCTACTTGGTTGAATGATTCAACTGAATCAAAGCAATCGAAAGATTCCTTTTAATTCAACCACGGTAAATGAAAAGTTCATATACCAGTATTTCGATAGCAACTTACTACCTTCTTCAGTGAATGTTTTCGATTGATGATTCAATCGAAAACATTCACTGAAGAAGGTAGTAAGTTGCTATCGAAATACTGGTATATGAACTTTTCATTTACCGTGGTTGAATGAAAAGGAATCTTTCGATTGCTTTGATTCAGAAAACTTGTGAAAACATCAATTTCAAACAAATACAAGCGGCTGAGCTGAATTCCATAGCATTCCTGCTTATGGCAAGGTCCCTGGCAGAATAAACTTTTATTTTTTTTTAAATATATCAGCTAGTTTATATTTTCTGATTGTTTTGCAAAAAAACATGATTTGGCAAGAATATGCCTTTTTGGAAAAGAAAACCAACAAATTTCATGACGAAAACATTTTTTCTCGCTTTTTTTTTAAACTCTAAAAGGGTATCCTATTTTGAATACTTCGTAACCTATATGATCCCATCTAGCCGATTATACTTTTTAAATAAATCTCATGATCATTGTGCTATGTTTTTATCATATTTTGCCTGCTGACATTCTAGTAAAAACGTGTATTAGCGGCACAAAAATAATTAAGACTTGTTAGTTTCGAAAATGCTTGATTCACCAAATTGTCCTTAGTTTCTCTCAAAAAAGAAGTATTGGGGAAATATATAACGGAAATTTAAGAAGGAGGGTGCCAATACCATTAATAATATAAAAATATTTTTCACAAAAATCATGATTTTTTTCATATTTATATGAGTTATCATAAAACAACTTTAATTTCCTTCTTATATAGAAAGAATTTCGACCAAACAAATTGTTTTTAAGATACACGCATTCATAAGTGTCCCATTTCTAAATGAACGATGTTGTCAGATGATTCTTCTTCCAAGTCCAAACAGTTAGGTTTCAGATCCACCAAACTTAATGAAATAAAACCCGATTTAATACACTTATCAGTGGATTGGAGGCTTTCTTACAGAGTGTCAATTATCTTTGGAAATAAATGACACAATAATGGATTCCTTATTTCTGAATTATTTATTATTAATCTATAAAAAAGATTATGATTAAAGAAAATCGATAGCAAAAATTACTAAACTCAATATAAAAAAAGGTGCCCAGTACGTTTTTTGGAGGATAAACGAACTTATATTCAACGAGTTCATTTATAATCCAAATAATTCAAACTGTTAAAGTTTGAGAGCCACATATCTCGACGCTCACTAGTGGTCAAGGGGTTAACCTCCTAAACTCTCATGCTAGATGGCGTGGGATCGATTCTCTGCTGTTTTATGAAATTTTTGTCAAATTTTTGATCGCCTTTGTAATTAATTTAGCGATTGCTGGCTACTGCTGCTGAGCAAATGTCTACCTTTTTTGGAGCCAACGTAAGCATGATATGTTCTATGGAATAGAAAAATTTTAAACAATTTTGTTTTTTTTTTTGGTTTTGAAATAAGTCCTACAGGAAAAAAAATGCAATTTTTTGATACTAAATTCATCAAAATCGTGAAACCTAGAATAGGAGTTAATGTGTTAAGAACGTTTTTATGGAACATACAAATTCCCGGACATCATCGTAACTCGTCAAGCTGAGTCGATTGGTACCTATAAAGTGGGGTCTTGGACCCTTAATTAATGATATCCCCAACTGACCGTTCCCTATGCCTTTCTGTAAGAAAGCCAAAAACGTTGATACAAGATCATTGAAATCGGTACTCATATTAATTCCTATAAACCGTATTCACTTTTTCGGGCTCAAACATGATTTGTAAATATAAGGTGCGTGAGTGATAAAAGTTTCATGAATAACAAATGTCTGATCACTTACCAACCTTTGAAGTTGACTTAATTCAAGGTAGGCCACAGCAGAACACAACTGTTTAGCATCATCAATGCTCAAAGGCGAGTTCCAAGCGTCCAACTCTAAATGGCAGATGATCACACACAACTGGCTCTCTCTCTACCAGCATCAGCAGTGAATGTTGATGGTTTGCAAAATGATCTGTCTACTAACAGTATGTAGGTAGTACACGGTTTTACCACTACTATCACAACGAGAATACTTAATTAGTGTAATTCACTGTTCGCGTTGTTTTTATTCATGTTCACGAATTAAACCTGAAAACGCACCTCTGTATCACTACCACCACTAGCACGTGCTCTCGGGCGATCATCTCAACGCAGCCAGCCTTTTGGACATCATGCATAATTAGTCCCAAGCATCGTCGGTTTGGTTTCACTTGTCGATTCAATTTGGACGGGTCAAACAACGCCAAAAAACTGCAACTGCAAACTCTTTCGGATGATAATTTCTCTTACAGTTTATTTTTTCCACTACAGTTTTCTTATGGTTGTTCGAAAAAAGGGGTGTTTCAGAGCTGCGACTTTCGGCAAAGGTTATGTACCGATTTCAAACACCATTTCTCGCAACAACATCAACAAACGCAAGCCGCCTCACCTCGAATATATATTCAACAGCCGCGCACGAAACATCCAACATCGCATACATCTAACGAATAACTAAAAATCAGAACGGCTCCCAGCATCCATCGATGCATTGCATGGCATGGCAGGGCAGCATTGTCTGTGGCTGTTGATGAATATTGGAAGGGGGAGCGACTCAGCTGTTTGGTTTTGGGTCCACGCCGCCGCCCGGTTGATTGGCTCTGCTGATGGTTTGGAGAACGAGCCGGCGAGGCTCGAATAACATGACACGTTTAGGGCTGCCATGGGAACTACAAGTGGTTGGAACATGTTATACATAAGTTGGCTTTGGGAAAAAAGTTCATTCACTGTTTTTTGGGGTTGCACTTTGTTCTGCAAGTTTTGTCAACCACTACTACTGCAGCAAAAAGAAAAAAAATAAAATTCTTAAATGCGATTTAGAATCTACTAAAAAATGATAAATAATTTACTAAAAACAAGCAAATAATATATTTTTGAAAAGAAACTTGAATTCCAGGTACAAACATTAGGATTCTCAAACCCTGGAGTCCAAGAAACTTCGTTTTGGTTCAAAACTCATCCATGTTTTTGACTGAATTTTTAATTAACGTTTACATGAGTAAAGTTTAACTTTTAGGTTTGTATGAGAAAATTGAATATTTTGAACTGAAAAATCAACATATTTTTTTCCTTTTTTGGAACCGAGCCTGATTGTGGTTTTGTGCCAATTAATAAATTCTCTAAAGGAATTTTTCACTGAACAACTTTGTCAAAGACCGTAACTTCATAACTTAATATACGAAAAGTTATTAGATTTTGAATGGAGGCATATCTTTTGGCATTGAAGAACAATAAATTCAATTGACATCACTGCTTGGTGCCTAGTGAGGTATTGCATGACTACTTTTCATGCAAAAGTTCCCAAATATTGTCAAAAATAACAAAATTGAAAAAAAAATCAAAAAATTCAAAATAAGCATCAAGACCCCATTGACCAAATTAAAAAAAAATAAACATAAATGATAAAACTAACGCATTTGATAAAATTGACGAAATGGACAAAACTGACAAAAATTGTCAAAACTCAAAATTATGAAAAATAACAAAATCACCAAATTTGTCAGAATTGACTAAATTGATAAAAATGTCAAATATTATCAAAATTAAAAAAAAAAAGACAAAATAGAAAATTTTGTCAAGTGTTCTAAATTAGCAAAACTGACAAAATTAACAAAATTGACTAAAATTTCTAAACTGCCAAATTTGATCACAAAAATGACAAAACTGATTAATTCGACAAAATTTATGGAATTGCCAAAATTGACAAAATTGGCAATACTTACGATTGACAGAATCGAGAAAATTAATAAAATTTGTGAATATTTGCAATTTTGTCATTTTTGTCATTTTTGTCATTTTTGTCATTTCTATCATTTCTGTCATTCTTGTAATTTGATCATTTTTGTCATTTTTTGTCATGTTTGTCATGTTGGTCATATTTGTCAGTTCAATCCTTTATGTCGAATTTTTCAATTTTGATATTTTTTGTCATTATCATCATTTTTGTCGATTTTGTCATTCTCGTCATTATTATCATTTTTGTTATTTTTGTTATTTTTGTTATTTTTGTCATTTTTGTAAATTTTGTAAATTTTGTAATTTTTGTCATTTTTGTAATTTTTGTTATTTTTGTCATTTTTGTCATTTTTGTCATTTTTGTCATTTTTGTCATTTTTGTCATTTTTGCCATTTTTTGTCATTTTTGTCATTTTTGTCATGTTTGTCATGTCTGTCATTTTTTTCATTTCAATTATTTCTGTCATTTACGTCATATTTTTCAATTTTGTTATTTTTTGTCATATCATCATTTTTGTCAATTTTGTCATTTTTGTCAGTTTTGTCATTTTTGTAATTTTTGTAATTTTTGTAATTTTTGTAATTTTTGTAATTTTTGTTATTTTTGTAATTTTTGTAATTTTTGTAATTTTTGTAATTTTTGTAATTTTTGTAATTTTTGTAATTTTTGTAATTTTTGTAATTTTTGTAATTTTTGTAATTTTTGTAATTTTTGTAATTTTTGTAATTTTTGTAATTTTTGTAATTTTTGTAATTTTTGTAATTTTTGTAATTTTTGTAATTTTTGTAATTTTTGTAATTTTTGTAATTTTTGTAATTTTTGTTATTTTTGAAATTTGTGTCATTTTTGTCATTTTTGTAATTTTTGTCATTTTTGTCATTTTTGTGATTTTCGTCATTTTTGTCATTTTTGTCATTTTTGCATTTTTTTTTTGTTTTATTGTTCAATTCTGTCATTTTTGTTATTTTTCTATGTAATTTTTGTCACTTTTGTCATTTTCGTAATTTTGTTATTTTTGTAATTTTTGTATTTTTGTATTTTTGGAATTTTTGTCATTTTTGCCATTTTTGTCACATTCATCATTATTAATCACTTTTGTCAATTCTGTAATTTTTGTCATTTTTTTTTTAATTTTTGTCATTTTCGTCCTTTTTGTAATTTTTGTATTTTTTTTTTTTTTTTGTAACTTTTGTAATTTTTGTAATTTTTATAATTTTTGTCAATTTTGTCATATTGCCATTTTTGTGATTATTGTCATTTCTGTTCTTTTTCGTCATTTTTTGATTTTTTGTCATTTTTGTCAGTTTTGACAATTTGTTGTCATGTTATTATTCTTTTGTGAATTTTGATATACATATCATTCATTTTGCTATACTGCGAACCAATTTAATATTTGTTATTGAGAGAGTTCTTGGTTCTTGACCATAAACGAAGAAAGCTGAATTGGACGATCGTTCTGAACAGATATTTGATGTGAACCACAACCATTTGGCGCGCAACGTAAGGTGTGTAGAGGCGGAAGAGAAAAAGCATCGATAAAACGAGCCTGCGAGATACCAATGTGCCTGATTTAAAGGCATTGCCTGATTTTTCGAGGCTCTGCCTGACAACCTGATTAGCCATTGAATTTCCCTGATTTTTGAAAATATGCCTGATTTTCCCTGATTTTTGCGAATGTCATGAAAATGGGTAGTAAGGAACTGGAGTAGGTACCATAGCTGAAGTGAAAAAGTGGAAATGTGGCTGAATCAAAGCAATCGAAAGATTCCCTTTAATTCTTATTTAAAAAGGGGAATTAAAGGGAATCATTCGATTGCTCTGATGCAGTAGAATTATTTAACCAAGTAGGCTCACAACACATATTAGAGTGAAAATGTGGAGTGATAACAAAAAAATAAGTCATCACGTTGGGCGAAATTTCCGTTACTTTTACGTAGCCTGATTTTGCCTGATTTTTATTTCGCCAGTTCCCTGATTTTTGAAACAAAAATGTTGGCGACCCTGCCTGCGAGCTTAAAGATCGAGACGAATGAGTAGCATTTGTCTGATTTGTTCCAATTAGCTTCTACAAACGAAATTCTCTCAAGAAAAAACTTCCTGAGGAAAGATGGCTTGCATCTTTCGCGTCTCTGTGGCGCTCTCCTCTTCTCAGAGCAATCAACGATGCCAAGTAAATGTTAGACGTTTTGTGGTTAAGAGAAAATGTACAGCCGTACCTAAAACCTTTCCAAAACCTACCGTGGTTGAATTAAAAGGAATCTTTCAATTGCTTTGATTCAGTTGAACCATTCAACCAAGTAGGCTCACAACACAATAGAGATTCTATGGCTTTATTTGAAACTCGACGTCATATTTTAGATCATCTTGATTAGTGATGACTGGATGTTGCTAGCAAGCCGGATGGATACTTTTTTTTGTTGCGATCATTTTTATGATATTTGCTATGAATAACGAAAATTTTAATTATCTTGATTTTTTAAGTTATTTTATAGAACGAAGAGAAGAAAAAATCTAGTTTCTAGATAAAAATCATTTGAATTGTGCAGCCGAGCTAAGCATAAACGTTGAGAACAAAGGGTATAAAAATTCCTACAGATACACACAAATGCACAGACAAGAAGCTTCGATATATTCGATATATGAATGGAGGTCCAAGACTCAAAATAAATGATCTTCGAAATCGACCGATAACTATACCTTTCTGTAAGAAAGGCAAAACACAGTTTCTCAAGGTCGTTTTTTTCTTTTACCGTATATCCTTATTAAGAAAGAAACTTTGTAGAACAAATTAAAGTTCTTAAATGCTTAACTAAAAAGTTAGCATTTTGATCTTGCTATTGGTGGACACCTCGACTTTATGTTTTGTATCAAAATATGCGCCAGTTCAAACTGAACGATGTTGTTGAACGCATCAACGTCTATCTTTTCATCCCTGGGCGCTCGGATGGAAACTGATTTAAATCACGATTAAAATCATCTATAAATAAAATACCAATAATTCATTTAATTTGGAATGTTTTTTTTCCGGGTTTTTAAGCATCTTAGGCCTATTCAATCCTCGGGAATTTGGAACGGATTTTTTTTATTTTTCCGGGTTTTTAAGCATCTTAGGCCTATTCAATCCTCGGGAATTCGGAACGGATTTTTTTATTGCCCCTAGTGGATATTCCACAAGTTGTGATTGCCAAGGATGCCGAGTTGACCAGGACCCGCAATAAAAACTGTTCATTCTGAGATTGTTTCAACGTGTATCAGTGTTGCCAGAGAGCTTCCTTCAGTCACAATGGGTCCGGTCCAGACTGTAGAAGGAATAATAACAGGAAGGTTAGGGACCATCCAAATACCACGTGGACACCCGAGGGGGGAAGGGGTTATGGGAATGCCCATTCTTGTCCACGAAGAAGGGGGTAGGGACATAGTTCATAAATATTACTAAAATTTAGAGGAAGTTTTCCATTTTTGACACTTAATTCAAAGGTTAAACCAAAGCTTTTTTTCTACGCGGCAAGAAATCCGTCGAGGACTCACGTATAGGACATAACGTGTTGATTCGCGAGACCTCCGTAGGATAACCGTATCTATAGCAAAAAACCGTGTAAAAAGAAGTCGTGTTCGAAATAGTGAGCAAAATCAAACCGCGTAAAAAAACCTTAGTGTATTTGAATCATTAAATGTGAAAACTATACATTTTAGAACGCGTTAAATCGTCCTCTTCAAGATGAATAGAAAACTTTAGCTGTAGGAGTTATTTGAAAATTTTGACTCTCAGGACGCAAGTGTCTTATATGGATTATATTTTTTTAAGGAATTTAGGGCTATGATCATTTGGAATCCGGGAAGTTACAAACGTGTGTATTTTAAGAACTATCCATTTGATCGAAAAACTTTGTATGCAGGAAAAAAAAGGTTTTAATATGATATTTGGTCGGGGTTCGACCAGACCGAACTGAACGCCATGAACTTGATTTCGAGATAATTGAGTTCAAAGTTCACAGCCATACCAATCGGAACTTCATAAGATAACTTATTTGATCAATCTACCTGCCAATTTAGACTCTTTTCAAGACATTGAGGCTATACTGGTTGATTGATGATACCCATTTAAAAGCTAATTCCATTTTAATAACGATATGTTTGCACTCAGTTTCCTCTGGTCAAGCCAAGATGTTGCAAAATCTGCCATGCTATGCCTATCATTTCGGTATCGATTTTAGTAAAGGGCGAAATGTAAAAATGTGAAAAAATAGGCAAGATGAACCTTTTCATAACCAACACAAAGCTGCTAAAGTTTTGCATACCCGAGCCCAAGTAAGGAAGCTATCACCGAAATGAAGTGCCTGGATACTAAATGATCAAAGCCTTTATTTCCATCTAAAAAAGAATATTATAAGAAACAATTGCATAATCATAAGGAACAAGAATCTACATAATAGTTTCTACGATTTTCTTAAGAAAAACAAATTCATTTTTTAACATTCAAATAGCTACGAGTTTCCCCGAGTTCCTCGCTATTTGTAAATGGAAATAACACCTCTAAATATGAATAGGGATGAACCATCTCAAGGATGAAAATCCCGTACAAAGTAAATAAACGTGCATGGCGAATATGGTGATGAGGGTGGGGGTAATTTGTTTTGCGGATGAACGGTAATGTGACTGCTGATTATAAAGTCGACACTTTGAGCGAGAACCTGGAAGAATCCATGCTAAAACGAGGCAGGAGAACAAACACATTCTTTAGAAAAATAAAGACCCAAACCAAAATGCGTAGAAAACAGCAGTACTCTTTTGATCTAAATGGACCAAAACAATCTTATGGCCATCGTATGGTTTTTGAACAAAACGGTAAACAAAAAAAATCTAGAATAAAGAACAATTTTACTGTTTAAGGGTCTGGCTGGACCTCCCTCTACCCAAAATAACACCGAAACCTTAAAAATTGCTTACTTTTTTTTAAAGGTTTCGTCTTGGCTTGGTCAAAAATCATCGAAGCCATCAAAGCTCATATTAACTAACGGTTATCAAATCTTGAAATATCAGCTTTCCAACGAACTGAATTTGCAAAGATTTTGAGAACTGAAATTTTTGTAATTTTAAGATCGAAACGAGGGATGAATTTGTATTTGTGCCGGTCACTGTATTAAACTGGAAAGGAACATCATGTTCAATACAGAACATCATTTACTCAACCAAATGCCATTGTTTAAATATGCATCCATGCATTTTTGTGTAATTTAAATGTACCTAAACTTTCAAAAGGTCAAGTTTGATTTTCCATATTACGTTATTTTTAACAAACTCCGAGTAATCCGGAAAAGATTATTGGAAACTTTAGGTTCAGTTAACAATTCCCCAACGGTAACCCTAGACAGCGGTTTATTCCTGTGGGACGTGTGTGACGAGCAGTTATAACAAGCTTGCACCACACTTCTTTCTTTTTTGGTGTCTGCAGAATTGTCGGATTTCGGGCGTTATTTATGCCGTGTTGTCTGTTGCCAATATTACGACCTCCATTCGAAACCACAAAAAAAGGTTCCGGTTGACTTGCTGTGAACCTCCCAATATCTGAGCCGGTTAATCAGGACCCGAACCCGTATTAAGAGCGTACCAATAATAGCCAGTGAAAAACTTGTTTTCCTTAAATGGCATTGGACAGTGCAGTTTTTTTCGTTGTTTTAAATTCTTTCAAACTTGAATAAATTCTCGGTGCAAGTTATTATCCTTTGCTCCACTTACATACCGGTGTGTGTGGCTGGCTGACGCCTGTTGAGAAAGGCAATCACCGGATCTGAAAGGTCATTTTTCAGTTTGACGAAGAATGCATTGGAGTTGCATGGTGTGACCTGCTAGGAAGGTTCAAACTCATTGGGAATAGAATTTGTTTCATTGTTTTTAAATTCAAAAGAAAAAATGGCAAAAGCACGAGAAACATGAATTTTACTGATAGAATTCACATATTGTTGAATTTGTCTGTTTTCACCAGCCAACTAATTTTTGAGTGCGTCAACTAAAATTTATTAAACTTGTAAAAATTGTTAAAGAAATCTTAACGAGTTAATTAAAATCGATTAAATTTTACAATGCATGGCGTACTTGGACATTTTTCTAAACCATAACCACGCCACGAGGTCTACTGTATGGGTATGACATTGGTATACTTCTGTATATAAAAAATTCGCAAAAATTGAGCCTCCCTACTATACCGGTCGCCAGGATAGTGATTCGATTTTATTTTCGGATGCATTGGAACTCACGCGAGGACAGAAGGTCGAAAAAGTCCCGTTACTTAAATGCGACTCAGGGAGCACCGAATCGATGTAGGTCGCGACGAATAAAACTGTAGGTAGGTATACGCGTAATAAATTTAACAACATACTTATGGAGCGATATCGATCATGACGAAAAGATCGAAGACCTGGTATCAGAATCAATCTTCGAAGAAATCTTCGAAGAATCTCTCGTTTCTGTTTTTGAATCGAAGGAATTTTTTTTGTAGAATCTATACTTCATGCTAGAATAAAATAAGAGTTCATTATAATGCTCCGCACAAACTAAGTGAAGTTCCTTAAAACTTAAAAGGAGGGTTTAACTCCACTTTTTAACTTAATTTCTCAAAAATCCAAAATTCAAACGAATGAATATCATACAACAAAATCAACATATGAGCCATTAAGGTTTTTTTTGGATCCCTCTCTCTTCACATTCTTTGATTTAATATCGTTCTGCTAAGATGGTCTTAAATTTATTACCAGGATTAAGTTGATGCCACCAATAATGACGAGTTGACGTCGTTCTTTCTTTCGCTATCACATTTATAGCAGGTGAAGTGGTCAGTCAGCAAAATCAGGTAACTTTGAAACAATTCAACCTGTTCGAACTTGATGCAGCAGAATCAGATGTATTTAAGTTTATGTATTGTACAGTCTAGTATTAATTTAAATGTATCTACAATAAAAAATGAATTTGGTTTATATCAAAAGTTGGTTTAAATCAAAAGTTTTACCAATTTCAGATACATAACCGCTGTCTGGTTTACAACTTCAGAAAATGTAAATGATATTCTTCGGGTTGGTGACTTGGCGTCGAAGTCTCTTCTGCGTTTATGATTCAAATTGACCCCGCAGAACACTCTTTATAGTTTTCGACTAAACCTAACGTCAAAAAGTTTTTGATATTTCTTATAACGATTAATCAGTATTCTAATGTGTAAATTAATGATATTTGAGTTCATCGCTAGTCATTGAAGTCTCTTTTACATTTGTGCTGAAGATTGATCCCTTGAACCGGTTCGTTACATGGAGCCGATCAGCTCACACCATCAGCAAGAAAGTTCGTAGAACGCGTTCCCCGATGAGAACCTTTACCTGAGCAGCATCTCTAGAGAATAGAAAATAGTTTTGTGGAATTTAAAGGAAAGATGGAACTCACGGAAAAACTATATTCGAAACTTTTGTTGCTTAAGTTTAAAGAACAGCCTTATAAATAAAATTTAAAATTTAACTTAAATTGATTGTAACTTTTAGAAAAAAGCAATCTGTATAAAAAAGATTAATAGTAGTTACAGGGATATGAAAAAAAAACAAAATGAAACCATACAAAATTAGAACATCAAAAACAGAAATTTTGAAAGAACTGAATATTAGAAAAATACCATAACTCGAAAATTTAACTAACAAAATTATTAAAATAACCAATAACACCAGTTTACAAAATTTAAAAAAAAATCGTGAACTTTTTTTACCCACCTATATTTTCAATGTGAAATCGGGCGCTGAATCCGAAAATGAAATTTAAAATAAACCTCAGTAGAACAATTTTTGAGTTATGCTCCAAATATGAAATTTCGGAAAAATATAAAATGTACTTGTTCTCAAATATATCTAACTGCATAGCATTAATTTGAAATATCTTAATTGCATATTAAAGGTGAATAAACTTGCTTTCGATGAACTGAACTTCATATTAGTGACTTTATGATAGAAAAAAAATTATCTAAAAAAGCTTTTTTCTAGAGAAAATTTGGTTTCAGCGAAAGTTTTAGTCTCGAAGGTAGAATTTAAAAAAACTTATTTTCTATTGGCCTTAACACTAGACATACCGACACTTTGTATATACCTATTCATACCGCGAGCGGTCAAATGACGGTTTACACTGTTTTCGCTAAAACTTTCTTGTTTCTCAACCGATTTTTCTTAAATTTATAGTTTTGAAAAGCCTATAATGTGACTCAAATATGTTTCTCAGACAACTTTCAGCTGCAATCAATTATTTTAAAGTTATGTTAGGTCCAAGAATTTTTTTATGAGAAAACATGCTTCAGGAAAATTTCTATAAATCTGTTATTCAGTGCTCGAAAAAAAATTTTACTTAGTGCAAAAGAAAGCTGAAGTTAGAAGCTATATGTTGCACATACGGAAATTTCTATCAATTTTTTTTTTAAATCATGGCTACAAAAAATGTAAAAAAGTTGTGTAAAACCCGTACTTTTCAATCAATCAACCGCCAAAGCTGTTCCTGTTACAGTAGAAAAAATTAAAAAAATGTATTGGAAAGTTGACGTAATTTGTCACATTTTGGCATCTTTAGATTTTTTTAAATACGAAATACATAATTTATGACGAGTTTTCAAAGGTAGCTGTTTTTCAAACATTTCATCAATTCGGATTTTTTTACAAGTCCTACACCTAAATTCAGCTTTGCCCTGGATTTAGAGTATGTTATCGTAAGGTTTAGGCAAAAAATTAAATGCAAAAGAAAGAATATTTCATACCGGTTCTAGTGATCTAATTATATTCGCGGTGCAAACATGCCTCAGGAAAACTGCTGTAGTTCATATATTACACGTTCAAATAATATTTGTCTTACGTGTATGAAAGCTAAAGTTAATGTCTACATCATGAAGCCAAGAAATATTTTTTATAAAAAAAATTAATGAAAGGGTCACAAAAAGTTCAAAAAAGTGGTCTGAAAAACCTACTTTTCATTCGATTGCTAGTAAAAACTGTTTGAGCGATGGTAGAGTTTTTGAAAAAATATTACTACAAAATTTATTATAATTCTAACATTTTGTTTGTCTTTAGATTTTTTATGCAACAACAATTGAATTTACTGGAATTTTTCAAAGTTGACTACTTTGCGCGATTTTTTTACAAATTGAAATTTCATCTGTGTTTTTGTGGTCCACCGTTAGATTGTACCTGGTTTTTAAGTGCTTTTACTTTGTTTGGAGTTTATTCATTGGAAAGGAATTTTAATCTACATTCTAGTGAGGTGCAACAATTTACGCTCTGAGATTTCACAAAAATATGAAAATAAAAAACCTAAATTCATTCCTGAATTTCTAGAACCACAAGCAGAACGTCACAATTCTCAAATTTTCAAACTCTCAAAATCTCAAATTCTTCAAATCTTAAATTCTCAAATCTACAAATTCTCAAATTCTTATATTCTCACATTCCCAAATGCTCAAATTCTAAATTTGTCTCAAATTGTTAAATTTGCAAATTCTCAAATTTTTATATTCTCAAATATTCTTTGAATCTCAAATAATCTAGTTCTCAAATTCTCAAATTTTCAAATTGTCAAGATTTCAAATTCTCCAATTGCCAAATTCTCAAATTTTCAAATTCTGAAATTCTCAAATATTCTGTCAAATTTTCAAATTCTAATATTCTCAAATTCTCAAAAATTCTTGAAATCTGAAATTCTCAGATTCTAAATTTCTCAAATTCTCAAATTGTTAAAATCTCAAATCTTCAAATTGGGGATTTTTTTTTATTATCTGACAATTTGCGCCGGGGGTCTTCAGATTTTCCTCAAAATTGAAAATTTGGTTCATTTTTGCGACTTAAAAACACATGTATTTTTTCAGATTTCTAATATTTTTATTTTTTGAGTTAGCTTCGGTTAGATTTTTTTGTAAATAAAAAATAACCATTTTTCAAAGCTACATAACTCTGTTATTTTTCAACGGAAATTGAAAAATAGCACATCAAAATGCATTAAAATTTTATCAGCTTTCCAAATAAAATAGTTGCAAAAAATTAAATAATGACCTTCAACATGAAAAGCTGTAAATAAACTTTAAATGGCGTCTAAAAGTACCGTCTGCACCACCAAATATTTTGCAAAAAATACCATTGAATAGCTCGATTTATGATGTAACTTTCATCTGAAGACACCAAAGTGGGACATTAGCACCTTGAAGAGTTATGAAAGAAATAATGGCAATAAATCTTTTTTTCTGCATAGAAAACAAACAATGGTCGAACAACTGCACTCACATATGGAGATAGCAAGCACTTCTATCAACATGGAAACAAAAGAACTTACCAAAGCAGGTAAAAAACACTACTTTTTCGTGCTTTGTAGAGTGTTTGCAGCATAACTGACTTGAAATTTCCACTAAAATTCTTAGTATCGTATTTTTAATGTGATATAACAAATAATGGGAATGTTGCTTCAACTACCTGGTCATATGCAATATAACTTATTAACTTTTCGATCAAAGATCATCGTGAAGCATAATCAATGCCAGGTTCAGTCCCTGTGTTTGGGATCACAAAAATGTGATTAAAAAATGAAATATAGACGTGCTTTTTACATAGTTTTTATATCGGGAGCTAAGCACTGGACACCAAAATCATTTCCCATTGATCAAAAAAGTGTGAGAAAGTGGCACAAATGTTGTAGAAATAATCAAAGAGCTCAGTATGGCCAGCCCAGGCTGTAAAATGATGAAAATATGATACTTTTACCGTATTCGTTTTCTACATTCGCCCAGTTTTGAGGTTTACCACACTAGAACGAACATAATTCGTCGTCAGTGTTTTGCTACCTCGATCGCTCACACATGAATCTTCAGTGTTCCACCGTCCATTTTAAATCAAATCTGGGGAATTACGGATGCAAAACTTAGCGCATAAACTTCTAAAAATGACAGTATAATGTGCATAACTTGTTGTGACCTGGTGCAAAACTGGGTATAAACGAATACGTTATTAGATTTTTGGATATAACAAGAAGTCAACCTACCCGCCCCTACTTTCATAACAGTCCCATATGCAAAAACAAGCAAGCGAGGAAATCAGCTTTTTCTGTTTTGGAATATATTTTTAAATTGTGACTACCACTTTCAGCATAAACCAAAATCGTTTCTAGGTTGTCATAATAAATCTTTAGACCTGAAATTTTCGAAATTGGGTTATTGGTAAGGTCGAGAGCACCATTTTTATTCATTATGGGACTATTAGTCGACCATATTTGAAACCTTTTTCAAATCTTCTCGCATAACAGTCCCAAACAGAATAAGTTTTTCTCACCAAGCTACTTTCTAAGACTTACATTTGATCATTTTTTAACTTCTAAATGCAGTTGTCAGAAAAAGAAACATAATTTTGGAAAAAATATCGTGAATTCCACATTGCAAGTTGAATCTTTTTACGATTTTTGATTGCATCCAATTGTTTTACGCTCAGTAAGTCATTTTTAAGAAAGTCAGACCTGCCTTCGAAAACTCGTGTGCATCATTCGACATCAAGTGAGTTAAAAAATGTTTAAATGATTCAAGGCAATAAACCAAATACTATTTCACCGAAAGAAGCATTGAAAAGTAACCAAATCCGTGGTATTTCACATATAGGACTGTTATTCAGGTATATTCCATATAGGACAGCCACGAATTGTTATTTTTTTTTTTTTGAAATTTCTAGAACAAAACCCTCTTTTTTAGTGTTTTATTTTGAAGTCTTATGTTGACCTAAAATGACGAAAATTCATATGAGACTGTTATGCGAGTAGGGGCAGTCTGAAAAGGACGAAAAAATAGTGTTCTTTACCTGCTTTGATAAGTTCTTTTGTTTCCATGTTGTTAGAAGTGCTTGCTATCTCCTTATGTGAGTGCAGTTGTTCGACCATTGTTTATTTCTGATGCAAAAATAGAGATTTGTTGTCATTATTTCTTTCATAACTCTTCAAGGAGTTGATGGCCCACTTTGATGTCTTCAGATGAAAGTTGCATCATAAATCGAGCAATTCAATGGTATCTTTTGCAAAATATTCGGTGGTGCAGACGGTACTTTTAGACGCCTTTTAAAGTTTATTTACAGCTTTTCATGTTGAAGGTCATTATTTAATTTTTTGCAACTATTTTATTTGGAAAGCTGATAAAATTTTAATGCATTTTGATGTGCTATTTTTCAATTTCCGTTGAAAAATAACAGAGTTATGTAGCTTTGAAAAATGGTTATTTTTTATTTACAAAAAAATCTAACCGAAGCTAGCTCAAAAAATAAAAATGTTAGAAATCTGAAAAAATACATGTGTTTTTAAGTCGCAAAAATGAACCAAATTTTAAATTTTGGTAAAAATCTGAAGACCCCCGGCGCAAACCCGTCAGATAATAAAAAAAATCCCCAATTCTCAAATAACTATACTGCATATTCTATTCATATTCATAATTCTAAAATATTGTTAAATTCTCAAATTCTCAAGTTCTCAAATTTTCAAATCATCAAATTTTAAAATTTTCTAATTTTTAAGTTCTAATTGTGGTAGTTATGGCAAGGGTTAGTAAGGAAATGAGAGCTGATTTACAGTTAAAAGGATTTCGAATGTTTTAATAATAATGAAAAATAAGCAAATGTGGAAATATCTGGAATTTAAGTAAAAGGGTTAAACAAATTATTATTTACAATTCAAAATTGAAGCTTAATTTCCGTTCGTGTATTGTCAAAGGGACGGTTTTAAAGTGAAGCGTGCATGCAACAACAACAACAAGGGAGAAATCATTCTATAAACGAAATTTGGCAAAGATAGTCACGTTTTAACGCGGGGTTAGAGGAAGGGCACTACAATGGCGCAGTCCAACAGGAACCTAACCAGCCATTAAATTGATACCAGAGCTGGCAACAATTCAAAAGGAATTCTTTTTGGAAATAATTGAACGGTAAGTTGTTTAATCTGGTTTAATCTGTGGGACGACCACGACGAGATGACAAAAAAAAAGTTAAATTGAGAATGTTGATGTTTGTGTGTGCGAGCGAATTCATCAAATTTCATACTTCGAATCCATCTCCAACTAAATTATGCACTTAAAAAAAATACTAATAATATTTACATTAGATGCGAAACAAAAGCAAAATTTATACTCATCCGTTTAAAAAGTACATGAATCCAAATAATACCCAGGAGAACTGTTTCGAGTGGTCTTTATCGTGATCCATTCAACCAATCAAATACAGGCTTGTGAATTATCAAAATGGAATTTAGCTTTTAGAAACTGACGTCTGTCGAAAAATAAAAAAATTTAGTACCTTGTTAAAAAATCATGGAAACCATGAGATGAATGTTCAGTCTAAACATCGCATGCATTAAAAATATATATATGACTAAATAACACTTTTTTAAAAAAGGGCTACAAAGAAAGGTTCAAGCACATAAAAATTTTAAAAAATCGCTCCCTTATTAGTTTGAAAAAAAAAATCAATGCATCAAATATTGCTTATGAGGTTGATCTTACAGTTAAAAAAAAAGTAAATTGTTATAAAGTTTTTAAAATTTAGACGTGAATAAAAAAAAAACCATTCCCTTTAGAGCAAGTCCAATGGTGTTGGGAAAAAGTGGTAGGAATTTTGACAGCTGTAGCACAGATGGGAATTTTTGTATCGTGAAAAATAGACCAAAAATGTTGGCCGTCCACCGGTGTGATAGGAAACGAAGGTATAAAATTGGGGGCAACCAGCGATGGCAAGTGCATTTGCTGTTTAGTATTTTTACTATTTTTTCCTATTTCTAATTGATCGTTTAAAAATTGAAATCAAATTCACTTTATTGAAATATATACTATAGTAGTGCTAATATGAAAAATTTATTATTAATGTGTATGTACAAATACTGTATAAGTTAATTCCATTCCAATATTTAAAAAAATAATCAGTTCATAAGAAAAAAAAAAACAAAAAAGCACTCAAATGTCAAATTGATCTGATTAAATCATTGACCAGTGAGCAGGGATCGAATTTTGTTTCATTAGAATGACCATTCTTAAAAAAATTTCTAAGTTGTTGATAGAGTTTTTCATTGGATCAATTTACAAGTTTCACTTAACTGAGCATGTCTCATCTATCAAATAACAGCTTTGTTGATTTTGTTTGGTTCCGGCACGATTTTTTTTTTATAAACGTAAGTAGAGCACAAATGAAAGTGAATTTGGTCTTTGATGGACTCTTCGAATTTAAAGGTTTTACCACTGATGAAGTTTAACATATAATTTAAATTAAGTGTTTTTGTTTGGTAACTTTTAATACAAACTTATATTGGTCGGCCGTTTCATTTCTTGTTCCTTCTTTGAAAATCCAACCAGGTCCCACCTGTGGAACGTTCCGATATCACAACCGTTCCTGACCGTGTTTCAACAAAGGGATCAGTGATCCAACCCACCGGAAGCCAAATTTGGTGCATTTCGGCAGCACAACCTAAAATTTGGAATGTGGGGTTTAATTATAAAATAACTTGCGTTTGATATGATTGACACTCGACGAATTAACAGCGAGGGTTCCGTTTTCTAAAGATGATGGACCATTAAAGGCGGCGTTCAAACTTTGATACCGGACATTCCGACGGAATATAACTTTTTCAAATAAAAAAACGAAACTCCTACTCCCGAAAACCGCTCAAACAAACAAAATTTATTTACCCAGCTATCTGGCATCTCTGCGCCTCGAAATGTATGATAGCCCACTCAATTGGCAAGGGCATGACAAAAATTGGCTGTAGGTTTTAAAGAGTTGATTAACTTCTTTGTAATTCGTATCAATTTAAGTGATAAGAGAATTGTTTACAAAAGAAAATATCACTTTATTTTAAAATCCTGAAATTGGTCAATTTCCTTTATTTTCCCCTCAACTAAGGTTTTGAGCATTAGAAAGATGGCAGCACCGAAGCGTTTCATGCACGAATACTGTATTGCAACGCCGACTCTATCACTCGGTTCGGTGTTGCAAATCATCGTGTTTTTCTATCACCCTCGGCCAAAAAGTGTTATACGATACAAATTTTGCAGCGCGAAACTGTTCGAATATCAGATTTTCCCAACACCGGTGTACGGCAAATGTGTTGTGATGTGTTGTAAACCTTCGAAATTTCTATCTCCATCTCAACCAGTGAACTTGCTCTTATCTCGGTGTACAAATGATATTAGTTACCAGAATCCATCTACTGGAGTGTTTGGTGGTGGTTGTTTTCTGTTTACAATCAGTTCTGTTTTTGAAAATGAAAAGAAAGGAACGTAGAGTTATTTTTTCACTATTTAATTACTACCTCCGTTCACATGTACAAAAATTGAAAATGGATAGAAACTTAAAAGATATGGAAATGGATATTTGCATGTAGCGGTAAGTCTAGCACTTAATGCTAAAACCATTTAGGAAGATAGTGATCAAAATTCGTCGCATTGATTCTCTTTGCAGGGTTAGTGCCAAACACAATTTATTTTTACGTTTGTGATAATGATTTGTGAAGTTTTGAAAACATCGGTACCTCCCTTGATGTCGGGTACGAACATTACTGCCACAGTTCTATCAGGAACTGTGTTGAAGAAAATGATAATATTGGTATGTACCTGTTTCAATCCATTCTGGTTTAAATACTTTTATTTTAAGGACAATTTTCTTACTTTCAAGTTTTTCAACCTATAATGATCTATTTGGCCTAACTGACCTAACAAGAATGAGCGTGTAGAATTGAGTGTGTGGGTTACCGTTAATACGAGTGAGCGTGTGTTTTGAGAGTGAAAGGATTGAGTGAATGAGAACTTTCTGCAGTGTGTTAGGAAATGAAAAAACGGTCAGTGTCTAACTACCAGTCAAACGAATTGTACGTCGAATAAAGAAAAAAGTGTTCCGAAAAATCAAATCCGGCTTCCGTTCCGTTCCGTTCCGAAAACCTCTATCGTCTACAACCTCAGAAGTGGGATTGCCCTACAGTTAAAAGGATTCCGGTAGAAGTAGAAAATGAACCGTGCGAGCAAAAATGAGCTTATGGCGTGGTTGGAGGACCGCCATATTGAATTTCCGAGTTCTGCTACTGTTCGACACTTGCGAGCCCTCTACGACATCGAAATTCAACGAGAACGGCGAGCCAACACGGAAGAAGAGCTTCCTTCAATTTCGGGAAGTCCAGAGCGGAATTGCGGCGAAGAAGACAACGAAGAAGAACGACAACTTGATGCTGAGATTCGGTTACTACAGAAACGTCGACTCGTGGCCGATTTGCGTCGAGAAATTGCTGCAATTGAAGCCGAATTCAACATTTACAATGCTCCGCCAGCTGCTCCGATCAAGGCCCCTGAATTCCGAGATATCAAATATTCTGTTCCGACTTTCTCTGGTGGTGCAGCGTACGATGCTGAAAAGTGGATTCATGACTTTGAACAGGCTTGCGAATCCATTCACGGTGATGGAGATTTTCGGTTCATGGCTGTCCGACGTATGATGGAACCTGGCTCTGAGGCAGAGTTGTTCTTAAGGGTGGATAGATCAAGAAACTACCAGGAGTTTAGAACCAGTTTTTTGGAGAACTTCAGCCACGTGCATTCTGTGTCGGAGATTATTGACATGATGAAAAAAACAACGTTCAGTGCTGCAAAGACGTCAGTCATGGGTTACATTCTAAAAATGCAAGAAATTGCATCTCGAGCGAACATCGACGAAAAACAGACAGTGGAGTTGATTGTGGACGGGTTTCGTGATCGTTCTGCCAACATTGCGGTTCTCTACCCAGCGACGACAATTGCACAATTAAAACAACTGGCCCATCGGTACTCACAGTTGAGGGAGATGCACACTGCATCGTTCGCAACATCCCGTGGTGGAAAGCCACCGGCTAGACCAGCAACGAAACCGTCCGACGTTAGATGCTTCAACTGTTCCGCGATGGGACACGTATCAGCCAACTGCCCTGAGCCAAAGCGAGAAATCGGATCGTGCTTCCGGTGTGGTTCGAACCAACACAAATTGAAGGACTGCCCCAAACCGGCTTACGTGATGAAGAGACAGGTCGCCATGGTGGACGATTTTCGGCGAGGCCCAGCACTGACAGACATTGGACCGGTCGAGGCAAACGGTGGAACAATTCCAGAAATCAATGAGGTGAGTGTAACATTCCTGACAGATTCTGACGTGCAACCTAGCAGAAGATTTATGTCTCTTTTTGATACTGGAAGTCCGATTAACCTGATAAAAAGATCGGCAGTCCCGTGTCTCTCTATCCCCACAGAGAAAACTAATTCCGGTTATAAAGGCGTAGGTGGATTCCCCTTGTGTACATTTGGCATCATTCCTGTTCGAGTGACGTTTCGATATCGGACAAAAACCGTTAAGTTGTACACAGTACCAGATCATTTTATTTGTCATCCTTTACTTCTTGGTAGAGAATTTCTTACTAGTTTTGGAATTACTTTATATGATCATCTTTCTACTAACATTGTCAAAGTTGAACTCCATGACGCAAATGAAATAAGAATTGCCGGCGAACGGCTCCACTGCGTATATAATCTTTTTGAAACTAATTCTGACTTCCGTCCCGATTCCCAAAATTCGATTCCTTGTTCGATGTGTGATCTAACTGTTTCTCTGTACGACCCCGTAACGTGCCGTGGCTCTGTGGCTGACATATTCACCATTGACGTTAGTGATAATCAGAACTTTCCGTACAATATCAATCCCAAACTTAGTGCAAATACCCGTGAAGAAATCAAAAAGATTATCGAAAAAGATTATTTGGACCTCTCAAATATTCCATCTCAACAGCATGATTACGAAATGAGACTGAAGTTGACATCCGATATCCCTATAAGTTTTGCTCCTCGTCGACTGTCCTATTCTGACAGAAAAGATGTTGATAACATAATCGATAATTTGCTGGCTGAGGGTATTATTCAGCCCAGTAATTCGCCTTATTCGTTTCCAATCGTTTTGCGTCAAAAGAAGTCGGGAGAGAAGCGCTTGTGTGTTGATTATCGAGCTTTAAATAAAATCACAGTGCGCGATAGTTATCCAATTCCGTTAATAGATGACTGTTTGGAACGTCTCGAAGGTAAGCAATACTTCACTGTACTGGACTTGAAAAACGGATTCCATCAGGTGAACGTCGCTCCTGATTCTATTTTGTATACTTCCTTTGTGACGCCGGGAGGGCAATATGAGTATCGGAAAATGCCTTTTGGGTTGAGAAATGCACCTGCAGTGTTTCAGCGATTCATCAATAGAGTGCTGGACTCTTTCATCAAAGAAGGGTCAGTTGTGGTCTACTTGGATGACGTAACTTTGGCGTCCTACACTATTGAAGAGCATTTAAAACTACTTCAGCGTGTTATGCGACGAATTGCTGAATTCAGGTTGGAGGTTAAGTTCAAGAAATGTTTATTTGGTTACACCGAGATTGATTTACTGGGATTCACCGTTAGTACGAAGGGTATCCGTCCTAATGGATCGCATTTGGAGGCCATTAAATCAATGCCATTGCCGATAGATTCAAAGCAGTTGTCGAAGGCTCTCGGGTTGTTTTCATATTTTCGTCGATTCGTCCCCTTCTTTTCGTCTATTGCAAAACCATTGCGCGAGCTAACTAAACCGGACGCAAAATTCGTTTTCAATGAAAGTTGTGTGGAGTCTTTTAACACACTTCGAAACTGTTTAGTATCTGCGCCTGTCTTGGCTCTGTACAGTCCTGAAAGGGAGACTGAGTTGCATTGCGATGCTAGCACTGATGGTTTTGGAGGCATACTGCTCCAGAAACAGGACGACGGTAAATATCATCCAGTTGCCTACTTCTCGCAGCGAACGAGCCCTGCTGAAACTCGTTACCACAGTTTTGAACTGGAAACGCTTGCCATCATTTACTCACTTAGAAAATTTCGTATTTATTTGGAGGGTATTCCGTTTAGAATTGTTACGGATTGTAATTCTGTCACGATGACTGTGAACCGTGCTAATATGAATAGGAGAATCGCCCGTTGGGTTATTGAACTGGAAAATTTCCATTATACCATCCAACACAGAAGTGGTAAATTGATGAGTCACGTCGACGCGTTGAGTAGGCTTCCTTCAGTTAGTATAAGCTCGATCGACGATTCTACCCAAGTTGTTTCTGCCATTGATCCTGAAGATATAACCTTTCAGCTCCAAGTCACACAAAACCGTGACAGTGAAGTGTCCATTCTTAGAGAAAAGCTGGAAAATGGTTCGGTCGATGGTTTTGTGTTGGAAGATGGCCTGGTGTATCGTTCTGCTGATGGTGATAAGAATCTACTTTACGTTCCAAAAGAAATGGAGACTAACGTTATACGGCATGCTCATGAGAAGATTGGTCACATGGGTGTGACTAAATGCATTGAACAGATAAAGATGCACTATTGGTTTCCCAATATGAAGGAAAAGGTGAATAAGTTTATTCAAAACTGTATTCGATGTATAATGTATGCCGTCCCTCCGACTAGTAACCACAAAACTTTACACAATATCCCGAAAATTCCTATTCCTTTTGACACTTTGCATATTGACCACTTTGGGCCGTTGCCATCCATTATTTCGAAAAGGAAGTATATACTAGCCGTCGTGGATGCTTTCACAAAGTATGTTAAGCTGTACGCTGTTAACTCTACCAGCACCAAGGAGGTATGTGCGTGTCTTGAAAAGTACTTTGAACATTACAGTCGGCCAAGACGTATCATCAGTGATCGTGGAACGTGTTTTACATCTCTTGAATTCAGCTCTTTCCTTTTAGAACACAATATCGATCATGTCAAAGTTGGGACTGCGTCTGCTCAAGCCAATGGACAGGTTGAAAGAGTTAATCGAATTATCAAATCCATGCTTGCAAAGATCTCCGAACCGATTCAGCATTCCGATTGGTCAAAAATGTTGATTAAAGCTGAGTACGCATTGAATAATTCTGTTCATTCTACCACTCGTCAGACTCCTTGTATGCTTCTTTTCGGGGTAAATCAACGCGGTCGTGAAGTTGACAGACTAACAGAATTCCTAGAAGAAAACCAAGAGATTAGCAGGGACTTAGTTTCGTTGAGGGAAAAAGCTGCAGAGCATATTCAAACTTCGCAGGAGAAAAACTTGACTTACTTTCAGAACAAACATAAACCTGCTATGCGTTTTGAAGTGGACGAATATGTTGTTATGAAGAATGTCGATACGACTCTTGGTACAAACAAGAAATTTGTTCCGAAATATAAAGGACCTTATCGAATTCATAAAGTTTTGCCAAATGATCGGTATGTAATTAGGGATATTGAAAACGCACAGATTTCGCAAATTCCATATGATGGTGTCATTGAAGCTTCTAGATTAAAACGGTGGGCTGATTGGCGGGACTGCTACAATGATATTAACGAATAAGTTGCACGAATATGGATCTGGAAGGGTTGTTACACTTCAACTGTCATTGTTTGTAATCCTTACCCTTTGAACCTTTCCTTGAAATTGTGACCTACTAACCCCGAGAAGGCCACGGGTAATTGGCTTCCCTTACTAACACATAAATATAATCTCTAAAGCATAAATGTGAAATGTCCTGATCGAGACGATCAGATGCCAGGATGGCCGAGTTATAATGATCTATTTGGCCTAACTGACCTAACAAGAATGAGCGTGTAGAATTGAGTGTGTGGGTTACCGTTAATACGAGTGAGCGTGTGTTTTGAGAGTGAAAGGATTGAGTGAATGAGAACTTTCTGCAGTGTGTTAGGAAATGAAAAAACGGTCAGTGTCTAACTACCAGTCAAACGAATTGTACGTCGAATAAAGAAAAAAGTGTTCCGAAAAATCAAATCCGGCTTCCGTTCCGTTCCGTTCCGAAAACCTCTATCGTCTACAAACCTGATAAGAATAAAATTTGGTGAATATTGAGAAGTTGATTGAGAAATGATGCTCAGAATGTGAAAAAAAAACAAAAGAGTTTGGCTCCTCAAAGCCTAAAGGTATGAGCCGTTTCAAATAAAGAATTTACAAAAAAATGCCGGAAAATGGAAATCCAATTTCGTTAGCTGATGCTTTAAAGCTGTAATTTTAGTAAACCTTGGCCCTTATTCTGCGCCGCGCGTGACGTGATGATTGTCACCTCACCTCGGAGTCACCGTGAGATTTGTCACCTTATTCCCGAAGTCGATACGGGTAAAGTGACAGTGGTTCATTCTAGGTGAGTGACCCAATGAACACATCTGTCAAATCGGAAAAATGTTCTTGGTTTGTTTTGACTTCGACCACGATTCTAAATTTCGTAACAAAATTAAAGAAAAATTAGTTGAAATTTCGGTGCGAAAATAGTCGCGATCGATTGGTCCTCGTTAAGCAAACATTGTGAGGTTTGTGACAAAGCTGATGTAACCTAATTTTCGGGAATCGACAACTGCTGCCCCTGATGGTACCAATCACCAGGATTGCTGTTAGTTGAAAAATTATTGGACGTATCATCGATATTTGTGCGTTCGAAGAGAGCTGTTGATCAAAAATCGAAGGTTCCAGATTAATATGAAACGCAATTCGGCTAAATACGGAAAGGATGGATGTCCGATTCGAGCCAGTCAAAGGGTGTTTATGTTTGGCGCTCTATAAGAGGAATTCCGCTGACGGCTTAGATGGATTATTTCAATTTTTCGATGGCAGAGGAACGAAAACAACCAAACATGTCCGCAAGGCTCTCCGTCAACAAAAAAAAAACCAGAGGTAAAAATAATCCGAAAACTTTTAAAGTTTTCGGCCTAATTTTCTATTATTGTGCTTTCTAAGACAAATAAAATTTTCGATGGAAATGTTTAAAACATTTAAAACATGCTAGAAAGTTGTTTAATTATTCCCGAAACTATCATACTTTAATGTGATAACCTATCCAAAGCCTGATTATTCCGCTTAGACAAATTTTTAATTAAAATTCTAGCTCGTCACCACCTGAAAAGGTCCCGACAATTGTCACCCGAATGCGACGATTCTCACCCACGGTGACTACGAGAGTAGGGTAAGAACTCACAAAGTTCATCCGAAGTGACGTTCCTCACCTAAACCGACTACTGGAATAGAGTGACTCGGGTGACTCTACTATCGTCACGTCACTCGAGGCGCAGAATAAGGGCCCTTATTATAATTTGTGCCTTTTCTAATTATGATTTGCTACTTACAATTTGTATTCTTGCTGATACTGGCAATTCTGACGCTAACTTTTTATCAGCTATCAGTTATCAAATTTAGGGTCAGGGGTCGGCCAAAGGGGTCGTCCATATTCACTGATTAATGTTTTGCGATATTGGTGTTATTATACACCGGATTGTGATGAAAATTTGCACATGAGTGTTTTGAAAGACGAGCAATCGATTTCAAGTTTCGAATTGCGGATCAGAAGTCGGCTGAAGGAGTCGTCCATACCCAACTTTAATGTTTTTGCGATTTTGACGTTATTCTACATTGGATTGAGATGAAAATTTCCGCATAGGAGTTTTGAGGGACGCTCTTTTGCTTTCAGGTTTCAAATCTTGACTCAGGGGTCGGCAAAAGGGGTTATTATCTGTTCACTGTTTTTACGATATTCTCTTGATTGAGCATAGAATTGTAATGAAAATTGGCACATGGGAGTTTAACAGAAAAAAAAATTGATTTCAGGTGTCAAGTTTTGAATCGTGGTCAAAAAAAAAAGGCCGTCCATGTTAGTTGCTCACTGTTTTCGCGATATTGTCGTGATCATGCATCGGATTGAGATGAAAATGTTCAGATGAGGGTTATAAACTATTAGCAATTGATTCCAGGTAGCATGTTCCGAGTCAAGGGTCGGCGAAAGGGGCGTCTATATTCACTGATCACTGTTTTCAAGTTCCTGACGTTATTTTACATATAATTTGAAAAGAAAAAAATGGCACAAGGGAGTTTGTTCGGGCTGGTTTCAATTATCGAATTTCGGGCCATGGGACAGAAAAAGAGGGTTTCATTGAAAATTCAGTGTTTTGTGCAATAATTTTGTTGGAGGCAGTTAATTGATACCAATTTAAGTGTGAAGGTCAAGCAAAAGAGTCGTGCACACAAACAAATAGTACATGTTTCTGCCATAATGTCTAGATTTTCGACCGATCGAGAAAAAAACACTCTCACATAAATTTTAATAAAAAGCCAATCAATAGTTTAATTTGAATTTCAAGTAATAGTAATAGTAGCGACTTTAAACACTGTTGAATTTTTTCCCCAAAATTGTCGAAAAAATGTTTCGAATTCATTTTCTAAACTCATTTTGACGTACCAATGATTTAAAGCGAAACGAAGTTCGTACGGGATCAGCTAGTAATTAAAATAAAACTCGTTATGAAAAATTTAACTAGAATGAGTTATTTTTTGAGATGCTACGATGAATAATGTGGAATTAAGAAAGCAATAAATTCATACGAAAAGTCATGAATCGAATAATGATTGAATTATGAAATGCAATGATGGAAATGTTGAATATAGAGTGGAATGATGAAATGCATTGAATAAATAAGCAATCAAAAGGCAACTTGCTAGAGGACAAATTCAGTTCGATTCATGCGAGAGGTCATGAATCGGATTATGATTGAATTATGAAATGATATGCAATGATAGATAACAATCAAAAGACAACTTGCGAGAGGTAAAGTTCAGTTCGATTCATGCGAGAGGTCATGAATCGGATTATGGTTGATTATCAAATGATATGCAATGTTAAATAACAATCAAAAGACAACTTGCGAGAGGACAAGTTCAGTTCGATTCATGCGAGAGGTCATGAATCGTATTATGATTGAATTACGAAATGATATGCAATGATAAATAACAATCAAAAGACAACTTGCGAGAGGTCAAGTTCAGTTCGATTCATGCGAGAGGTCATGAATCGGATTATGGTTGATTATCAAATGATATGCAATGTTAAATAACAATCAAAAGACAACTTGCGAGAGGACAAGTTCAGTTCGATTCATGCGAGAGGTCATGAATCGGATTATGATTGAGTTATGAAATGATATGCAATGATAAAAACAATCAAAAGACAACTTGCGAGAGGTCAAGTTCAGTTCGATTCATGCGAGAGGTCATGAATCGGGTTATAATTGAGTTATAAAAAGAAATGCAATGATAAAGAACAATCAAAAGACAACTTGCAACAGGTCAAGTGATGGGTTATGGATTATATAATAAAATGCAAAGACGAAAAATGTCGAATAAAGAATTGAATAATAAGAAAAGGGTCGAATAAAAAGCTGAATAGCAAAATGCATAGAATAAAGAAAGCTAAAAAAAAAATTTTTTTTTTGAGTCACTGATCAAATTGAGTTAGAAAATAAAATTTAAAAAAAAAGTTTAATAAAGAGTTGAATGATAAGAAAGGCGTTGAATTTAAGGTTGAATGTTTATATTGAAGATCAATAAAGAATGCAAACAAAAGACAACTTGCAAGAGGTTAAATTCAGTTCGATTCATGCGCGATGAATCGGATCATGATTGAGTTATGAAATGAAATACAATAATGGAAAACCTTAAATAAAGAGTGAAATGATGAAAAGCGTCGAACAAAGAGTTGAATGATAAATAACGATGATCAAAGAAATCAATCAAAAGAAAATATGCGAGGGGTCATGTTCATTTCAATTCATGCTAGAAGTCATGAATCTAATAAACACAACAATCGATTGCTACTTTGAAAAAACCTTAAAATAACGGTAAATTATAAATGATTGAAATTGAATAACAACTTTTAAGAGCGCTGCTGATTTAAATATAGGCGATAATAAACATTTCCTAGAAATTTTTTTAATTTCAATAATAGCTTTTTCATTGAAAAGGTAAAAAATAAAATCGTTTGAGCTTATTTTACTCTTCCTTTTTTATTATAATTCGTCACTATAGTAAGAAGAATCAACAAAAAGTTTTGATTAGAGTACAGGAGAAGGCGAATGTGGTAGTTATAGCAAGGGTTAGTAAGGAAATGAGAGCTGATTTACAGTTAAAAGGATTTCGAATGTTTTAATAATAATGAAAAATAAGCAAATGTGGAAATATCTGGAATTTAAGTAAAAGGGTTAAACAAATTATTATTTACAATTCAAAATTGAAGCTTAATTTCCGTTCGTGTATTGTCAAAGGGACGGTTTTAAAGTGAAGCGTGCATGCAACAACAACAACAACAAGGGAGAAATCATTCTATAAACGAAATTTGGCAAAGATAGTCACGTTTTAACGCGGGGTTATAGGAAGGGCACTACACTAATGTTTTCAAATTCACAAATTCTCAAATATTCTTATATTCTTAAAAGCTTAAATTCTAAAATAATCTTAAATTCTCAAATTGTCAAATTTTCAAAAACTAAAATTCTCATATTCTCAAATTCTCGAAAATTCTTAAATTCTGAAATTCTCAAATTTACCTCAAATTCTCAATTGTCCAATTCTCAAATCAACAAATTTTCAAATTACTATACTTTCATATTCTCAAATGCTCAAATCCTAAAATATTCTCAAAATCTCAAATTTTTCAAATCCTACAATTTTGACAATTTTCAGATTCTCAAATTCTCATATTCTCAAAAATTCTTGAATTCTCAAATTCTCAAAGACTCCAATTGTCAAATTCTCATATTTTTATATTCTCATATTCTTAAATGCGTAAATTTTAAAATATTCTTAAATTGCACAATTCTCAAATTCTAATACATCAAATTCTCAAATATTCTTAAATTCTCAAATTCTAATATTCTCAAATTCTCAAATATTCCTGTATTCTCAAATTGTCAAATTATCATATTCTCATATTGCTCAAATTCTCAAATATTTATATTCTCATATTCTCAAACGCTCAAATTCTAAAATATTCTAAAATTCTCAAATTCTCAAGTGCTCAAATTCTGAAATTCTTAAAATGTCAAATTCTTAAATTCTCAAATATTCCTAAATTCTCAAATTTTCAAATTCTCAAATTCATTAATTGTCAAATTCTCAAAGCTGAAAATTCAAAAATTCTTAATTTTTCATATTCCCAAATACTAAAATTCAAAAAACTTTTTAAATTCTCAAATTTTCAATTTTAAACGTGTCGAATTATCAAATTCCAAGATTCTCAAATTCTCAAATATTCTTAAATTCTCAAATTGTCAAATTCTCAAATCTACAATTTCTCAAATTCGTATATTCTCATATTCTCAAATGCTTAAATTCTAAAATATTCTTAAATTATCAAATTGTACAATTCTCAAATTCTCAAATCCTCAAATATTCAAATTCTCAAATTCTTTAATTGTCAAATTATCAAATTCTCAAATTCTTATAATCTCATATTCTCAAGTGCTCCAATTCTCAAAATCTTTTAATCTCATATTCTCAAATTCTTAAATTCAAAAATTGTCAATTTATCAAATTCTTATATTCTAAAATTTTCAAATTATCAAAAATTCTGAAATTCTCCAATTCTCAAATTGTCGAATTCTCAATTTGGCACAATTTCAAATGTTCAAATTCTCAAATTCTGAAATCTTTAAATTCTCTAATTCTCAAAAATTGTTGCATTCTCAGATTTTCAAATGCTCAAATTCTCATATTCTCAAATTCTAAAATATTCTAAAATTCTGAAATTGTCAAATTCTCAAATCTACAAATACTCAAATTCTTATATTCTCATATTCTCAAATGCTAAAATTCTTAAATATTCTTAAATTATCAAATTCTCAAATCCTCAAATCCTCAAATATTCAAATTCTCCGATTTTTTAATTGTCAAATTCTCAAATTCTTCAATTCTCAAATTCTTATATTCTCATATTCTCAAGTGCTCAAATTCTAAGATATTCTAAAATTCTCAAATTATCAAATTCTGAAATTCACAAGTTCGCAAATTCTTAAATTCTCAAAATCTTTTATTCTCATATTCTCAAATACTCAAATTCTCAAATATTCTTAAATTCTCTAATTCTAAAATTGTCAAATTTTCAAATTCTCGTATTCTCAAATTATCAAAAATTCAAAAATTCTCCAATTCTCAAATTGTCGAATTCTCAAATTGGCAAAATTTCAAATGTTCAAATTCTCAAATTCCGAAGTCTTTAAATTCTCAAATTCTCAAATATTGTTAAATTATCAGATTTAAAAATTTTCAGATGCTCAAATTCTCATATTCTCAAATTCTTAAATATTCTTAAATTTTCAAATTTTCAAACTCTAATATTCCCAAATTCTCAAATATGTATTATAAATTCTCAAATTCTAATATTCTTAAATTCTCAAATATTCCTATATTCTCATATTTTCAAATTCTCTTGTTCTCATATTCCCAAATGCTCAAATTCACAAATATTTATATTCTCATATTCTCAAATGCTCAAATTCTAAAATATTCTCAAATTTTCAAATTCGCAAATACTCAAATTCTCAATTTTGAAATTTCTATGTTCTCAAATACTCAATTTCTAAAATATTCTTAAATTCTAAAATTGTCAAATTGTCAAGTTCTTAAATTCTCAAATATTTCAAAATTCTCATATTTTCAAATTTATTTTTTGTCAAATACTCAAATCTACAAATTCAAAAATTCCTATTTTCTCATATTCTCAAATACTCAAATTCAAAACACTTCTTACATTCTCAAATTTTAAACTTGTCAGATTATCAAATTCCAAGACTCTCAAATTCTCAAATATTCTTGAATTCTCACATTGCCTAATTCTCCAATCTACTAACACTCAAATTGTTATATTCTCATATTCTCAAACGCTCCAATTCTAAAATATTCTTTCTTCAAATTTTTAATTTCTCAAATCCTCAAATATTCAAATTCTCAAATATTGTTAAATTCTTAGATTTTCAAGTTTTCAAATGCTCAAATTCTCATAATCTCAAATTCTCAAATATTCTAAAATTTTCAAATTCTCAAATTTTCATATTGTCAAAATTTCAAATTTTCAAATTTTCAAATTCTCATATGATCAAATTCTCAAACATTCAAATTCTTATATTCTCAAATTTTCAAATTCTCAAATCCTCAACTCGTTAAACTCTCAAATTCTCAAATATTCTTAAATTTTCAAATTTTCAAACTCTAAAATACTAGAATTCTTAAATTTTCAAATTTTTGAATTCTCAAATTTTCACATTCCCAAATTCTCTAATCCTCAAAGTCTTAAATTCTCAAATTCCTTAAATGCACAAATTCTCAAATTCTTTAAGTTCATTATAAATTCCCAAACATCTACATTCTCAAATCTCATTCTGGAAATATGTATGTACATACCAGAAACAAATATTTTAATCGTTCCCAAAATTTAAAAAAAAATTGACTGCATTCTTGGAGTTTACTAAATTTTCTAAAGTTGTTAAAATTCTATTGAATCCTGTATTCGTTCATATTTTTATAATTTCAATTCAATCAAAATTCATAAAAATTTCTGAACTCGACAATAAGTTCTCAAATTTTTTAAAATATTTCAAGGCTAAAAAAATCTTAAGCACTCAAAAATTCTTTATTTTCTATTAGTTGTTAATTTGGAAGTTTTTTTTTTCATATAAGTCATAATTTAGTAATTTTTTAACATTATTGTCATTATTCTCATTTTTGCAATTTTCGTCATTTAATTCCTTTCGGTCTTTATCTTTTTATTTTTGTCATTTTTTTTTGGTAAATTTTTGTCATTTGGTAAATATTGTCATCTTTTATTACTATTTTTCCTTATTTTATTTTCCTTTTTGTATCTTCTTTTATTTCTTTCTATATATTTATTAATTAATCTTTGTCAAACTTTTATTTTGATCACTTTTTTCATTATGGTAATTTTTGTCGATTTTTTTTAATTTTTTTCCAACCTCGCTTTATAAATTATCATTTTTATTTCAGGTTCAACAAAGTCCACGAAGATGATCAATTGATTCCAATAGGCATTATTCCCGCCAACACATTCTGTTCTTGATTAACAAAGATTGATCGTACCACGGTAAATCCCAAGACTTGAATCGTATCGAAAGTTCGGAGGCAGCAGATGGATCAGGAGGAGTTTGTAATTAGTTTGAAGAACTGCTTGACGATGGCCATTTCTTTAAAATACATTTACAGGATAGAGTACAGTTTTATTCAACGTATTTTTATTGCAATTATGGTGTGATACAAACTAACAATATAAATATCCGAAACATCAGTCCTTTCTTCGCCCGTGAAAACTTCACGCGTCCTGCAAATAAAACTTTTCCGCACAGAGCACAGCGCATATCTTTTTTGATCATTATTTATAAGTATAGATTTTTTTTGCTTTTAACATATAGGGTGTATATTTGCACAATATTTGAATGACCATAACATTAGCCTGCTATCGATCGATTGAAATGAAAATGGTAATTTAGCGATTATAAATAACAGTTGTAAAAGTATTATTACTAAAAGCGGGTTCCTATAAAGTTGGAAACAGCTTAAAACATAGATCAAAGAGCCCATCACAACAAACATTCACAGAAATGTAGTACGGTATCTCAAAAAGCATTTCTGGACAAGGTGTCTTCTGGTGTTCATTTCATCTTCCACAGCGGATCCAGATCTTTGAACGGATCGTTAATGGCTTCCTCTTTCTCAGTAGTAGCACTCGTTTGAACCGATTTCATCTGATAGGAAGTCATAATGCCACCTGGAGGGAGAGATCAAATTTAAAGCGTTAATCGTTAAAATTCGTATAGGAACATGTTGTTCTGTACTAACGCTTGTTCAAAATACTGTGTCCGTTCGTTAAAACCAGTTGATAAGACATTTGAATCTGGTTGTTGTCACGAAGTGCACCTTTCCGTTGACTACATATTCGGAACCAAATATCGATAACATCTGCAAGAGAAGAACATGGATTACGGAACTTAACAAGTAGATAGAGTTTTTTTTGCTTACTTATTAAAATAGGTTTCTTCATTTGCGTAGCCAGGATAGAGGTGATGGCCACAGCCAGCAAACTGGATCGATCGGTTCCGTTCAAGCAGTTAACAACCATGGGCTTCATCTGTTTTAATTCCTGGTTCTGCTGCCGATAGGCCCCAATCACATTCTGGGCAATCCCTAGCAGATACTCGGCGGACAGTTTAGGCCACAATTTGTTCTGTACCAGCGTTACGTTGCGGATGACATCGGAACCGAGCATTGTAACTCGTAGCGCCCGTTCGATGCAATGCGAAAGATCAAACTGTTTGATCAGCTGGACCGATACGTCTCCGTAGCTAAGCTCCTGGTTGATTTCTGTTGGCCAAAAAGTGTCAAGGATCTAAAAAAACACAATTTTGTTAAATAAAGGGTTGAAACTTGGCTTATGTACTTTGAATCTACCTCATTCGGTGTATGCAGGCAAACGACAACTGTCGATTTCTGAGACCAAACCATATTCCAGAAGTCATTAACGGTATTTTGTAGAGGAGTCTGCGTGAGAATCAACTGTGGGCAGCCAAATCCAAGTTCCTGTAAGCGAAAAACAATCTCATTTGAGTATCATAGTCATCTCAAGAAGACAGCTGATCAATGATTTCTAGCTAAATTTCTAGCATCCATAATCATCTTCAAACTGTAGCATTGGTTCACTTACCGAAGTTTTGTCCTTATCAAACTATTTAGA